>NC_087137.1:5723756-6050541 GCF_030705265.1 Helicoverpa armigera | reverse complement strand
ATTCGTGTCATTTGTTTGGTATTAGATGTCGTAATTAAGTGTGGCGGGCCTAATGATCCCAAAATGGGAAAGTTAGATAGTTTATTCTTACATTTGCTGAAAGACATCAAAGAGATTTTTCACTGAAGCGTTACGAAAATATATAGTCATGTGAATGTTTTAACTTAAAATAGACAGTAAGAGTACTACAACCAATTTTATTTCGATTACGATGCAATAGTAATATTGTATGTATATGTATCAAATGACGAGTGTATGACGGTAAACAACTGACGTTGTTGTCGTAAAACTGTTTTCTATAACAATTGTGTAACAAGTGCACAGTTACAATCACGATACGCATTTACAATCGATAAGAAACTATAATATGTTAAAGGTACACTTTTGAACCCGTGTGAGAAAATATTCTAGAATTCTTGAAAGACAAGTCGGTTGAATCGTTTGAATTTGGAAGAATGTATGACATTTGACAGAATTCGATTCCTTCGCCGCGGTCATTGCTGACAGGTGTGCGTTCACCATAATGGTTAACGCCTCTTATAAAAACTTGTAGCTACAGCAAAGCAACGTGAAGCCCAACAAACACGGATATTTGATACACAAAATCCGCACAATTACAGTAGATAGGTACATGTCTTCACCAATAGGTAATTATTCCATTTTTTTTACTTGATTTCATTAATTTTCTTTCCGTTCCACTTTGACTGACATTGTAATTAACATAAAAAACGGTTCTAATTGCAAATAACCGTCAATCGAAATTGGATATCGCTTACGCTAGCTTCTATTGATTGATAGTTTTGATAAATAGCCACAAAGTAGGGGAGACCGGGGTTGGTTGACTATAGGGGTAGGTTGACTAACTAGCAAAAACTCGTCCAACGCAATAGCCTTGAGCTAACCAGTGAGATACGAACGTTCGACACCTCCCCCCGCTCAGTCACCGGGAACGCGGCGTCGCGCACGCACGTCGTTTGAGAGAAGGAACGGCTATTGCGTTGGACGAGTTTTTGCTAGTTAGTCAACCTACCCCTATAGTCAACCAACCCCGGTCTCCCCTACATAGAAAAGCTATATTCGTACATATTGAAAACAAATAATCGGCTTTGCGCAAAATAATAATTGAAAATTGGGGCAAAATAATAATTGCGGTCGGTGTATTTTCGTTGTATTATTTATATTCCAAACCTACAAATAAATGCAAATTTCATTCAAGCGGTACATGGAAAGTAAAATAAATAGGAACTATTTGTAAAACTCTGTTTACAGGTTGCCTAGTTTATATTGAAATAGACCCAATATGCTTCCGCTTTCAATGAATTTGAATGTAAAATACAAACAAATAAGTTTTCGGATCTATTACATTTGATCATTTTTACGTTGAATCCGATAAAATTGTAGATTTTTACGTGGAAACAGATTTTAATAACGTAAATTGAAGAGCAACGTAACGTATTGAATTTTCATGCTCTCTATTTAGATACTCCATGAACATGTTGTTATCGGTTTTTTGTTCGACAGTTTTACTCTGTTCAGTGTTTTCGAACGTAAAGTTTATTGATAGCTTTAGTTTTATAGTGTTAGAATAGTTGAGATATTTTATTCTTGCGGTTGCGTGCGAGAGAAACATGAAGTCAGTGACGTCAGATTAATTTGATCAAAGTGGAAATGGCCGGGCATTTTCCACGCTACTTGTTTCGAGTTGCTGTCAACGGTTCGGCTAATGCTTCCGTCGGCTTCCAATTTTAAACTTTTGATGGTGTTTACGGTCGAGGCACAATTTATGCCCCAGTCAATATTACAGAATCAATTTGATCATTTCGTGATCGACTGCGTTTCGGTTCAACGGAGTCACCTGTTTCGTTTATTTATTGATCGCTCTGAAAACTGTTTTGATTGTCACGTTCGGATCCTATCAATTTGCGGTTTCACAAATTGTGGGTCTCGCTGGGATCTCACTGCGTTCCCAAATAGTTGGGATGGGTCTACCGCGAATCAAATTGTGCGGATCGTTACAGTTAGCGTGAAAAGCTACAATGACGGGATCCCACGGTGCGAGTTCAATGGACGACGCGTTCGTCACGCTTACTTGCCCACCGTCAAGATTAGAATTATTGCTGCCTTTACTACTTCATCTAAACATTGAACAGAAATCATGATTTGAACGCATTTATCGTATGTTCAACAAACTGGTCAATTAAGCCTTTGAACTGCATGCGGATAGTAAACACGCTTTTTGATTACCAGTGCGGTGAAAATCGAATGCTGCTTGGTTGAAAATTAAATGCCCACAAATAGAAATTCCTTTCGTAATTACTCGCGTCTAATCAGATGAGATTTCACTCAATGGACGCTTCATTTACATAGTTGTAGTTTACTTGGCATAAATGTCTTGTAGACTAATGAATTAGATACCTAACTATTTAGTTTATGCTGAATCATGGTATTAACTGTTTTTCAATTTTCCAGGTTGGGCGGTCAGAGAAATGTCGCTCGGTTTCGGCTGGTGGTACCGGGAGTGCCACCATCGCCGACCGGCACTCGTACGCAGAGGGCAGAGTCCCAGCGCCCCATGGGCCTCCGCCCTCGCCTGGCGCTGCGGCCGCGCAACGAAAAGTGGCGGCCGCCTGCCTTGCAAGTCGTCGTCTTCTGGAAGATACTCTTGCTAAAAATGGTAAGTTTTAACAGCATATTTTTTTTTAAATCTCCACTTCCTTTGTATGTTTGTCTGTTTTTTTTTTGCGGGATAAACTCAAATATTGCTGCACAGATATTTATGCAGTTTTCACAAGCAGGTGGAGTAATTAATAAGGAATATTTAAGTATACACTAATCCATATATAATCTAATGATTATATGGACTAAGTTGACCCAGAGTATTTTGTTTTAATGTAATCGTGAGTCTTTTATTACGAACTTTGTTTCTTTAATAGTCCAGTGTCGTTGAAAGAGGTCGTCACGACGCGACCGTATATCACAAACTTGCTGGCACCTTGTTAATTATAAATCTTCTTTCAAATTATGTCAGAGAGGGCCATGTTTCGCTCTAATGTTGTCACTTATACTCACTTCCTGACACGACTGCTATTTTAAGAACTCTTGCTAAATATGGCTAAGCTTAGCAGTAGCTATTAGCTTTTGGTCTTTGGTTTTTGGAGTCAGAAATAGCTTTTATAAAAACATTTAGGTGTACATTTTCATTATATTAAGTACCTATTTATTCAGTATCATTTTATAGATCAAAACAAATACCGCAACATACCTACTTCGGTACCCACTTCAGACCGCACAAACCAATAGTTCAGATACTTAACCTTTCAAAGGCGGATCATCTGAACGCTGACCAACGAACTGACTTAACCATAGTGATTTGTGCTCAAAGTACGCGCCATTCGCTGGACCGATAGTTACCGAGCGATTTAACTAAATGCCACTATGTACTAGACTAGAACGTTCGCTTTACAAACTCTGATAGAAGGATTTTCCCACGCATTTCTGCTTATTCACTATAGATATTTTCTTTAGAGACTATCACAATGGTAGATAATAGCAAGGCATTAGAATTATAATCTTAAAGAGTCTTTATTACTGAGTAAATAAATGTACTCATCTTATTCTTAAAGTACTTCTCTAAGAGTGCTTATTTATATTGCTAACCACCTAAGTTTTCAAGCACTAAGTTGTAGTAGCAATAAAACAAGCAATTGCAATTACGCGCATAAACCCATCCCTTGCAGTTGTTAGAATCCTTGACGATTATTAAAATTCTCATAAGAACACAATGCATATAAAAGGTCTGTTGACCCGGTCATAACACAATTAGCTACTCAACTTGCCAGTATGAAATAATCGTTCTTTACAAAAACGTTGCTAATTCCAGCTATTTAGTCTTACAGATACCCAGTTTTGTAGCATGCCATCAAAATGAGTTTTGAGTTACAAAGCTTTAAAATGTAATGAAGTACGTCTAAACTTTTAATTAGTTGGTTCTTATCAGCCGGTCTGTACACGTCAAAGAAAGTTGATTCAAAGCACTAGTTTGTGATACAACAAAGTTGTAGGAAGCGGTTACGTTCAGGAATACAAATAAGTTTTGGAAAGTCAACGCAGATGTATTTGTCAAGTATGCAGTTGTACCGACAATATTTTACGTTGACTTGAGTGCGCGGTGAAACTTGTGTTTGAATACAAAACTACTAGAAACTGTATTTTAAGATTTTTGGGATGCGTACAAGAATAAACAAAGGCCTTTTCTAACGACATGTCCAACAAAAAATTACAAGCACGTCATGTTGTTACAGATATTGATTGATGTTGCGTTTCTAATGGCCGCCCGGCCGTTGAGATGTTTCAAAACCCATAGAATATAAAAGTAGGTATTTACAATGTAACCTTTGTAATACAGAAACTTTCATCATTGTTACAAACGTTTGGAGAAAGTGAAGGAAATGTTGAGAACAGAGGTGTGAAAGTATTCTGGTTCAGATTAACTACTTGATTATTTAAAAGCAAGACGTGCTAATGCCCACGTCGACTCGTTACAGGATTAAATATTTCAACCTGTATTTGAACCCGTTTGTATTGTCATTCTACTTAGAAGTAAAACTCGGCATTCTGTCACAAAACTTTTGTTTTAGTGAGTTGGTATCTCTATTCTAATATTAGTTGATTTTACGTTCATCGGAAACCATTCGTCTCTCAGTTTTGTACGGAATATTTTAGTCAATTAATGAATTCCGATAATGGAGTGCTAACAAAAAGCTTTTGAGATATTTTCGTCACAAAACTTTTTAGTGAAACTCTTTTGTTTTTCGACAGTGACAAAGGTAAAACTTCAATTCCGCTGGATTTAAAAATAGTTTCCGAGCACTAGTTAGCTGATTAAAACATTAATTAAATTAAATGGCGCAGTTTGCTGCACGGGCTATATCTTGGGAAATCAGGCCAATTGCGGTTCTCCTCTCGACTCAAAATCGGCTTCACTGACGACTGTAATTTCCGTTGATAGTGTAATGTGCATTTATATTCAATTTGATGTATAGAATTTCTTTAAATGTGGTAGAAATAGACAGATTTTAAGTAACCCACAAAGAAACCAGAACACTTTTTCTTACATCATTCCTTAACGTAAAAGCCGTAGGTTTTTCGCATACAACTCACAGTAATAGGGCCGTCCTTTGAAAGAGGACAGTGGGAACAATGAGGCCCCGCAGGACTATATTGAGAGTCATGTAAAAAAAAATCTTCTGGACAAAAGGCGGTCTAGACTAGAAATGCCTTGTTTGAAATTAGATGCGGTCCTTAGCAATGGAGGGGAATCCACCCCTTCTTGTTTGCAAGCCAGCTAATCATTGATATTGACAAGTCTTTGCCGTTGAGCTTGGTTCATTAAATCTTTTGTTATTTCAGCGCTTGTTGGCGTTCGTTGTCTAATTAAGGATTGTGTTTGTTCTTTGGAAATATTGGTTTGTTTGCTTTGGGATTATTTTTAGTTGCGTCTGTTTAAATTAAAAACAAAACATTGAAAATTTAAATAGGTGTTAAAAAAAAGATGTTAAACATGTTCAAATGCTTTTTAAAACGTCCCTAATTTGATGGCTGTAAACGTGTATGAAATACGTTCAACGGACGTGATGACTAACGAAAACTGGTTTTGTTCGAGCAAAAAATACGAAAACACATCCTCAGTTACTCACGAACAAAGCAATGAAGTATTTTGCCGAGTAAACGTGTGTAGTTGGAGTAATTATAACAATTTGTTACACAAAAATACTTCGCGTTAAGTGACAATTGTAACCTTGGGCTAGCACTGTTTGGACCTCGAAGGATTTCCAAAGTTTCCATACCAAGTAAGATCGTAATCTAAAAAAAATAATTGGCTCCGTGACTTCCTTAAAGATTGATTTATGGTTTAGAATGAAAACAAAAACCATGTAGGAATTCTATTTCGCGTGACTAAAAGCTGCAGCAGGTATTTATAAGTTGTTAACAATAATTTTATACAGTAAAACTTTCTTAGGTAGTTATTTTACCACACGCTATTTTGGTAGACGAAAATAAATAACATATGTTTTTCTTTATAGGAACTCCACCGACGATAGTTTTACCACCAGTTGGATACTGGGTGGATGGAATGGAAGACACTCCCCCTGAAGGCGAGGACGCCGAACCTCGAGCCCAACCAGGAACCCCTCGGCAAGCTGCGAGGCGGCATAACATTGACACCGACGACACCGCCAAGTACTACAGGCGATTCTTCCTCGGCAAGGTAATTTAAACCATACGTTCAAACGCTAAAGCACATTTCACTTCACACCTACACCAAGAAAAGACGATCTCCTTAAGTGCTGTTGTAGAAAATAGCGTATTATTAAGTTAAGGAAGCTCTGGTCCACTTACATCTTCAATTTCTATAAGGTAAAAGCTTTTGCCTGCTAGAGTTTACATTTTTAGCTTAGATCTTGTGAAGAAACACTGTCTTTAGCATCTGTAGAAATTCACAAGGTACTTGAGGTTCACTTTAAAATATGACAACGAAGAGCAAAGAACATCAGATATCATTGATTTGAAGCGAATGCTTACATCAACCTCAGGAATCTTCGTGCGCAAAGTCACGTTTCAAAGGTTAGGGCATGACGAGAAGCTGCGATACAACGTAAAAAATACACAAATCAAATCACGATTTAATTGCTTTCGTGACCAGAGCGTACTTTCTTCGAGTGGTTCAAATGGACGAAAATAAAAGTGGCATTACAAAACGTGTATTCGGACGATCTGACATTTGCGCGCCACGCTGTCTGCGGCCAGTAAAATAAAACCAACGCATGTTGGCAACCGCTGTGTGCCAATCGCACGAATGCTTACATACATTATTAACGTGGAATATTTAAATCGAAACTTTCATAGGACCCTACGCTAAAATTCGACGCGATTAAATCAGTTATTTTGAGCTTGTAATCACGACTTCATGACATTGAGATTACCCCAAAAAGATAACAAGTTTTCGCAACTATACGCCACGAAGTTTGTTGTAATTTTAGGGACGTGTACAAGTACTGGTGTAACACGATTCGGGTGCACTTTAGTTAAAAATAGTATGTTAAAACATCGCTGCTGTCCACTTGATCACGTCTCCCTTGACATCGTATTGTAAATGAAATATCTTTGCTGTCACGTCAATGTCGATGGCCTTTTATGCCTTGACCTCGCGAAAGGTCTGACTGCAGACAGGAACAAAATATTAATAATTACTTTGTCCCCCTCAATAAGTACTTGGACAGACTAAACAAAAAATATAAAGAAAAATGAGTAAGAAAAATCAGCAGTACCTATTATATTCGAGCGGTTTCTCTAGTTACATCCAACTTTCATATTAGTTTTTGTTATAATCCTGATTAGGTTTTTTGTTGTCTATTTACAAGATACCCTTCAAGCATTCAGTGAATTGCACCATTGTTTAAAGCTTCTTAGTTTTATTTCACATGAGTGTAATCATTTCATTCTTTTATAATGTTATCGCAGGCTTTACATCGTGCCGAGCATATGATCTATATTTCACTGCGCGGCTGTACAATGTCAACTAAGACTGAGGACATGGTTGAATAGCGAGCTATGACGTCGCTGCTTCCTAGTGTTTAGGATACAACCCGTTACAAATATTTTTACAATTTTTTCTCCCTTTTATAAGAAGACGGACGTGCCTAACCTAGTCTCACTGTAGGGTAAATCAAAGCTTATAGGGCTATCCAAACTAATATTATAAATGCGAAAGTAACTCTGTCTGTCTGTCTGTCTGTCTGTCTGTCTTTCTGTCTGTCTGTCTGTCTTTTCTTCACGCCTAAACTACTGAACCGATTTGCGTGAAATTTGGTACAGACATAGTTTGAAACTTGAGAAAGGACATAGGATAGTTTTTATTACAAAAAAAAAAAAATTATTCCGGACATATAGCGCCATCTATTGGTCAAATCAAAAATCTGCTGGTAGTCACTATTCCACGCGAACGAAGTTGCGGGCAAAAGCTAGTAATTTATAAAATTCCTTCAAAATAAATGATTTTTAATCCCAGAATGCAAGTTTTCACGTGAGATAGCTAAAACCCGTATTATCTTCTAGTCCCGATTCTTCCAGAACTCTTGAGTAGAATCGCTCACAAATTTTCATTACCCGCTACGCTCTTGTATCTGGCCGCAGTCTATTCTAGTACGCGCACCACATCGGTACAGTTACAACCACGTGTGAACTTTCCCATACCCACGCCCATAGGCTCACTTTTTGTACCTTTTTTGTAACGTTTCGAATCTTCATAATTGCTATCTTTCGAACATGCGACACTTTTCGTTTTATATTCTTTGATCAATAAATGGGCTTTGTATTGTTTGAACGCCTACTCATTTATTTTTCTCTCATGGTTTCGATAGCTTTTTCATTGTTCACAAAAAAACAACCCTGACTTTCATTTGTTTTATCTCACGTAAATCAAAACTGAATCGTTAGCATCAATATATTTTCTTAGTTTAAAAAAGTCACCTACGACCTAGACGTAAAATTGAAAACTGTTGCCAGCATAAATGCGACGACAACCCACCCGCCGCTTAATGTCATGAAAATGTGGCATAAAGTTGCCATGTTAAAATATTCAGCCGATACTTTCTGCAAGTAAAATTACACGTAAACAAAACCGCAAGGCGAGCCACCGATGTCTAAGTAATGTTCGGTTCCTGTGTAAGTATGTTCGAACGATGTTACAAGGCAGTACATTAGAGTGCGAATCGTGTAAGTGCATAATGTTCGTCGGGAAAGTTGGTTACCACAAGTAATGTGGTTATGGACGCCACTACTTGCACCCATTGAACCAAGCTAGTATAAGAGCGCCTTCAGCCTCGTCTACGTCAGACATTCTGCAATGAATGTAAACAATTACGATAGCGTACCTCGGAACGTTATATATTCTTTTATGTAGTTTCGAAACTTTTAATAGTATTCGTTTAAAATTGCTCAAAATTGTAGACTTGCGTCAGCCTTTTCCGAAAGTTAGAGCAATGAGTGAATTTTGCTTTACTTAAAAGTAAAGTTGGTATAAGAAAATAGTTTTCTTGTAATTATTTTAACATTAAATATTTAAATAGATTTTTTTTTATCCATCTGAATACCTAATAAGAATAGTAAAATATAATATTTTTTCTTCTAAAAACTGATCAAGCGTAAACCTAACTATTGAGACTAAAATAAGTTTATTCAAGCACTCTTGAAACACTCACTGTTCATTGTTCAATATAAAAACTTTTGATTTCATTTTATAAAAACTGGTCTAGCTCTGATAAATGTATGAGAGAAAATATGCTGCATATGGGGAAAAAAACTGTGTCCACCAATTAAAAACAAATGCATCGCCAACCACCGATTAAGGGTCCGACCACACTCATTACATAAAAAAATAACTCGCGCACGATAGTGGGAAAAAGCGTCTGGGCTTACCAACGCGGAACGGTTTGGCTTCACGCCCAGTGCGCCAAGTTCTCAGCTACATGTAGATTGCGCCGATTACGGCATTGTAGAGCAATTTAAGTCTCAACCCGTGTGTAACGGGCCTTATCGTGCGTAAAAATCTTAACAGACGCCACGTTCGAATTTTGAAAATTCGTCTGACTTATTGTAACATGCCTAATTTAAATTTAATTATGTACTGACACTAGTGGTTGTGCCTTTTTACCAAGGGGTTATTTGATTTATTGCTTTATAGCCTAAGGGGAAGGCGCGCAATTGCAATAACTTGCTTATATTCAGGTGAAGGATTTTTCTAACATTGCGGTCTGTTAATGCTTGCGTTGTTCTAGTTATACAAAGAAAATGGACATAACGTAACTTGCAATTTACTTGGTTCCCACAATTTGAATCCACTGTTATTGTCACTAGTACTTGAAATAGATAAATGTCTATCTAACCTAATTTTGGCTGTTGATACTCCTAACGCAATGGTACCATTAAAATATTGTTTCGAAATGAAATCTTCGCCCCTCACTATGACATTTAAGATGTTTAAAGTTACATTAGATGTTAAAAGATTACAATATTTACAACATGCATTAAAAGGAACGCTCAACCGTAATTTAGTGAAGGACCAAAGTGCGTATCTCATACAATTTGCATAAAATATTGCAATCGTTACCCGTCAACCCGGTAAAGCTGATGGCCCATTGTGACACCGCAAGGGTTAGGCTAGATGAATGCGATGCTCCGATCACTAAGCCGATACCAGTACTATGCTGACGTGTAAATACGTCCTGCCAGGACCATCATGTCCTGCCATAAAACCTATTGAGGGTTAACGCCGGTGATATAAAATGTTATGCCGTACGTGCGAATATATAGTTGGACAGGAGTCCAACCAAAAATCATTTTAGAAAGGTTTATATGCGAACAAATTGTTTATGTTACTCGAATACCTACTTAAAAATAATTTGGAATCCTTAATTCAAATTGTGAAAAGTAATTGTTTGCATCGAAAACCCATCTATTTAATAACTGTCAATACAGTAGCAGAAAACGAAAAATAAATGGTTGATAACACTTCGTTAAATGATAATTTGTTCGCCAATCCATTCGTTCAAATCGTTGACGATGACAGATGCCTGTGACAAAAGATAAATGGAAGCAATAAGCAAATGTCTTCTTTCATAACGCGAAATTGGTTTGGGAACAATTCATTCTAGGGAAGAAATGATGGGGTAGAAAAATTATTACCATTTTAGGTACCCTATGTGAATCGAAAAATCGGTGAATATGAAAAATATAAAATCTGTTTTAGTACGGTTGAGGTGAACAGCTGTTCTTCAACGGGACATTGGTTCGTTTTATCGATTTGGAATTTTTCGGAGAAAATTGTTTGCCTATACGAAATCGATTTAATGCTAGACGAGTAACAGAGCATGATCAATTCTTGGTAAGCAATTCTTGAACTTTTTGAATCTCCGATGTCGGTGCTAATGGATACTAAAATACCAACAAGTACCGTGATTTCAGTTCGTGCACAAATAGAGTAGAATATTAAATCGTTTTCTTAGAACATGTGATATTTGTGGAGCTATAATGACAGTGTTTCTAGGAGATCTTACTTGAGTACTTGCACACTTCAATCACTCCAACTTGAGACCTTTTCAACAAAAAGGTCAGTACCTGCTCAATGACAATAATTATGCATAATCGTTGATGGCTATACTGGTACTTATTCTAGACGCTTCTGAATGTTTTAATCTGCAATATCGATATTGAATAGCTCTTTCGAATAAATTGAAAAAAATGTTGTCAGATTCCATCTCAGATGACGTGATCCATCAGCGAGTTCGAAAAGGGGCATTAACCCCTCGTCCCTTCAATTACCATCTTTAGCTTTCAATTTGCCTCTTTGTGGCAACGTGAAAGGGCCAAGTAATAAATTTGAGATATTTCTGAAAATGAAAAAAAACCTCGTATTTCAACGATGAAGGAATGATTATAATAATCACGCAGAGCCGTGTAATCAAATAAATTATCACTTTAATTTTTAACAGGTACAAAAAATGTATGCAAACTCGCAAACTTGGTTCGAAATATCATGATTAAAGCCCTGTAGCGGTGTTTCCCAGTCAATGATCTATTGTTTTCTTTTTACCCTGCATTTTTGCAGCATCTGCTATACGGGGTAATTAGGATTCATGTTTCATTCAAAAAACTTTCAGAGCGTGAATTGCATTTGGGTATCATTTTCAAGTTACGAATATCTTTTTACAATAAATTAAATGTACGAGTAATCCTTTTCATTTATTTAAAAGTAAAATTGATTTTCTTCAATTACCTACTTTATGTCGTAGCTCTATAAATTACCAACTGTCAACTGTGTATCTTTTCCACGTTTTCATTGAGACCAGGCATTGTTTTATTGACAATGATGTTTATCCTTCAAAAAGGTTGTATGCTTGGGAATAAAAAATAGGGTCTGACAAGGTTAAAGCCGACAGTGTATTGTTTTTAATTAACATCTCCCATGGAATACAGAGCTTTTGTTCAGGCCTTGAGTTGGTTAAAATATAGTGGTTTATGTTGCGTAAACATTTGAAATTCAATGGCTATTTACATTGTTTTATTTCTCAGCTTTTGTGGGACATTTGAAGTTGTTTACATCACTTAGGCATTGATAATAACAGTGCTATCTTAATTAAGAGCAACGCAATTAAAAACATGATTTAATTAACTGTAATAATTACAAAGTTTCCTATATTTGAATATATTTAAATTCAGATAAATATGTGCTAGTTAAAGCTGACCTGTTATCCTGTGTTTTGAATTAAACCTATTTGTTTACCTTAATTACATGGAAACTGGTTATTAAATTATTAATTTATGCATTGTTTGTGTAACTACCTCATTCTTCTTTCCTTGTGGGTGTGGAAAATCAGTTCATTACATGTTGAGGCATGACATCATCTTTAAATGCTCTGATTCAGCCAATAATTGCTGAACTGAGTACGTATGTCATTAGATCAAGTTGGTCATCTTTGGTGTCATCATAATCAGGACTAGTTTATATTATTAGGTCACTAATGTATTATAAACCTGAGGGTCGTACGCGACTGTGGGAATGTTCAAAAGAGTTACGGCGGCCTTGGTACATAAAAAGCCTAAGAAGGAACATGACGGGTTGTCAGTAAGAGTCTGACACTCCCTCACTCTGCTAACCAATAGAAGGGGGCATTTGATGATTTCGTATTAAAAAAAAATAAGAACTATCGTTGATACTTATTTCACCTTGTTACGTAAATCTTAACTATTGAATCTAGTCGTCCATTAACCTAAGTAAAATAAAATTTACGATCAACATAATAAAAGTAATAAAATACATATTGAACTCTGATCAGCTACTGACAAATAGGAACATAAAATAACCATTAAGAGCGTGTACGCTCGGCGCGCGATGTCAACTTTAGGTAATTCAACGCAAAAAACCGCGCAGACTAGCGTCGCGGCTGTGTGCGTGCCTATCATACTTCACGTATAGTCACACAAACCATTTTGATCCTTTCGAATGAAATTGGTAGAACAAAAAATATATTATTTAGTAAATAGTTAATAGCGGGAAAATAGTGTAAGTCTATGGATGTCTAAAATATAAAAGCATGAAAATAAGTCGTTAATACTTACACTCTTTTGCAAAAAAATCAGGCACCTATGAAAACCTTGGTTTTGAGGACTTTCTGTATATTACACACAATTTTCAACAGTCTAAATAGTCGACTGATGATTAATGACAATGTTAAGAGTTTCTGTATTTTAACCGATTTCAAAAAAAAAAGGAGGAGGTTTCAATTAGATTGTTTTGTGATTGTTCTCAATTTGATTGTTCTCGATTTCTCAAAGACGCCTGGACCGATTTGAAAAATTGATTGTTTATATGAATGGTCCAGTCCATCCAGACCGAAAAATTGTGGTCAAATAACAACAATTGCCGGAAAGCCAAATATTGGTGAAGAGCTTGGGTTTACCATTGCAAATAAAGTTTTAAGTTATCTATCCTATATGCTTCAAAAGTTATTCGAGATCAAAAGTCAAAATTTGGGTACATCCAAAATGAAAAAAAAAATAATTATAGCTCGATTGGTAACAGACATCTGCAATAAGTGATTTCTAGCCTAAGGAGTCCGCCATATTGGATTTAGACTCGCGACACATTTTTTTTCGAGTTATTCATAGCAAGCCCTTTCATTTGATACCCATATCGTAGGAATGCATTAAAACATTTTTTCTCCATCTTGGGTATACCGCCATATTGGATATAGAATCATACATTGTCATTAAAACTGAACATTCAAACAAAATTTCAACTCAATCGATAAAAAATATGCTTCAAAATTGAGCTTTAAATAAAATAGTAATGTATCAAGATTTGTTGGTCGCGCTTGAAATGTACTCTATTCTCGGTATCCACGGCAGAGGTTATTCACCCCACGCGATGTGACGGAGCGACACGTCCTCTCTGTGAAGCCTTGCGGCGGTCTGGTTTGAGTTGACTCGCGTGCAGCGTTTTATAGTAGTTTTAAATAATTTATAAAAAATAAAACGAGAGATTAAATTATAATATAAAGTTTATGTTTTAAAGAAAGAGTTATATTACTATAGTAAATAATTGTTATATTAAATTAAGTAAGATAGATAGGTAAAAAAAGCATTTGAAATTCACAATTTTTCACATTGTTAAAATATTTTTTTCTGAAAGATAGAGACCTAAATCAAAAAATGTTTTCAACTAACTATAGGCATGGGGATTTCGTCTATGAGTAAAAAAATAAATATGATTAGATTTGTCACTGTTTTCACATGAATTTAAGCTTCGAAATAGACGCTGAACGGGAATTTTATAAAACATCTGTTACGTTATAGGGGTTTTAAGTATTTAAACTACACAAATTGAAATTTATGTTCAATTAACTATATAGACAGTGAAATTACCTTGCGTTATTAAAAAATAACATAGTTATAGGATAAGTAGTTACTGAGAAACAGTGGTTTGAAAAGTACCATTTTAGGCCAAATGGCGCGCGGTTGACGTACACGCTCTTAACGAGCCAAATCATTACCCTTGAAATAACTATGTGGTTATAAACATCCCCTTTCAGTATTCCATGGGGTGCGGGTTTCACTGATGGCTATTTTAGTAATGTTTTGATGGTCAATATTGGTTTTGTCATTACTTCTGTAATTGACTACCTGATGTAACGATCGCATGTATGGTGAGGTAACTGAAATATGAAGTCATAGTCCAAATACGTAGAAAACAATCATTTACAAATACAAAAAATGTCCATAATCTTTGAACTGACTTTAAGTCAGAGTTACTCTATATCAGAGGAACAAATATGAAGACATACAGGCCATAAATGTAATGAAGATTCTTAAGAAAATGAAATGTTCGAGAGATTATTTCATCTGTGATAACCATGTAAATACTGTCAGCTTTTAGATCTCCTTATAATCCCATTAGCTACATAAGCTTTGTTTAAATCCCACAATATTTGATATTTACCAGGAACACACAATAACTCGTGTTCATGGTTTAAATTAATTTCGCATCCAAACGATGCTTGCTGGATGTTTACGTAAACAACAATGATATTCTATTGTTCTTGGTATGGTTGTGTAAAATATTTCGACGAATTTATTCTATAACACAGCATTTGGTAAAAATACTCCAAAAAAAAAACTATGCTTTGTTATCCATCACACAATAATATTTTTTCGTTTGTTCACAGGAACACATCAATTTGGTTGGATCTGATGAAAATCTTGGCCCAGTAGTGATGTCCCTCAAAAATGAGCACATGGCTAGTCAGGACCACACGAGAATATTGTTGAGGCTTCGTACGGAAACTATGCATGGACTTATACCCACCACGAGTAAGTCAATTCCGTCATTATTATTTTTTTCTACATCACTAATTTAGAATATGCCATTTAAGTTTCGTTATTTCCAGTACAATTCGATTGCTAGTTATATAAGAATTCATTACGATTCATATCTATCAAAAGCTCATCATTTATGCCAACATGATGCACCGACAGGTTTGCATAAGAGCAATTTCAGCGCTAATAATCAGAAAAAGTTTAATAGCATAACAATTTTTTTGTTAAGGCAATTTTGTTTCATCCGAATTTAATCCTAGATAAACAATCTAACTTCTTATCTTGTTCCAGGATCAGGACTAATGCCACCACCTCTCAAAATGGCGAAAATGCTAAACGAACAAGTGAACATCGACAACTTCACGGCCGTCATGTGTCTCAACGCGTCATCCCTGATAGCGGCGTACGACGAACATGTCTTAGTCAACTGCTTTAAGTTCGGAGTCCTATACCAGACATACGGGCAGACGACAGAGGAACAATTATTCGGCAACAACGAAATCTCACCAGCCTTCGAGGAGTTCCTAGACATGCTTGGGCAGAAAATCAAATTGAAGGATCATAAGGGTTAGTTTTCTTTGCCGTAAACCCACTTACTATATCCGTTGGCAGCGTGCCTGCAGGCTTACACTAGGCTTTCGGCGTTCAGAACTCTTCGGGCTTAATTTCACGCCAAGAACCCAAACGTAGCAGTTGGATCGAAATAATATGAATTGTGAGGATGCATATTTTTAAATAAAGCACCTGCATTGCGCATTGTGTCTTATGTCGTGTTGTTTGTTATTTTAAGATCTTCGTATGAAGATCAAAGCAATTTTACAAGTTTGCAATCATTCGATTCAAAAATAGTCGATCTCAACTTTAGGACCATTGCAACTATAAGTCCTTACGTCCTAAAATTGGAAGCTATAACATAAAATCATCTCCACCAGGTTACCGAGGAGGTTTGGACATAATAAACGGGCACACGGGAACAGAAGCCGTTTACGAAACGTACCACAATCGGGAGATCATGTTCCACGTGGCTCCTTTACTGCCGCATACTGCTGGTGACGCGCAGCAGTTGCAGAGGAAGAGGCACGTCGGCAATGATATCGTGGCGATCGTTTTTCAAGTAAGAATTTATTGCAATTCTTCTTTTTACGGATCCAGATCCAATGTCAGATTTTTGGTTTTGAGACAGGAGATCACCCCCATATCTTGGAAGAGTCAAAAGCTTGATTTGTAATCGTAATAGCACACTTTGCATTAGGTTTATTTTGGTAGACTTGCCAAAAGAAAAGTTTCTCTGTCCTACAGAAAGTCCGCTTTTCAAAATAAATAGCAAACTTTCTGGTGCCATTACTTATATCGATATGAATTAATAATATGATACTATTGTGCAGTCAGTATTCAACCACACAACAGCAATGCCGAAATGCTTTTCATAGTAAATTGTTTATGACTGTATTATGCGAAGTGCTGCAATAATTTAACGACTTTATGGCACAGTTTGCGTAAGTACATAGTTACAAGAACCTAAACAGGATAGCAAATGGTTCGTACTAAATATTTGATTGTGCAATGCTTTGAGATCTATTTCATATCAATCATCTCTTGAATACACAGCTTGTCTGGTTGGTAAATAGTTTCCGATGTATTCGCTATTTTGTATGTATCAATTCGTTACCTTGCAAAATACTCTCATTACCTATATGAGACTCTAATAATCGAAAAGTTAGTTCCAACATTCGGTTTTGAGGTTCCACAAATTAAATCGTTTCTTGCTAATTTCACCATTGTTACTTTTACAGGAGAAGGCAACACCTTTCACGCCTGACATGATAGCATCTCACTTCCTCCACGCGTTCATCGTGGTCACACATTTGGAATCTGCCGGTGGGGAGACCAGGTAACTATAAAATCCATATTCCATTCAGAAAAGTTCCTAATTTTTCTTTTCAAATTGTGATTGGAAGGAAGCCATCATTTAAAATTCTTTATGGTGATGTCCAACTATTAAGGCTATGAACATTTTTCTTTTACGACGTCTATGCATTTTATCGACCACATCGCGTATCAATCTTGCTTCCAACTATTCACGAATGATTACTAGCCAGCTTCTCTGAGAAATAAAATCCAAACATCTTATATAAATTCAGTGGTCTGTCTATAGAAGTTTATTTATATTCATGCCGCTGAATGACTTCTATTTTTAATCCGACAAACTTCAGATTCTGTTACTTTTTTCCCCACTCGTCAAGTGACTTGTTTAACATAAAGTTTGTTGTTTCTCAACAACGCACAGTAGCATTATTTGCATAGCAAGTCGAGAAAATGGCTCGGAAAGTAGAATGGAAATTTTCTCAGTAATTTATATGCAAACGAATCCGGACTGTGTAATTAGAGAGCTTTTTATGGGAATAAACACTAGTGGACGGACCAGTGAACGTCTTAATGTTTCTCAGATTTGCTAAAGGTTAAATGTACTGAGTATTTAGAAATAGCAATTGCTTCATTAAGGCTCATATAAAGCCTTGTTGAAGACTTGCTGAAGACTCGATTGGAATTTTCTGCGATCTCTCAAAAGCGTTTGACTGCGTAAATCACGAAACGCTTTTGCAGAAGCTAGAGCATTACGGAATCAAAGATACATCCCTCCAGTTATTAAAATCGTATCTAAACGATCGGCAACTTAAAGTTCAAGTAAACGGCGTAAATTCACTGGGCTCAATGATGGCAATGGGCGTACCACAAGGTTCCATATTAGGTCCGTTCCTCTTTTTAGTTTATATTAATGATTTGCCCTATCTATTTGATAATCAACCTAGGATGGTGTTGTTTGCCGATGATACCTCTCTTATTTTTAATATTGATCGACGTAGACGTAACCTAGACGACGTAAACAATTCCATTATCCAGGTTCAAAATTGGTTCAACGCAAATAACTTGGCTCTTAATGAAAAAAAAACAAAATGCATTCGATTTTCATTGCCAAATGTAAAAAGTAGTGAATGTGACATAATACTCAATAGTCAAAAACTAGAATTTATAAATCAGACAGTTTTCCTGGGAATCACTCTTGACAAAAAACTACAATGGGGACCCCACATAACATCTCTTGCGGGTCGTCTTAGCTCGGCCCCGCCTATGCTATTAGAAAGATGAGGCAGCTAGCGGACGTAGAAACAGCTAGACTGGTATATTTTAGTTACTTCCACAGCATCATGTCGTACGGCATTCTGCTGTGGGGACGAGCTGCTGACATTGAATGCATATTTATCTTACAAAAGCGAGCGGTCAGAGCTATGTACAACTTACGTGGTCGTGAATCTCTTAGGGAACTGTTTAAAAAAATTAATATCATGACCGTACCTTGCCAATTTATTTATGAAAATATCATGTATGTTAGGAAAAACTTACATTTGTTTGATAAAATATGTGATAGACATAATTATAACACTAGAAATAAAAATAAGTTAGCTATCCCGCAGTTTAGATTATCTAAAGTACATACATCTTTCATGGGATATTGTGTCAAATGTTATAATAAAATACCAGACAACATTCTGGAATTGAATGACTTGCGGTTTAAAACTCATATAAAAGCCACACTTTGTAAGCAAGCATATTATAAATTAGAAGATTACATTCAAGATAAAAATGCTTGGAAACATGCTGGTCCTGCTCCATAGGACATACTGACAATATCTAATTAATTAACAAATTAAAACTACACCAGCAAATAAAATTGTATTCATCTTTTGATTATTTGTTTGTAACTTTGTACCAAAATATAAACCAATTTGTAAATGTGAACACCATGTAGCATTTTAATTGTCACTTTATCCTCATTTGTCTTTGCGATTCTACATGATCTTCGCATGCTTTTACTGTATGTATCAATACATACAAACTGTAATACTATATTATTTTTAAAAAAGAGTAACCATGGAGTTTCTTGCCCGTTCTTCTCCATAGGAAGCTACTTTTGGAATGGGCAACTAGAATCAAACTTAGTTATAATTTTGACGTTCATAAGTGCTTGTAAAGGCCTAAATGAAATAAATGATTTGACTTTGACTTTGACTTTGACTTTGGAGTCAACGCTCTCTGTCATACACAGATGTCGATGCTGATAAAGGTCATGTGAACTCTTTTGTGGAAGTTTATTCAAGAAATCGAAAACAGATTTGTTTGGCTCATAAAGAGCTCTTTGCTAAAATTAGGGACCTAAATTGAACCAAACATCAAAATGTTGTGGTTAATCTGGTCTTAACCACAGAATTGAAATTATTAAACCATACATCTCGTATCAATTACTTACATCTAATAAGATGACGATGACCACTCAAGGTCAGCCAGTTTCTGTATTCATGAGTGCAAAATTGACGTTTCCAGGTACAAAGTGGCCGTCACCGCTCGTGATGACGTACCATTCTTCGGGCCTACTCTCCCGCAGCCGTCGATATTCCGCAAAGGGCGAGAGTTCAAGGAATTCCTGCTTACGAAGCTGATAAACGCTGAAAACGCGTGTTACAAGGCGGAAAAATTCGCTCAACTCGAGTTGAGGACCAGAGCGTCGTTGCTTCAGAACTTGGTCAATGACTTAAAGACTAAGACGACGGAGTTCTTAGGAGCTGGTGTAAGGTTGGAACCCGGTGCGGTTTCGCCGCAGCCGGACGGCACGCCGAAGCAAGACGGACCCGGCGCGCGGTTTATTGATACTGTTAAGAAGGCCCTTATTTCTAAAGTCAGGTGTGTATTCGAAAATCGATTTAAAGTTTTTTTTTTATTCTGAGTCGATTATTCCATAAACCCTTTCAATGATATTGCATTCAAATATAATGAAAAGTTATTTTAAATTTTCAGATCACCGAGCGTTGACACGAATCTCTCAGGCGACAGCAACAAGAATCCTATGAATAAAAATAAGTTTGTTCCGAATGAAACACATACTCCTAATGTAAGTACCATTCTTAAAATCAATATCAATCTTTCCTTTTATCATTCAAATAGTTCTAAAAATGACACCAACACAAAGAAAGTATCTTCTATCAAAACATTAATTATGAATTATAATCAATGCGAGACCGGAGACAATGCGATTCGCGTACTGATTAATATTCTGTTCATCAGCGTGCTCACTTAAATGGACTTCCACCTCTTTGCCGCATATGGTTTAGAACTATGCATACAACAATAAAGTAATCAAATAAAGAGGAACTAGGAAATATAGTCACCACCCATTGCGATGGTGTTGTATATTTGCATGGGTAGATAGACACCTATTGATGCTATTTTGGGATTAATCTAATAATTGGAATAGGGGATTAAAACGCCTCGTAGATCATCTTGAATAATTAATTGTCTAATGACAATGTTAGCTAATTGAATAATATTACTAAATATTTTGATATCTCTATGGGCTATACTTCTATTTATTCTAGCGTTGTACAAAAGTAGGATTTTTAGAAAATATTATTTGTTTCTACTGAAGAGAAGTATATTACTAGAGACTGTGATAGAGCGTTGCTATAGAAATAGCAACTGTTTTTGAGCTCATGGATTATATCTGTGACAACTATGATGAGTAAGGCCCAACGCGAAATATTAATGACTCATCGAGTTTCATCATCATCATCACCTGCCTTTTTATCGTCCCACTGCTGAGCACTGGATTTGTCTTTCAACTTTTGCTCAATGCAGTTTGGAAATGGAGTTTATTATGAAGTAAATAATTCGTCTCCTTCCTTTTAACATGCTTATAAGCTTCACTTGTAACTACATATGTATGTAAGAAAATCTTGGAATCTTAATTTTACCCACTTCCTGCTCTTCGATTAGGATGAAATTTTGCACACGCTCTGAGTTCTGATGACAATACCATAATAGCGTGTTTTTAGTTTTTTAGAACTGTTATTATTAAGCTAATAGTCCTTTTCTCAAGTCAATAGTCCCTCTTAACCTAAAACTTCTTTTACCTTCCAGAGCGCTCGCTCCAAGTCGTCAGTGGCGTCGTCGTCCGCGTCGGCCGTGTCGGTGCGGTCGGCGGGCGGGTCGGGCGCATCGCACGCATCGGGCGAGTCGAGCCCCGACGTGACGTCACGCGCCGCGCCGCCGCGTCCTCCGCTCACTGATCATAGCGACGATTCTAGCTTAAACTCCGTGGATTTGGATCCTCTTGGTTAGTATTATTGTAAGAAAATATAGTTCTAATTATAAGGGAATATATAGAAATTATTATGGTAAAAAAGTTAGGTTAGGTGAGTACAGTCAACTTCAGGTCAGTGGTAACAGTTTCATAGGAAAATCGTACTTATTACTATTGAGTTAAGGTGCATGACAGTTACCACTGATGTGCAATCTACCGTACAACAGTGTAAATATCAAAGGGTAGGAATTTTGAATTTGAAGGCACAAGTCCAGAAAAATTAAGCAGTTCGAATTTAGTATCACGGCAGACCTATATGACAATATCGCTGTACTACTACATATTATTTCGTTTGAAACCATTCATCAGTATTTTCATGTAGTATTACTATGATAAACCACTAGTAACTCATTAAGCTACCGCCAGCAACGATCATATTTCCCTTCAGTAAGACATAGCATGATAGTGACGTCATCACGTAAGTCATATTATGGACATTCCATAGTCTCGGTGAAGTAATAGTGTGATTTCTTCCCATTAGACGACAAGGACTGGCTGAGTTGTGGTAAAAGTGCAACAGGTTAGTCCTGTAGACTAGAACACCGTATCTGAATGTTTTTATTTCACTTATCTAGAGGCATGACGATCTTTAGATAGGTTTTTGTCCTCAAATCAGTACATAAAAGTATTGTCTTAATATGGATGTCTGTTTCGTTATAAAATGAATGTTATTTGGTTAACTTTTTCTTCGTTTGTTTTTGTAGTCGTACCTTCTTTTACTTTACAATGTTTTTTTGAATGCTGTAAATCACTACAATGCTTATTTCGTTCCAGTTCTTATTGCACATTATTTAGTTCTGTATGAATAAAAAAGTTAAGATAAAACTTATTCGATCTTAAAGTATACCTTTTAAAGTTGATATAAATGGATTATTAAATTGTGGTTGAATAAAGCACACATTTTCATAAAAAAAAATGCTGACAAATGTTTGCAACGAATAAGGGTCTTTACACATTCATTATGAACTTCAGCGGCAATAAATTATATTAAACGACCCTAATTCATTGCATCACAGTGCCCTCACTGAATCATAAAATGATGCAAAACCAGAATCACTCGACAGATATATTATCATGATCTTGGAATTAAAAATAAAAACATGATCCACGTTTTTGTTCCTTAAATCAAAGGTGATAATTGACAAAAATATTCTTTTGATAAGGGTGCATCTACACAGTGCAAGTAGCTTGTGCATGTTGAGGCACAACGCAGGTTACATGCATTTTAAAAAACGTGCGGATCTAGCGACTCGCGCATGTACCAAAGCAAAATACCCACCCGCGTGCTCTTGTCACTTGCGCATGTTAACTTGCTCCAGCTACATGCACCGTGTAGACGGGCTCCACTGTAATATTACAAACAACTGTTACACGACTAAGGACGAGCAGTGTAGTACAATACTAACAAAAGCCTTCGTGTGTCCAGGTGGTGTGTACGTGGACAGTGACACGGGGCTGGAATCCATGTCTTCGGCAGAAGCCGGGGCCGCGTGCGGCGGGTGCGCGGCGGGCGGCGGCCGCGGGGAGATCACGCCACGGGACGCCGAGATGTTACGCCAAGAAGTTTGCCGTCTGAAGAACGATAAGCTTGATCTACTCAAACAGAATATTGTAAGTGTAACACGCTTATTTTAGCTTCTTATTTAGAAAATTTGGAATCTTAATTTGAGCCACTTCCCGGTTCTTCATCCATCCTCCGAGCCTTTTTCCCAATTATGTTGGGGTCGGCTTCCAGTCTAACCGGATTCAGCTGAGTACCAGTGCTTTACAAGAAGCGACTGCCTATCTGACCTCCTCAACCCAGTTACCCGGGCAACCCGTCGTATCCCTTGGTTAAAGAAAATCTTGGAATCTTAATTTGACCTACTTCCCAGTCTTCTATTAGGATGAATTTTTTTGGTAACCAGGTTTTGAACCACGGCAATAGTAGTAGGCCGTTTTTAATGTACGGTTTCGCTTTAAAGTCCCATGTTACTGCTATTAAGAAATAAAGAAATTATTTTATGTCGTCTTTGCTAAATGTTACTCTTCAAATACGAGCTGACTAATGTACTTTATTCTGATTTTATTATTTTGTTTTCAGACATGGCAAAATGAGATCAAAAGTTTACGTGAAAAGGAGATGTCACTTCAAGCAGAGCTGAACTCCATGTCCAGGGAAATGCGAAGGCTTCGGGAACAACAGGTCACCGGCACCGTCATCCCCAACCCTTCGACACACGATTCCACCGCTTAAATATCAACCCTATGGGGTTATATTAAGGTCTTATTTAAAGTACACGTGTACGATATTCACACATGACTCCACCGCTTTAACGTATCTTGAACTTTATAGACTTTGTTATAAGGTCTTGTACTCTTGTACACATTTTTTGGATGACTGCAGTGGAAGAGATCTGATTAGAAATGACCAAGTAAGGTAATCTGGGATTTAGGAGGTTTTGCTAAACGCATGTTTTGGTGGCAGTCGATAGATGTCGCTACTGTTTATTAGGTATGTTGCTCTTTTAATATAAACATAGTAGCAAACCGTTTATGTGCAATATTGTGTTCTTATATCTAAACGACTGTTCAATTTCATTCTGGTAACTGCTTTGTTTAATTGTTAAATTTTTACTGTAGACAATTCTTCGTATTGAATAATGCTTGTTACTATGTTTTGAAGTTGAACAGTTCTTTGCAATACAGATATTGTTTATGTACGTATGTATAGTAGCAAAACATGTCCTTATATTTATTATCATATTATAAAGATGTCCCAGTTTCATATATTAGTAATAATAAAAATTACTTCTTAGGTCGTGGCTTGACTGACTATTAATGAGAAATGCTAAACTTCGACATAATATAACGATTCTATAGTTAATTAGAGAGAATATGATTCGAATCTTTTTATATGTTGTTATACCAAAACTGAATTGTTAATGTCTAATGTTAGGCTACTCGCTTTTTGTAAATGTTGTGATAACCTAGCTTATTCGAGACATAAATAGTTCTAAAACCATTTAATATTATTGTGTTTCACACAAATGTATGTATTTATTGATTTCGGGTTAGAGCATACCGCTTGTGTTCTTTAGCGAATCGTTTCTCGCGCAAAATCATTATTTACTTTTCTATTAGTAAATAATCGTAGAAATATATTTCATAGAAACTTTTGGTCACAGTCTAGAGTGCTTCTTTTATTAAACCCTTTGATTAAGAAGTTACAATTAAAATTAATGCTTAATCATAAGTTGTGTGATTAAAATATACATCACATTTGATTAATAAATGAATGCATAGTCAAAGGGTGATTATGGTACATAATGTAAAAAGAGAATATTAAACTACTTTGATTTATATTCGAGGAGCATTCATAGACTGATTATATTATTTCTTCAATGTTCGTAGCAACATTAAACGGAATTTTATGTAATAGAAATTAGACAAAATAAAAATAACGGTACCTACTAAATTAAGCCTTGAATTATCTTGTAGAAAGCCTATACATAATTATGGTGCATTAGAGAAAAAAATATAACAAAAACAACTCTTATAATTCGTTAGATATTTGAATTTCTATAGTAATATCCCAGTACAGTTTGATTTTGTATGTAGCGTTTCTACTGCACAGTGCAATTTAATTTATCTTAAGTTCCGTTTCGCTTTATTTATAGCCTTACTTTAATGATTCACTCCTCTTATAAGAAAATACATGTTTGCTTTACTGTCATCTTTGTCCACTTAGTTTTGTCTAAGTACATAAGAAAGAGACAAATATATTTCTGGAACTCCACTGTGTGATCATCGTTATAAGTAAGGCTATTTAGTTTACAAATTTAAGTTCACCAGTCACTGTAAATATATTCTGAACTGGTCTTAGGCTATTTTATTAAACAGTATTTCTTTTAATTTATGCTTCGATTTAAGTTTCGTTTCTCGAGTGCATTGAGGTTGAATAATGTTTTGTTGTTTATAATTAATATTTTATACCAAAGTTAACATTCCCCACTAAATAGTTTAGAGTTTTTTTTATATAATTATTACCTTAAAGTGAACCAGTATTTGTAAAGTTTCAACTGACGGAAAACGCTAACATACATTCTAAGCTTACATTTAAATATCTCTATTAAATGTAATAATTTAGATTTTTGTTTGACTGTTGATTATTATAAGTTGATTGAAACCAACTGTTGATTCGTCTTCACTTAGACTTAAACCAAATATTGAGCGCGGAGCGTTAGAGGAAATAGATTATAATTATAAAAGATACCTATTGAAATATATGAATAGTTAATACTAAATAAATATTGTTGTTTTATTTCAATCTTCTAATGAATTGCAATTTTCTTAAGATGAAATTTATATAAGTATCGCCGTAATGAAGCCAATGGTGTGGAAATATTTTTATTTAGAGGTTCTCAATTAGTATGTTTGTATTTAACGACATCTGGCGAGTGGTTTTAAAACTCTCTCCATTTGTCAAACAGTCGTAATTTCCCATTATGGCGATTAAGGCGATTATCACACTGCCCCGCATGATGCAGCGTAGTGCGTGGATGCGTTTTTTTCCGTTGTATGGAAATATCTCCGTTTGTATGGAAAACACGCATAGTCCAACACACTGAAAATGCATCCACGCGCGTTCATGCGGATCACGCACATACATGCGGAGAAACACGCACCTCCGCGCGTAGGTGCGGGGCGAGACGCAAGGTATGGCACACTGAATCCCGCATTGACGCGCGTGATTTTGAATGGGCGTGACGTGTATATTTGAAAATGGAAGCCGCTGTGCGTGAATTTACAAAACGCACCTACGCGCGTGAGTGCGTGAAAAACCCGCACGATGATGCAGATCTGCACTCCCGCAGGAACGCGCGTAGGTGCGTCGACACGCAAGATGCAGCGTGATGCGGGGCAGTGTGAAGATCACCTATCACACTGCCCCGCATGATGCAGCGTGGTGCGCGGATGCGTTTTTTTCCGTTGTATGGAAATATCTCCGTTTGTATGGAAAACACGCATAGTCCAACACACTGAAAATGCATCCACGCGCGTTCATGCGGATCACGCACATACATGCGGAGAAACACGCACCCCCGCGCGTAGGTGCGGGGCGAGACGCAAGGTATGGCACACTGATCCCGCAGTGACGCGCGTGATTTTGAATGGGCGTGACGTGTATATTTGAAAATGGAAGCCGCCGTGCGTGAATTTACAAAACGCACCTACGCGCGTGAGTGCGCGAAAAACCCGCACGATGATGCAGATCTGCACTCCCGCAGGAACGCGCGTAGGTGCGTCGACACGCAAGATGCAGCGTGATGCGGGGCAGTGTGAAGATCACCTAAATGTCAATGTAATTTCCCCAGAGGAAAACACCAAGGAAAGGAAAAGGTGGCAAACCGCCTGTTGAAAACTACTAGAAATGTCTAATAGATGTCGCGGTTCGTATATAAGAATTTGTTGTCAACAGCGCCATCTACATTTTGTTTGTAATAATACTGTCTATGTGACAAGACAAGGATTTAATTGCTGTTGGTTAGGGGGCGCTATTCTACAGTTTCCATAAAATTATAGTTTTTTAATTCTAGGTAATGTCTAATCTAATTTCTATACACTGTAATCGTTGTGGTTACGGAAGTCCTAGTGCTTAAATCTGTGAGGCGTACATAAAAAAATCGTACCGTAAGTTTTCATGTTCGTCTTTTCGGTGCACGAGCTTCGGAAAGCTGTGCCCATCCATCCTCCGAGCCTTTTTCCCAACTATGTTGGGGTCGGCTTCCAGGCCTACCAGATGTAGCCGAGTACCAGTGCTTTACGAGGAACGACTGCCCCATCTGACCCCCTCAACCCAGTTACCTGGGAAACCCAACACCTCTTGGTTAGACTGGAAAGCTGTACCCGCGTAATTGAAATTTTCCGCATGTACCCGGATAAAAAAATTGTCTTCCTCGATAAACGCGACTATCTGAAACTGATAGGTACAATATTCTTAGAGGTCAGATCAGAAGTGGTACTTGAATATGAAAAACACGCACATCTATAAACATTTAACCTGGTAAGGTTTATTTCTTACAAACGATTAAGCAATAGCCAATTTACACAGACACATCTATACTAATTTTATAAAGAGGAAAACTTTGTTTGGTTGTAATGAATAGGCTCAAAAACTACTGGACAGGTTTAAAAAATTCTTTCACCATTCGAAAACTACATATCCACGAGTAACATAGGCTATATTTTATCCCGGTACGGGCAGTAGTTACCACGGGACGCGGGAGAAACCGCGGGAAAACGGCTAGTCATTGATAAATTAATTATAAAATCATGACGTCTTCAACGTCCGTCATCCTTCTGCCCGCCATAACTTCTTTTATACCAGCCCTGTCAGTCCAGGTTGGTTGCAAGGTCCTTATTGTACTTTAGGTTAACTATTTGTTTGTGGCGATTCAAGAAGATAGGTAAGTAGGTACCTAAGGTCCAACAAGTGAGTATAAAGTTAGAACTATAACGCAGAAGCACTTAACATAGGTACCATAAGACAGTTAAGTTTAAAGATTATTGAGCTAAGTTGTTAGCCCACCTGAGATGCTTGCCTACTTCCCTAAGTAAACCTAAATGTGGGAGACTGTTACTTTTTATAGCACCTCTGTGCTTGTTTTTTGAAGTGAAACAGGTAAAGATGTGGCCTAATGGGAAACAATAGCTATGTTGACTCCTAAATTGTCTTTATTTGTTAATGCTAAGTAGTTTGATAACGTAACTCGGTTTGTTTGTGTCGCGCTCTCGTTAAAACTACTGAACCAATTTAAATGGGTAGACAGATAGTGTAAGACAGAGTCTAAGAAAGGACATATCCTTTTTATCCAGTTTCGAGAAGATGTTCCCTCGCTCGCTCGTCCCCGCGCGATACCATCTAAGAGGAAGCATACGAATTATAACACAAAATATCAATATAATGATAAACTCAAACTTTTTTATTTCAAATAGGCATATGAAAGCTCTTTCGAAACGTCAAAGTTAGGTGCTAGATAATAATGATTAACTGCTTTCTTAGCTACAACAACATACGAAACCATTTCAAACAAGGATACCACCTAACCTTTAGGTACAACTAAGTCCCATCTCCGATCTTCATCATTATTAAGTTACAGTCCTTCTCAGGCACGAGACCGTTGTTCTCGTTTTATCATTTATTCCCTTTGTCGCAAATTGCCTCTAATTACTTCGAAAGAGTTTACCTAACTGAAATGAACTTTCAGACCACGCAACCCTGGAGTTTTCTAAATTTATGACGTCAATAACGTCAAAGAAAAGTTGGAACTTGTTTGAGGCTTTATACAAATTAATTTAGATACTTAGGTACCTATGTATGTATTACCATCATTTATGATAAACAAACATAAATACTTTTTGAACAAATAAAGTCTAACAGTATTCTGAAAGAAAAATGCAATTGAAACATAATATTTTCATTATTTGGTTTCATCGTTTTTTGCATGACAAATCACATTTTCCAAAATTCAAAGAAATTAAATTACCTTTATATAATATTGTGATCTCTTTACATTTACAAAATAATATCTTATTTATGATTATTACTACAGATATTTTATTACGAAATTCACAAACAAAATAAACAATTTAAACGAAAGAGTTAAGGTCATCCTTCCGAGAAACCGACTGAAAGCTACGAAGATAATAAAATTCGTTCATACAAATTCCTGCAAATACGAGGTATGCAGGATCTTGTTCACATAATATATTCCATATTAAGGAAAATCTCAACATTGTGTTTACTTTCATAAAAGCTTTCAAGTAGTGTTGTATAAATTGATTCTATTGCGCCCAATTCTATTTACTTCGATTTCTTTAGTCCTGATATCCCGACTGATTTGACGTTATTATATAAAGCGATATTTGAATAACTTTTTGTAATACTCTCACCGCCATTTTATCTATACTATCAATTTGATAAATTAAGTGATTAACTAAGTCTAAATATATAAAACTCAAAGGTGACTGACTGACTGACTGACTGACATAGTGATCTATCAACGCACAGCTGAAACCACTGGACGGATCGGGCTGAAATTTGGCATGCAGGTAGATGTTATGACGTAGGCATCCGCTAAGAAAGGATTTTGATCAATTCTACCCCCAAGGGGATAAAATAGGGGATGAAAGTTTGTATGAAACTTGCCCACGCAGACGAAGTTGCGGGCAACAGCTAGTTATTTATATAGCCTATTTTACTAACAAAATAAAGATGCAAAGGAATTTACAAAATCGGATAAGTAGATCAAAAAAAATAAATCTATTAATTCCTGGGTTAAAAGCTACTTTTGAATGTAAAGTTAATATACCAAGATAAACGAAATAATAAAAAAACACAGCAAAGTGTAATATTGAAAACAATAACGAAACACCTATTTCACAACAAATTGAACCAGTAAAGGGAATAAGAAAAATATTAAACAATTTCTTTTTGATTAGAAAGGCCAATTAGATTCAAGCTCCGCGTTAAGCTTCACCTTACTGATATTTTCCAACGCATGAGGTGATGTTGCTATAAGTTTAGTTGCATTTTGTAGGTATTGCTCAGAAAAGCTACACTGAAGGTCTTGCGATCGAATTCGAAATTGGGTTGAAAAATAAAATTTTAAAAAATCGAAATTTTTTAGTTTAGAATAGTGGTCATAGTTAAAGTAATACTTAGGCACAATAAAAAAATATATTATGTGGTACTCTTTTTTTGTTGTGTGAGGGAAGTGTATAAGACAAGACTAGACGAGAAGTATAAAATAAGACTAAAGAAATAAGTGTTCCTACTCAGTGTGAAAGTTAATAAGGCTAAATAGAATGTCTGTTGAAATGAAAGAAGAGAATGGAAAACACGAAGAAAATAGTGGAAAGAAGATGTTGATTACTATTCCCTTTCCAGTTTATTGGTTTACAAAAAAGTTTTGAAAAGTACAAAAAAAATTTGCACCACAGGTTTAAAGGTTAACCTCGATATATGAATACTGGGAAGCTGGAATTCGTGAAAATGTTATTGGAAACTGTTTATGTGACTGGTAAAATGAACTGGTAAAATAATTCCTGAGAGCAAACAACGCAATTCTTCCAGGTAGGTATTTTGGATATAATTTTCACGAAACGTTAAACATTTTTTATATGTAATTTGTTTTTGTAATAATTGCGTAAATAGATACTATGTATAACAGTTCACAGATTTCAATTAATTAATATTATAATATAATATTAAGTACGTACAAATCCTATTCATCCTTTAGTAATAATTGGATTATATCAGATGAATAATCAGAACGTTGTTTCGCCAAATGTCACCGAACTTAATTAGATTAGGACGACTAATTAGTTGAATTACACGTACTCCCGTTATATTTCAAAACCAGAAACTACGAATAAATTTAAATATTGAATACCTATGATATTCAGTCTTTTACACACGGCTCTAGATGAACTTACTGGAATTTATCATTGTCAATTACCAAATATAAATGATTTAAAATACGAAAGTTCGATGAAAAATTATTGTAACATCTAATTCATCTTCATGTTTTTGACGACCTCTGTGGCGCAATGGTCACCAAGTCGGACTGCCGAATCTGAGGTCCCGGGTTCGATTCTCGGTTCGGTCGACATTTGTGTGATGAGCATGCTTGTTGGTCGTGGTCTGGGTGTTACAATATGTATTTATAAATATGTATATGTGTAGCTATATGTAGTTTATCAGTTGTGTTACCATGGGGCTAACCGACCGTGTGTGAAAAGGTGTCCCGACATTATTTATTTATTATTTATGTTAATAAACTTTATTAATCAATGCCTCTGGTACCTACAATTTATACCATGCTGTATACATTCAATGCAAAAGATATATTTATTTGTTTATTGGTTCATCAAAATAACAATGTATAAGATTAGTTATATAAAAAAATACTGTTTTAAGATTGGAGACTCGTTTCGTCATCAATCCTGACTGAACTTCACGTTTAGGGTCAGAATAATATGATAGGCTACATAGGTACATTTTATTCGTTGCTTCTAGATGCAAGTGAATACATAGGAAAGAGCTAGTTCTAAATAAAGTCTGTTTGCTGCCACAACAGTAACCTACGTTCCTAACACACAAACAAAGCTAGTAAAGCCGTGAACGACATGCAAGCAAGTGACTCTAGAATATACTAGAAACTTTTGGAGTGTTTAATTTTCCTGTGTGGATTCTAACTTCGTTAATAGTTTAGCTCCAATGTTTCTCACGTAGCCTTTGGTTAATAAACATCTTTCGTTCAGCTATATGTTTATCTTGTTTGTTCTTCCCTAGAGGTATATCCTAGGGTGAATCCACGGGAGAATCAATAGGTCTTTGGGTACGAGTTATATTTACAAAGCAAAGCTTTTATTTTCTTCATATCCCTTTTCTGTCAAATCAAAATCGATATAGTTGTTCGGAAGAATCCGAAACACGTTTGTAATAAGTTTGTATGTGTAACTAAATTAATATAAAGTTGTTAGTTACTCATCATGACAATACCTACTAACAGACCTTTATATAAAGGGTGTCCCAAAATTAACGTAAGATTTGAATTTGCCGCCATTTATGCAGTACAGTGTTGCCAACCCTAAAAACAAAATAAATCGACAGTTGACAGTTTAGGGTTAGTAAAAATGGAGCGTTACGCAATAGAACAACGTGTCTTCATTGTCGAGAAATATTTCAAAAATAATGAATGCTTGGCGGCCTTAGTTCGAAAATATCATACAAAATATGGTCGGAATAGTGTTTTAACTTCGTCAACTGTGAAGCGATTAATTGAAAAATTCCGAGAGATAGGATCCGTGGGAGACGCCAAACACACTGGTCGTCCAAAACAAGCATGCCAATATAGAGGCAATGCGTGCGAGTGTCGGTGACAATCCAGGAACCTCAATTCGGCGTCGTGGACAAGAATTGCAAATTTCAAGAAGCTCTCTACACCGTATACTCACTAAAGATCTGTGTCTCCATGCTTACAAAATTCAATTAACACAACTACTGAAGCCCAATGACCATGCACAGCGAAGAGAGTTTGTTGAATTTGGCCCGATGTGTTATTCCATAAATAACCCTATCCTATGTACTTTACGAATCAATAAAAAAAATACAATCAAAAGACTAAAAACTGTGTTTTCTATTTAATTCAAATCTTGCGTTAATTTTGGGACACCCTATATTTTTGCATAGGGTTACAGAGGTTTATATGAACCAACTAGATGGTCCCGCGAACTTCGTATCGTTTAAACCTTCCCTGGACCTCTACAAACATTTTAAAACTAAAATAAGCCAAATCGGTCCAGCCAGTCTGGAGTTTTAGTGAGACTAACGAACAGCAATTCATTTTTATATATAAGAAGACTAGCTGAATCCGCGAACTTCGTATCGTTTAAACCTTCCCTGGACATCTACAAACATTTTAAAACCAAAATGAGCCAAATCGGTTCAGCCATTCTCGAGTTTTAGTGAGACTAACGAACAACAATTCATTTTTATATATAAGAAGAAGATTTTAAAATAGCTATACTGTTGGTATTAAATTAGTTATTATATTAAGGCTGTTTGCAAGGTGCATGTCGCTGGAGCAAGTTTACATGCGCAAATGATAAGTGATAAGAGCACGCAGCTGGGTATTTTGCTCTGGTAAATACGCGAGTCAAGCGCATATACCTCAACATGCGCAAGCTACTTGCACTGTGTAAATGTACCCTAAATACATTATCCATTATGATTTGCTAAAATATTGAATAGGTAGGTAGGTAGATGTTGAGTAGCTGTTAGGTACTCCCACGAGAGCACAAAGCTTTTTGTTATAATAGTCTATTAATTAATATATTGCAGTAGCGCATTATTTAATATTATTAATGGAGGATCGTGTAGGTAGGAATAAAATAATGTTAACAGGTACCTAAATATGTTATGCATTTTGGTGAATTTTTGCGTATATGGTACTTAAGGTGACGAATTGGTCAACAATAATTCCATAACCGGCACGCGCATCTAAGGCGCCAAAAGGGGTCGGAGCGTCTGAGCGGGTGAGGATAACAATACGCGCGCTAGCTTATAACTAAAAGTCGTAAGCGACAAAATGGTTTTGTAATTTTGTTATTTAGAAATGATAATTTGATAAAAATTCCTTCTACAATTTTAAAGAGTATGCATATACTCAACTACTAAAAAAGTTAAGAGGCTTAAATCGGTCCCGTTTGCCCATAATATGTGAATCTCTTTTTAAAAAGAGGTATATTTGATATATTTTTCTCTGTTATAAAAGTTACCTAATCATGTTTTCACGTCTAACAAAATAAGGTTTATATCATGAACTTTCAGGTAACCAAGTTGTATTTTGATTCGTTTTGTATTTACTGAGAAAAATTGAGATCCTTGGCGTCAAAAATTCCAATTCGTCCTCTTAACTATCTTAACTACCCTAACGTTGTTGGGAAAGGACTATCCAGATGATGATGACACTACATTTAATGATCTTTTCTGACAGTTTATTTTTCAAAAAACAAACATATCTCCTGTGGGACAATCAACATAGTAAAAGTTAATAGTTTATACATATTGCTTGTTCCGTAATAAGCCTTCATACATCTTACGAGAAGCGCGTTGCTTACTTAAACTTGTATGAGAAAACAACACGAGTAGTTGCTTTGTATTGCAGTTTTATTTCTGTCAGCAAATAAATGTTAAGTATGTTTTATGTTCTACGTTCTCTTTTATAAATAGAAGTGCTTGTAAACCAGTTGTGCTGAAACTGTAAAATATTAATCTGCCCTATGAATTGTCCTGTGAGTTTGGTGTGAATTGGTTTTAAAAGTAAATAACTGAACATGTGAGTGAGTAATTTTAAACTAGACCTACCAGGAAACCAGCATACCTAACGTAGTCGTTATTTTCAACGTGTATTGTGGACAAGGTCCTTTAATTATTAAACCATCTAATAACCATACTAATATCTTTTTAATTTTCATAAAAATCACAACATTAAAAAAAAAACATTTCAATTTTCTTTTTCGTTTTTATTGCATCAAATAATGTTATGTTACTTGTCCCCTTAGATGTGTAACTTTTCACGGTTTCTGGATTGCTCTGCTTATCCCAACGTCAACCCTTGTCGTGGTCGCCACTTAGCGCTGCAATCATAGTGTTTTGGCTCCTTCTGAACAAGACAAACCTCTTTTGTCTGTCCCTACATAGAGATTTTAATGATTTCTTTTTTATAACATCTGCCACTTCCATTGACATTATTATTTTAATAATGTCATAATTTTTGTATAGTAAATTCGTAATTAATTTAATATTGTATTTAATTGGATTTATCCAGTTATTTACACCTACTAATACCATTAATGTACTCGTAACTATGTGCAAAGACCTACTTAGAAAGCTATGCTGCTTAACTTTATATACAAATCTCAATAATATGCAAAAAATAATATTGATTCATTTATGATCCTACACATTTTAGTAGCTTAATTATCAAACACTTAGTTTTGGTCACATCATAAGGCCACAAAACTAAAATAAATCAATATAATTCTGTGAAAAATACTCAAAGTTTAATTACCTACATACTTAAGAGTGTACCTACTAATAGCATACAATATTAATCCGAAGCATACACACGCTCGTGCAAATATGCTTGTATTAGACTAAGATGTTCATTACATAGCTTATTGCATGGAGCAGTAATAATTGGCGCATCCTAACTAAATATTTGATGAGTCTTTGATATTAATATTAAACAAGGACAAAGAGAATAATAATGAGTATTAGCTATATGAACTGTTTCTTCTCGTACCGGAATCAAAATATAGCCCATACCTAAACTAACTGTGTTGCTGGCCTTGGCAACAAAATACCACTAGGAAAAACTGGTTGTCAGACTTAATGGCTTCTGACTACTCGTAACGACTGTCAAAGATGTTACTATTTGTCGGCTAAACAGCTGAATTTATTTTTGGGTAGTTGAGCTTGGTTTGGAAATAAACGCAAAATAGTAAAGTTTTAAGAGGACTGTATTTGGTTGGAGGATGGCTGGTTATCGCCAAGAAGAGAACGAGCGATGTGTAGGCAATCAAGGATATGCACGCGTACCTGGCTCTCCAACGTTGGGCTTCACAAGATGGCGGCAGGCGGCGGTCTTCCCGATCACACAACACAATGCTGCGTATTTACGAATATCCGACACTGATCTTTGATAAACGAAATAAAACTACCTATCGAGTGTAGGTATTTTATTATGACGTTCGGTCATTTCGAACGCACGAATAGTTTCCGTGTCAAACTTTTTTAATGCGAGTTGCAATAACATAAAGTCGGCGAGATTTTCTAATTTTAGGTTTTTAAGGGAATTAACTGCGGTAACAAAGTTATCTATAAACAGTTGGAAATTCGAAACTGACGCGGTACCGGACAATTTAAGATTTAAAGCTTGATCAAAGTAAGTAGACGCGAGTACACGAGTATCCTCATATCTATCAAGGAGTGACTGGAATATGACCTGATAATTCTCAGCACTTGGTGTGACACCTGCGAATGTAGACTGCGCTTTCGGCGACAGCTTACCTATTAAATAGTACCTACAACCTGTCAGCATCCGTCAGCGAGGCGTTATCGTGCACTGTAGACTTGAAACTTGCATAAAATAATGGCCAGTTTCGTGTATCGCCATCGAATGACACGAGTTCAATCGCGGGCAGTTTCGGTGCTCGGACAGCCGGACCGGCAGCGCTGGGCTTGGCGGACTGTCTACCTTCAAACTGCGATTGTATACGTTTTATGATACAATAAAGATCTTCGAATGAGGTGTACGCCTTATAATTTGGTTTAGAATTAGGATTGATAGAAAGTAATTGTGCGTTATAAGCGTCTAATAATTTATGAAAGTCGGTTCGAATATCGTCTACTGTCATACAATAACTAAGAAATGATTCTTTGTTTACTTCAGAAACGTTGGCGGTTTTTGAACGCTCGTAAATATCTTGTATATGCTCAAACAAAATACCTATTACGTTTAGCTTCTAAGATTGTCAATTCTGTCTCGGCAGAAGTACACAATTTCTTTGTTTCCGGCATTTTTATTTAATGTATGTAGGTATAAGTAAATAACCTATAATAAAGCGGTAGTTGTTCCTAACAAGGCAACGACTTTAAAGGCGATGGAACTAAAAGGCGCTTGAAATATGGAATTTACAAAACGACTATGATAGTTCGAATAGGTAGTTATAATTTTAAGTCAGTAGGTAGCTACGTAAGAGTATATTACCTAACGGGGTGCGGGCAATAACCACGTAATGGGTATATTTATGAACTAGGAGTGCAGCTAGGTGCTACAACTGCCTAGGTAGGCACTCCTAGAAGATACCTACGCGAAAAGTCGAGAATACGGATATAGGTATCCGGGTCGACTGGACCAAAAAAATGGTTTGGAAATAAACGCAAAATAGTAAAGTTTTAAGTGGACTGTATTTGGTTGGAGGATGGCTGGTTATCGCCAAGAAGAGAACGAGCGATGTGTAGGCAATCAAGGATATGCACGCGTACCTGGCTCTCCAACGTTGGGCTTCACAAGATGGCGGCAGGCGGCGGTCTTCCCGATCACACAACACAATAGTCACGTTCACACCCGCGGGCGGATTATCACAATAGTTCGCTATCCTACAGTAGGACATGCGACACGGGAGAAGCACGAGTACTTCCTCTCGGCGATGCGTTTACTTCCAGGCGGTTACAGCAATATGGAGCCACGGAGCGCGAGCGCGTGTCACTCTCACTCGCCAGGCGTGCGGAACAGAACAGGAGCGGGAAGCAGGGGAGGGGGTAGCATCGCTCGTTTGAATTTAGTCAAACGCAGTACTATTACAGTTACCGGCACGGATGTCGGGCTCTCGGCGGAGGAGTGGGGATCGCTTTGCGCACCCGTACGCATAAGGCAATAAGGCAGTAAATCGCTTGTGCGCAGGTGAAGGTCAGGGCTCGACATCCGTGCCGGTAACTGTACATTATTTGGATGCGTGGACGTAGTCCGTGAGATAGAATATAGATGGTGCTACCAGAGCTCATGATATCAAAACTAGTGTAAGTTTTTGTAGCGTTAATCGACATCCATGCCGCCGTATTAATATAAAATTTAAATAATAAAAAACATGTGTACGCAGTACCTATACAAATTTTACCAACAATTAAGATAGTAAGTACCGACGATTTTAATTAAGAACATCGTGAAAGTAACAAAAAGTTAGCAACACAACAAATTAAGATTATGTACATAATTTATTTATGCTCCAAAATTATTTAATCATTCATGAAGGATATACTTTTAAAATTTTACTTGAAAAAAGTCGGTATTACAATGTATTCAGTGCTTTAACTGGATTGTGACTGAATAACAATTGAAGTCTGCTGTTTTTTTCATCTATTTCAATTCTATACCAATTGCCTTAATTGCGTAACACATATATTATAGACCATTAAAATTAATCTCATTAGCCTTTAGGACTAATTTATAGCCAGATAGTAAAGACTTTTACTAAGTAAGTAACCAACATATTTAAATGCAAGGAGGTTCTCATAATTTATATGTAGGAGTATAAAATAAGTGGGTCGTAAAATAATGTCACCAAGATTTATGTACTTACTAAACTTTTGATTTACTTCCAAGTATTCCAAACATATGAGAGCCCTTCTTCCTTCGCAAGAGTAGGCCCGTTCATCTATACTAATATTAAAAAGAGGAAAAATTTGTTTGTTTGTAATAGTTAAACTCAAAAACTAATGGACCGATTTTAAATATTCTTTCACCATTAGAAAGCTACATTATCTGCGAGTAACATAGGGTATATTTTATCCCGGTGGGGGCAGTAGCTCCCACGGGACGCAGGTGAAACCGCGGGAAAACAGCCAGTATCAAATATCTACATACATTATTGTCTACCTAATTATTGCTCTGAATTCTGCTTAATTCTTGATTTTATTATGTGTCTACCAATAAAATTAACTTATTAAGGATAAGAAGGAATAGGTCTGTTTCGGGCAATAGCTGGGTCTCTTCATGCATAGAAATGACACTTAACATAACATACAACGATAGAAAGAAGTACACAATTTATATGAGATTTATTGTAATCTATTTAAAGTATTTTTTCGATATCCATTTATTTAACATGCGTTTACATTTTATTATTAGTTAAAGTATTTTGTATGTCTCTTCCAGACCTCGGGACTAGAGAGTCCCGGATTTTTGGGAGGCGAACGTGGGGCCGAAGCCAACACGCTGAAGCCCTTTTGAGACAACTTTAATGAAATGGTGACACAAAACCGACGATAATTCCCGTATACACTTATTATTGTTCTCTGTAAATGGTTCTGTTTGATGGGATACCTTCCACATCTTTTATGCACCTTTTTAAAAAATCATCATACTATTCAGTCGAAATTGCTTAACCAATAATAATATAATGACAATGAAATAAGGAGCTAAGACAAGATTTCTTCCAAGATATCAATTTCAAGCACGCTTTGTAAGTATACCTATGGGTTAAGGCCACAAAACTTTTTCCTTGGTAAGTCATTCATTATAAATAGATCAGCCATCATCCCAGCCGTTTTAGTATGCAATAGACGTGAAAACCAAGGATTTTATGTTAAAAAAAATAAATTTGTTCCAAGGGGAAGACGCATGAATATTTGTTTGAATTTAGCTGTGCCTGCGTTTGATATGTTACGTTCCGTTTTGTCCACTGCGTCACGCTATACCGATCTTCATTTATGAAGTATTGTATCGCGTAAATCTATGTCCCCACTCTATCTGCTTCGTGACAATGATGTATGCCGCATGACAATAACAAGAAAGATTTTCCTTGCAATCGTTAAAATATATGGGGTAAACCGAGGTATAACTGGCCACTTTCAATTATTAGCCACTATTCACTTTGACTTCATAAATTAAGAACTATTCTCGTAGAACGCCACCTATTACTTATTTTTAGTATTACCTACTCAACTAGCTTTCATTATAGTGACAGTTTTTTCCTCTATGAATACTAGCGCCAAAGATATCGGCCTTTTTGTGACAGCACGCGTACGAGTTCCGACGTGAACGGTAAATCCTTAAAAAAAAATTAAGGTAATGATTGAAATCAAAAGTGAATTTTGTAATACTTCGTGTAGTAAACGTGAGTTGATTGTGTTTGTGGTATTGTATAGATGGTAAACGATCGTTTTTTAAAGTTTTATTCTGTCAGTATCTATAATAAAGCGAGATTAGTTGGGTGGCCAGTTATTGATTTTCATTTTTGTATATTTTCATTTATTGGCCACTCATGCCAGTTACTGAATTATACGCTAATGTCCGAATTTTACGAAAAAATAAACATATTTAGAATGAGTATAAGGCACACTATCGTGTAAAAAAAATCCAGATAAAAATATACATGTTTATCAGTAACTGGCATGGGTGGCCAATTACTGATAGTTGTATGGCCAGTTACTGACAGTTTTTTTTTTGTTGGACAGATTTTCTGAAATGTCTTTAAAAAAACGCCAATACTCTAAAGAGACAATAGAAAATGCTATCAAATTTATTGAAAACAATGAAGGTATCCAATCCAAATAAAAAAAATTCTGTTCTCTCAAATATACCTTTCTCGGAATACCTGAAACAAAATCATCATCCTGCCCTTATCCCAATTTTATTTGGGGTCGGCGCAGCGTGATTTCTCCTTCCAAACTCTTCTATCTGCCGTCATCTCACAAGTAACATTCTTTCTTACCATATCTACTTTCACACAATCAATCCATCGTTTCTTTGGTCTTCCTCTTCCACTATATCCGTCCACATTCATACTCATCATCTTCCTCACAACATGATTCTCTTTCCTCCGCATCACATGCTCATACCATGACAGCCGGTTTCCACGCAGTTTTTCTGATACCGGCGCTACTTTCAAACTTCCTCTTATATACTAATTCCTCACTCTATCCATTCGCGTAACGCCACACATACCTCTAATAACATTCTCATCTCTGCCGCATGCAATTGTCTTTCATTCGTCGCTTTTGTGGGCCAGCACTCTGATCCATACAAGACAGCAGGTCTGACCATACTCTTGTAAATTTTCCCCTACCTGAAACAAAATACCTGAATACCTGAAACAAAAGTTGCCCGATTTTCCCAAACGACAACGAAAACGCCAAATTGAGCGAACTACATTTGCGTTAACATCCAATCAATATGTTGACAAGATAAGAGAAAAACAATTTAAAAAGCAAGAAGAAGATGCCGCAAAAGAAGAAAGGAAGAGGTTACGAGAAGAGAAAAAAAGTCAAAAAGAGAATGATGTACCAATATATTATATAAATAAAAAAATCAAAAAATAAAACAAAAAAGACTGCTAGGTACTAATAAAATTATAAATAGTCAAGATGAGTCTAAGAAATGAGTCAAGATGAGTCTTTTTTTTACGAATTAAGAACCACCTTGTTAGAATTTGTTTTATTATGTTTTTTAAGTTTATAATTACTAATATAGTTGCTTTATTCTATATATTTTAATTGATCTTAAATATTATTTTTGCATGGCCAGTTATTGGTATTATGGTGGCTAATATCTAATTTTAAATGGCCAGTTACTACTAAAAAATACTACTTTTCCATTATATTAAAATATTACTACATAATTCTATGTAGTTTCATTTTTTACTCACTAATAACGATAAATGGATTCTTGCTTTAACTAAAGTTGATACAAGAATATTAATTTCTTGACACATTTCACCATGGCACTTAAATGAACAACTCGCTGTCCTTAAGTGGCCAGTTACTGGTGAGTTTACCCTGCCTACCATCAAAATTATTGCCAGCGTGGATTCTGGTTAAATTATTTGGCTTAAGCGACGTTTACTATTGTTGCTTTAGATCCCCAATAGGTATTATTTTATTTATTACTTTAGCTTTGGCCGCGTGGTGTGTTAATAAAAAGCCTATGTGTTAATCCAGGGTATCACTTATCTACATACCAAACTTCAACCAAAATGGTCCAGCCGTTTTGAAAGAATAACAAACATACATCCATACATTCTCACAAACTTTCACATTTATAATATTAGTAGGATAGTAGAATTAGTAGGATAGTATGATACTTATATAAGTTTCGGAATAAATTTTTTATAAATATGCCCAACAAAGCCGTTTATACGTTTTTTTTTTTTGTTTTTGTGGATTCCTTGAGATATATCTAAGTTTTCTTCCTTGAATACACACGACATACTTACTTCAAAGGTTCCAAAGCCTGTCGTTCTATGTGTCAACTATAAATAAATTTATTCTTAGTATGTAGGTACTAGAATTTTACGATCGTACGCGTAAATGTGAAGGTTTTTAATGGCTCGTAAACAAACTGGTAACAAAGTAATGAATCTGTATTAATCTGGAAATTGAAGATGTTTTTGCTTAAGTAAATTTGATTCTGTAAGCAACGTGTTTTCTGATTAGTCTTATACTGGCTGTTTTCCCGTGGTTTCACCCGTGTCCCGTAGGAACTTCATCCTGTACCCGGATAAAACTATATAGCGGATAGCCTATGTTCATCGGGGATAAAAAGTAAAAGAATTTCTCAAATCGGTCAACTAATTTCGGAGTCCATTCAAGGCAAAGAAATACACAAACCTTCCCTCTTCAAGTATAATATATTAGTGAAGATTTTTTGACACTAATGGCTATCGCCTACTACTGTTGAAATGCACCTCTATACTTACTTGGAAAAAGAAGCATTTTGAATCCATAATGAAACTCGAACAGCCACACAGTCAACATTGCTTCAAAAATACAACAATCTATAAGTGAAAAAAATGTATACACAAAAGCGAGATACATATAAAAAAAGGAAGGAAATACGCATTATTACAGTCAACAAAGTTACGAACGCCCGTAGGCTTAAAAACGTAATATTATTTTTATATAATCTGCCCACAGAAATGCACAGTGCACTCGTGCGAATTAAATGTCACATTTTGGGTAAAAACTTGTGGTTGAAAACTGATTTTATTTTTACTACCTACTTTCAATCGATGGTCATTAATTACCAAATAATCGTATAAAAACAAGAAGTCACTACGACACAGTATAGCTACGACTTATCTCGTCATAGAGGCTTACTTCAAACAAGTGGTTTTAGAAGACACGGTGTTACCTGGACATATCTTAAAGCCGGCTTATAGTAAGTATAAGACTAAGAACAACAACATTTGAAATAGATGGTAAATTTTAAATACCGACAAGTAAAACATATTTCAGCAATCACGCTTTCAAATCTTTTTACTGAAATCTTTATATCAAAAAAGGTATTACCATCACAAAATATCGGAACTCACAGAGAGAAGTTCCCTTGAGTATTCGCGTTCCCATAGCTATATTCTGTGTTGCCAGGTCAATTTCCGTCACATAAAAGTTTAATAGTTTGTCAGTACTAACTGCGTTCCGGCCGGGATATGTAGGTACTGCAGGAAATAGTAATGTTACTAAACTACTGATTTGGTCTGCACTCGAGTGTATTGAAAAGGTATTTATTTATTACTAGCTTTTCCTTGCGTTTCCACCCCAGTCCCGAGAGAACTACTTCTGGCACCCATATTTGAAAGTCGCCTATACCCTTTCTGGCTATAGACTGTCTGTACGAAATTGCATTTAAATCGGTTCACTAGTTTTAATCGATACTTAAAAATACTTCAAATTGAATGAGAAAATATTGAGACTAATAACCAAGATGAAGTTACATGAAGGTTTAGTTAGAATATTACTATTTACCTTACCTTAAATTACCTATAGATTGCTTGGAAGTTATGACCCATTAATCCAATATCGTATGTATCGGTACTTTACAACCTAACATAATAATTCCTAAAAACAATGTTTGAAGATGCGTTATTACTTTAAGCACTACAGGAATATGTGTGGTACGTTATCATAATTTTCTCCAAATACATAATAATAGATACATAAGCTTCGTGAGAAATATTAATGGAAGAGATGAACTTAGTCCCAGATGTAATATTCCTATGAATATAACTTAAGGCAATATCTGAGTTGTTGATTGCCTCATAAAGGATATGATAGAAATAAAGAGGTACCTCAACTAACGAAGCACTTTTCTTATATGAAATAATGATAGTTTCTTCATCACAAATGGTTTTGTTTTTAAGCTCCAGGCCGGGAAATCTGTAGGTGTATCTACCGCATAATGATTTGTTTGTACCAAAATTTTTTTTAAAGTTCCGACTAGGGTGCTATCACAAAATCGGCCTAAATTGTGCAAAGGCACCAACCCATATAGGTACATAAACTGTTGCATGATGTAGTCAGCTAAAAGGCCAAATTATGAATTATAACTACAAGAATCATCATAAAATTGAGAAAAATAAACGGCCTTTAAGAAAAATAAAGCTTTTGAAACACAGCTGTTGTATCTCCATTCTTGAACCGCAGAAATATAATCTAGAAAATGATTGCATTATTTTCTCTCGTTAGAACAACCCACGCTATAAATATTAGATTAGTTACCTCACTCATTTCTTACTTGCACATGTGTTGTTATTTAATTGTATTATACTTACCTACCTATCTCATGACGTTTGCTATTTTTTATTATACCTCGTAATTTCTTGAAAGCTGCTTTGAAAATTAACAACCGTTCTTACTTGAGAATTATTCTTAATTATACGTACTTATAAGACGTTGAAAAAAACAAGTACATATATTATGTTCAATATTTTCAAATCAATCTAAGAAAATAGGTTCGTGATAAATTGAAATAAAATCTTTTATTTTATAGTAAGGGGACCCTTCGGGTACGGAACCCTAAAAACTGTCTTACTAGGATAATAATAGCACGAAGAACGCATTCATAGCATAGATAGGTAGTAGGTACCTACAGTTAGGTCAGTAGGACGTTACAAACAAAACTTTTAATTAAATAACTGGAGGATATTAAGTGTCTGTCGGCCTCTCACTAGTGGTCAAAACTTTTGCTTTTCTTTCCCGTGTCAACAAACTAAGAAATAAAGAAAAAGGAACAACTTTCTTTTGTCACTTCCTAAGTAACGGTATCAATGAGAAAAGTAAATAATTAGTTGATTTGTTAGATGATATTAGTTTGTGCGGTATTTCTTTTACATTGGCTTAGGTGTATGATAGTTTATTAATACTTCTGTTATCGTAGCTCTGAGAAAGTCTTTCTGACAGTAATAGCTGGGAGTAATGAGAATGGATAACTCAACTTGTTTATTGTCAACCTCGAACGTTATGAGCCTCAATTTAATGGTTAATTCTTATACCGATCGTGAACCGCTAATTATGCAATAGTTTGGTTTATAACATCTAAGAAAAGAAATTGCAGACTTAAGTCATAACGTGCATCCAAAAATTTTGCGTCCACATATGTACCTACCTACATATTATAATTAAGTAAAAATCTAGGGCCAAGGATCAAAAAGCGCATAAAAGTATAACAGCTGCTACAAGGATTAGATAAAATGCCAGCACAAGTAGAACTACATTAGGTATTTTATGGGGACTCCTACTAATATGCCAAATCGTATCAAGAAATATTTAGTTTGAGAACAAAATAAAAATTTACCTTACTTTTTGAATTTGCAGAGTATCATCTACAAAAGTATAAATATCCTCTCAATATGCAGTGTAATGAAGTTACAGCATGTTGCAGCTTTAACGCAATTATATCCATACAGGAAATAATTGATACAAAGTGCCTTTTGTCGGAACAATTAGTACGTATGGCGGGGAGGAATAAAGATAGAATTCCCATTCTATATGGGATAGAGAAAATATTTTTTATTTAAGAGGGCTATTTTTGATGTAAAAACTGTACAACTTGTGTTATAACTTTGTATGAAAATCCAATTTGATTTCTCAAATCTTACCTCTCTTCAATTCAATGTCATTAAGTCTTTTGTGGTTATTTTACATTAGGCTAGAGTGTATAAATGGTTCTGATGATTCGACTATAAGAAGTTTTCCGGCAGCTCAGCAATTAAGTTATTCTTCTAGTGTCAAACTAAATAAATCTTCAACAGAAGCAAAAACATGAGAAACAATACAGTACTATTTGTATTTTTGTTTGTATGGAGCGAAACATCTTCACGTTATCATAATTACTCTCTACAATTCTGGTTCATTCGTAACCATCACAGAACTATTTGGAATCAAGAATAGTCCATTCTCAGTTCCCAAATTATCTTGTAGTACAAAATTATTCAGCAGGCTAAGGCCTGCGTGTTGACTCTGCCGAGATGTATCAATTACACGGAACTAACCCTTGATCAATATTCATGAGGACGCATCGGTGGAACGTAATTCAAAGTGATGTGATCGACCATTACCTAGGGTTATGGAATTCTATAGTCCCAGTTATAGGCAAGTTACGTTGCTTACTAGGTTTTAGTCTTAATCTATTTGCATTACTATGAAATGATAGGCATGATCATCGAAAATGGTGGTGGTTTTTTTTTCTATTATGAGACGATGCAAGTTCTGTGAGGTTTAAATTATTTTTTTACTTACCAAATGCGGATAAAAAGGATCGACTCGACATTCACATTTTCAACAGCAGATAGCCTATATCTGAGTAAAAAAAAACTTTTGAATCAGTACAGAAATAGGGCTGACAACTCAGGTGTTGTTTAACATAATTATACTGGTTCTACTAGATTCTTATTGCATTCATTTATAGGTACACATACCTATAAATATCTGAATCCATCTTCCAGTTAGTTACACGTGTCTGCACTAGACTGGATGTAGTTAATGTGGATAATTTGGTGAAATTGCAAGCGCTTGTGTGTCCTCTTGTTATAACCATAGTTTCTATAACACAGTGGGTAGGTATTATGTCGCTCTGTGGACGATAACGAGAACACAGCACATGTTTGCAATGGGTGGCTCTAAGGACATTGGTTCTTTACTTTATATGTACTAAAGTCTATTCTATATCTAGATACCTATATGCAGTAAGACTTCGTGATAAGTAGGACAAAAAATATAAGCTTGTGATAATTATTTAAAGTATGAGTTCAGGCTTTAGAAATTGTGCACCATTTAAAAAGGTGATATATACATAAAGATGCCCAGATCACGGATTCTCCTCAGAGACCAAATCAATTCTACCTAGTAACTCGACTCTTTAAATAAGTTTGTAGGTACCTCTTTCTTAATTGTTCCATCGGGCATAAAAAAAGCCTTCAACTATCCCAGAGATACGTATCTTGCACATAGTGACACTGTCTTTTTCCGGGATCAAGACGGATATCGAAAAATTTTGAGTCCAAAGATCAGAATATGAAATATACAGTAAATTGTTAAAAACACCTAATGATTATGCTTAATACATAATTAGTTCTAATCTTATACCTATTGGCTATACAGCGAATATCCCCATTTTATTGCAGATATGAATATAAAGACTACAGAATTATGAAAATGTTCATATCTCCATCAAGTAAGTATATGATTCTGAAAATAAAATAATATCATTCGTATTGTACCGAAGATAATTCTATACCACGTACCAGTTCTTGTGATTTTCCTTTGAAGTACCATCTTTGTACGAGAAAGCAAAGGAAACGAAATATATTTCAAGCTTCTTTAAAATCTTTTGCTTTTATATTGCAAAATATAAGATACCTACCGCGGTTTGTTTCTTTTACATATTGAACGCAATTTCTACTGCTGCTGGCGATACAAGTACATTGCACTCGCTTGGAGCCATGTGTGACGAGAACATTGAAAGGTCACAAAATGGACGTGTACTTACCTACGTATATAAGGATCGATGCATTCCCCAGATCGGATAGGGTAGGTAAGAATACTAATTACTTGCTGTTGAACTGAAAATGTCTAAAATTAAAGTTGAATTACAGAATTCAATATGAGAACTTCAAAATAGGTAAGTCCTATTTTTAGAAGTCACTCTTTCTCTCTAAAACAAGCAACACCCGCTTTGAACACGAAAAGTCCTCGAAATTTTAAAACTGGAAGCTAAAAGCAACACCTTTTCTGAATATTCAATCGACTACACTAAACTTTCGACCACTTTCGATTTGTAAAGTCAAAAGTGCTTCAAAAGGATATTCCGAAATGAAAGTCGAATATTCACACATATCCCAGAGAGTGTGGGAACCGTCGCCATGTTTTATATAAAAGTGCAGTCACATATCATTATATTCGTGGTTGCCTATTAGTTAAAGAATCTCCTCAACGAGTGTGCTTCGAAGTCTAGTTAGTAACGATGTGACTCTTTCTGCATTTTTTAAATTTCCTAGAAGATCGTGGAATAGCAATCATGTCACAGAATTCAAGACTGCATTGGTTTTATCTTGGTGTCTTATTCACTTATTCAGGTCTTTATTCACCAATCTGCTGTCCTTTGAGCTCCGCTCATTGCTTGCCAAAAAGCCTTTACATAGTAGGGACACTAAACACGGCCCATGTCACACGTCAAAAAGGCTCGTATATCCTTCAAATAAGAGGCTATTTCAGCGTAAACCAGGGTAATTTAACGGCAAATGAGCGCTTGACAGCTTCCGACGTATTTGCACACAATTATCGCATGCAAGTGACGTTGGCGCGTTGGAAAATGTCCTCCCACATTCGTCCCTTCACCGACAGGAGAGCGAAATAGTAAACAATTTGTTTTTCGAACATTTGTTGATGTGTTTTTGTTTATTTCAGTATCTCTTTATTTACCAACGTTAGTGGGTTATAGTACTCAATTATAGCCGGAGTGTAAACGACTTCACTAGAGGTTCTAAATCCGTTAGTTTATGGTTTTATTGGTAGGTTCACAAATGATACTATCCTCCCCACTTAGAGACATTTAATGATTACTTAAGTCACTCCTTCACTAAGGAATGGCTTAAGTAACCATTAAATGTCTCTGAGTGGGGAGGAAAGACGCCAGGACTTATTTAAACTAAACTTTTCACTGTACCATCATCATCCTCCGAGCCTTTTCCCAAACTATGTTGGGGTCGGCTTCCAGTCTAACCGGATTCAGCTAAGTACCAGTGCTTTACAAGAAGCGACTGCCTATCTGACCTCCTCAACCCAGTTACCCGGGCAACCCGATACCCCTTGGTAAGACTGGTGTCGAATTAATGGCTTCTGACTACCCGTAACGACTGCCAAGGATGTTCAATGACAGCCGGGACCTACAGTTTAACGTGCCATCCGAAACACAGTCATTGGTGTCTAAGATATACTTAGAAAGTACATACAAACTTAGAAAAGTTGCATTGGTACTTGCCTGACCTGGAATCGAACCCGCGCCCTCATACTCGAGAGGTTGGTTCTTTGCCCACTAGGCCACCACGACTTTTTTTTACTTTTCACTGTACCACGTGCGTATATGTTTTCGTGGGACAAACGTGAGCTATTAATTTTATTAGTAAGTTATTTAAGTAAGACCTATGTACATAGCTAAATTAACCCTAGAAGCCTAATCTACGCCTGCGAGACGTACACGCATTCGAATATCGTTTGTTTTTTTCTAACGGTTGAAGCTAGCGCGTGGTGCTCTTCTGTTATCTCCGTGGCCGACGGGAGCTAGAGGATGGTGCCCCTATCGTTGAGGCTAGTCCCGCCATTTTTGATTTATCGAAGTGTTGCACGCCTGCGAGACGTATATTTAGGCTTTGTGTAACTTTTAACTGAGATTTAGTGATTTTACTATTGCTTGTTTTTCGTATATTTTATATCTTTTTTCGGCGTTGTTTCAGGTATAAATATGTCAGGGTCTAATGTATTAGACGAAGACGATATTTTTGCAATTTTGAACGAGGAAGACAATCCTTTTCAGGAAGATTCAGATTCCGAAGTTGAGGATAACCAGATTATCGACAACGTTCAAAGCGAGGACGAAAATAATGAAGTATCTGAGTACGTTTCGTCTTTACAAGAATCTGGAGCCTCTGAAGAAACCGACCCTACCCTTGTTGCAGAAGCTGGTCCATCATCTGGCGCAGACCGTGTTTTACCACCTACCAACTCGGAGCGGATTTATCGTGTTCGTAATCGTACTCAGAATGGACATATTTGGTCAACTGTTAAAGCTCAAATCTGATTAGTTGTAATGTTTGCTCTAAGAATAGATATTAGCTTAAAAAAAAATTTGGTATTCAAAAAAATATGTATGTTTTAGCTGATTTTGAAGAAGTTAATTTTTTTTGTTCCTGTTTATGCATATTGTTTTTGTTGTTGTAATAAATAACTGTAATTATAGTTATAATTAATAACAGTGTTGTTTTATTTTTAGTTTATATTCCAAATTAAAATTTCTGCTCAATAATAAAAATAATAATTAAATAATTTACCTAAAATCGGGGATTTTATATGTGTACGCCTCTGAGACGTATGTTAAGGCTTTGTGTACGTTCGAAATAGATTAGGCTTCTAGGGTTAAAGAGAAAACTATAACTAATTTCGTGACTCCAACGTAATTAACATGATATTTAACGAAACTAAAAAAAGATAAGTATATAAAATACAGTTATACTGAATGTGACATTATTAGTAGGTAGATGCTCATTAGGTATAGGTACGTGCCATTTGAAATTCTTACTTACAATGTTTATTTAATTTAAATAAATATACTAGGGCAACATTCTAAAAGGAATAATGTTTATCATTAATTAATAGAAATAGGTACTGAATGTAAATATGAATCAGTATTCAAATACTCAGATACCTCGCTTTGAACAGATTTGTTTGTAAAACCAGGTTTTTATCGTGATAAAATACTATGTCAACCTATCAACATAATTTACTATTACTGAGCTTATTATTTGAGGTCGTAAGTATATGATTTCTTCTGCCATACTTCGCTCTCTGACATAACTTCTCCAGCAATTATTGTCTTTCATACAATCCATCCATCGTGTCTTTTGTTATTCCTGTCCTCTATATTACCTACTATTACCTTCCTCACAGATGGGGTCGTAAAGTGCTGGAGTGGAGACCACGGACAAGCGCAGCGTAGGGCGTCCACCAAAAAGGTGGACAGACGACCTTATAAAGGTCGCCGGAAGACGCTGGATGCAGGTCGCCTCCAACAGGTATCTGTGGAGATCTAAGGGGGAGGCCTATGTTCAGCAGTGGACGACCTATAGCTGAGATGACCTTCCTCACAATATGATCCTTATTCCTCCATATAAAACATACAGGATATACCCCTCACAACATTGTAGGACAGATAATAATATACCTACCTACATTATGAAAAAAGACCTGTCAACTTTATAAAATAGAATTTTCCAGTACATTAAGCTTAACGTATTTCGACTGTAGGACGTGAATTAGTATTAAGCTCTCGTAAATTCAAGCAACAGGTTAGCGACTCCCGCCTCCCCTGTGAACAGTGAACCGAGTTCAACAGTTTTAGTACTTTTCTTGCAAATTATTGTATTATTTTCGTCCTGTTAGGTAAGTTTTTAAATATAATAACGAATCCTTATAATCAGATAATAAGCTGAAAATTAGAGGGGAGGTAGCTCAGACCTGGGACAAGGATATAGATTTTGTCACCATCCGTCTACGGAAAGCAGTTATCCAGGAAGCAGGTGAAACTATTTTACCTTTATATAAATACGACGATGGTTTACATGTTTAATTCTTAACTTATTACTTGACTATCAGATATGCGATTTGGACTTTAACGTTAGAAATCATATCACTCAAACGGTTTATTGTATAAAAACGAATGTTGTAATAAATATTTAGTAATCTTGAACAAAACTATACTTATTTAGTGTCAAGTTTTCAGTTTTCCATTGCGCTACGAAAGCAGCAGGTTTGAATCTTTACAATAAGTTTGACCCAATATAATTGCTTTTCAATGCTGTACTACATTAATTAACGCAGTTTCTGTCAAAGCAAGTTCTTAGTCGCTTCATATTATCAGACAGGTAAGTTACGATCCCACCCAAAACAAAAATGTGAAAGACTGCCAAGTTCAATAATATGGGAATGCTTCGCCTATAAAAGAAGTGAGATCTGAATAAGTACCAAGTTCCATACACATACCTCAGTTAAAAATAGTTACTTTTTAATGATGTTACTTGGCAAGTTTTCATACACCTTGTTATAAACCTACTAAACGCAATGAATCAAGTATTTAATTTTCTATTAAAACTTGCCAAGTAATCATCATTAATACGACCATTGGAAGTGGTCTAGGTTTTTGATGAGTGAGTCAGTGAATCAGTCAGTCAGTGAGTGTATAGTAAAAATAGCGATTTTCTGACGTCAATATCTCAAGACCTACAATAGGTATATTAATGAAATGTTGTATTTTAGATAAGTGAGGGGGTCTCAACAGATACTAGAAATTTGATATGCGTAAATAAAATAGATTTTGAGTTACAGGGGGGTCGAATTTGGCCCGAAATGGTTCGTGTAATATAACCCACGGCCGGTGTGTCGCCTTTTTTGCTCGAACTTGGCGGACACACTGCCGTGTGTCTAGATAAATAATTCTCAGAACCACACGTGTATACATATCCTTTACAGGGTGCTTTAAAATGTTTATCACAATATTAAGACGAGCAGGCAGAAATTCCTGAATAAACACAAAAAACAAAGCTGTCTCGAAACACAAAAAAACGCGGTACATACATGGAGATTTATTGTGTGCTTCTTGGTATAAGGACTCTAGATTTCGCGCACCAACTTCTGGATCAGCCTGTATCACCATCAGCATTATGTCCCAAGTCTTTTCCCGACTATGTTAGGGTCGGCTTCCAGTCTAACTGGATGCAGCTGAGTACCAGTGTTCTACAAGGAGCGACTGCCTATCTGATCTCCTCAACCCAGTTACCCGGGCAACCCAATACGCCTTGGTTAGACGTATGTGGATCAGCCTGTATGTCTCGATTCAATCGGATTACGGGAAGTGGGTGAAAATCGATCACAAGTTCGACAGTTACCCTTATAGTTAACTAACTAGTCGCTCAGGACGTTAGTTGAAGGGCGTGAAACTCAACAATATTGCAGTCGGGTATGTTTAAGACACGTGTGGGTTGATATGACGTGGTAATGCGATTTTAGGAAGATATAATTACATTTACAGGTACGATAACCTACTATGGACCTATTACCTATATACATAGGTACAGGATCCGAAGAAATAATGAAATTAATTTTTACCTATTTATGTGCCTAATGGAAGAGATTTCTTAAGACAAAAGCTGTACCTTTGTACTAAATGTTCTATTTATCTTTTTGTATGTACTGTGTAACTGTGTATCTAAACTATTAAATAATTCGAAAATAAATATTTTATATGACTTATCGGGAATAGGTTTTTTAATCCATTGGTTACCTACTAACTATAAATTCGACGCACATGATAAGCTGATGGAAGACCAAATGCATCGTAAATAGTTCCTACAATGAATTACTTTTTGTTTGCTAAAATATTTTTTAAAGTCGAGTTGAACGACCTACACAAAAATGATAAGCACTTTGGAATCTTAATCACCGTTATTATGAAAGCTTGGAACTCCAGAGGTAACAATATAATAAATTAAATCCTATTTTCTAGAAAGTTCAAAGCATTTATTAAGGCCGAATGAAAGGCTTGATGAGTTTAAATATAGTACGGAATCAAATTAAAATTGTACCGCTAAGAGACCTAAGTAATTTAACTACTTAGCTTCATTGCTTTATGTCTAGAAAAGCTAGAATTTAAGTAGTTTTGAATCGCTCAAAAATATTATTTAATATTCAGATGCACAATTTAAGTGCTTTATAGTCACACAATAAGTATCTTATTACAAAATCTGATTATAATTGTATGAAGTTAAGTAGTGACTATTAATTTTTCTAAAGTTCTTTGAGCTGTACTTGAAACAATTTACTTTGTTTAAAAAAAAGTTTTCAAGATAACAAAAATGTTCTTATATCAAAGAATAATAATAAGAAAGGTTTATTTGAATTTTTAAAGCTAATACTTTTAATTAAAAGTTTTAACGAGAAATAGTAGGTATACCTTTTTAATAAGCATATTCTACCAAATAACTTTTTCAGTATTCACTTGTAAAACCACCAGCTTTAGGTGATCTTCACACTGCCCCGCATCACGCTGCATCTTGCGTGTCGACGCACCTACGCGCGTTCTTGCGGGAGTGCAGATCTGCATCATCGTGCGGGTTTTTCACGCAATCACGCGCGTAGGTGCGTTTTGTAAATTCACGCACAGCGGCTCTCATCGAGTTCCATTTTCAAATATACACGTCACGCCCATTCAAAATCACGCGCGGCAGTGCGGGATTCAGTGTGCCATACCTTGCGTCTCGCCCCGCACCTACGCGCGGGGGTGCGTGTTTCTCCGCATGTATGTGCGTGATCCGCATGAACGCGCGTGGATGCATTTTCAGTGTGTTGGACTATGCGTGTTTTCCATACAAACGGAGATATTTCCATACAACGGAAAAAAACGCATCCACGCACTACGCTGCATCATGCGGGGCAGTGTGATAATCGCCTAAAGTAATGTAAACTTGACCATTTTCGGGCCTCCTATGTACAAAACGAAATATCTATTTTGGTTCCTCAAGGATATACGCCTTTTCAGTTCTGACTTATTCTTTTATGAAAGTCGGTGTGAGAAATATAAAAGGATTTGAACTTTCGAAATGGCTCGGACATGTCCTACGTGACTTCTTACAGAAAGCAGAGCAAAAGAAGAAAGACTTAATACATGAAGCTAAAATAAAAATATGAATTCTTTCATAAAATCCAGGTGCTCTTTCGATACCCTGAACAACATTGCTTTTTAGTGTTTCAATCAGATAGGCCCATCTGGATATATTTCATAACAAAACAGTTAAAGTATAATTTGCTATTGAATTAAATATTTTGTACACCTGATTTAGTTTGAGAGCAATACATAATACTCGTAAGTGAATATTATTTTTATTAGGCGAAGCCAAAATAACAAATAACGACGCAAGGAATAAAGAATTTAATGTTTATTAAATTATTTTGTAAACAAGATATCCTCACAACAAAATCTAAACACACATTCCTTCCCTTTTTCTCCTCGCATTAATTTTATCGATAAAATTAATGAAATTCTTTGAGACTACTGGTGACCTTTTACAGCTTTTGCAAATCTGCATTATTTATCTTCATCTTTACGAATGTTATAAAGCTAAAGAGTTTGTTACGCACTAATCTAGGGAATTTAGGGTCCAATTTGAAAAATTATTTCGTTGTTATAGCCTATACCTACGGTTATACGGTACTTTTTATACGGGTTCGAGCGGAGGTTCCCACGGGATGCAGGTGAAACAGTCGGCAGAAACTAGTAAAATAAATATAAGCCGATGCTTTTAGCACTTAATAGCATTTTGACGTTTATTCGGATGACCTCTAATTCGAATAAACACATTGTGACTATATAAATGTGACTAATAAAACCTGTTCCTAGATCAAATAAAGAATAATTTACTATTTCAGTGTGCGTGGGAATTATATACGTCAGAGTATATGTGACTAATAAAACCAGTTCCTAGATAAAATAAAGAATAATTTACTATTTCAGTGTGCGTGGAAATTATATGTTATTAAATTGTATGTAATTGTACGGACCTCACTTGGACCAGTGCGCAGTAACTGTCCGCGCCTCGCATACTTCACGCTCACACAAGTTTTTGCTTGCCTTGCACTCTGCCATACATACTTACATGTGTCCCTACATGACTAATAAAACCAGTTCCTAGATAAAATAAAGAATAATTTACTATTTCAGTGTGCGTGGGAATTATATACGTCAGAGTATACAGAGTACAGTCATTCTAATGGAACTTTATCTTTATCTTAGCTCGAGATACTTGTCTAAATGAAGAAGACTTTTAGATTTGTTAATATTGTGAAATTAGAAAACTAATGGTCTTGGCCTTTACTCATAAATTATTCACACAATCATACCTATCTACAAATACCAAGTTTCGAAATTAAATTCAACCTGTGTAAATATGGCGAAGTTTTACGTACCTATGATTTGATATTAGATATGAGTTTTTATTGTCATTATGAGTTACGTGAAGATATAATGTCGGGACACCTTTTCACACACCGTCGGTTAGCCCCATGGTAAGTTATTAATTCTCTTGTGTTATGGGTGCTTACGCAACTGATAAACTACATATAGTAAGTAACATATATACATATTTATAAATACATATTGTAACACCAAGACCACGGCCAACAAGCATGCTCATCACACAAATGTCGACCGAACCGGGGATCGAACCCGGGACCTCAGGTTCGGCAGTCCGGCATGGTGACCATTGTGCCATCGAGGTCGTCAAAAAATAGATTTCGAATGCTTAAATCTCAAGTAATATAGAACAGACCCTCCACAGAGCCACAGCGTTTTTGAACGAGGATATTTACTAGATTTCTGATCTAAATAAGATCGGTCCCATGTTGACTTTGTAACCAAGTATCTGTTTTATTATTTCTAGATACGTAACTGAAAATCGCATTTTATATGTGTCGGGGAGTCACGTGATTTCATGTGATATTTTTATATCTCAGCATTGCAGTGAACTATTTACATACTTTAATAAAATTCACATTATTTCGCGACGTGGTTATTTTTGAAATAAACAGTTTTATGGGTGTAATATTAATGAACTTGCAATATGTCACTATAATATTATAACCTGTATTTTTGTGTTTAAAGTGTTTGTAATAATGTCTACGGAATGGCTGCTTTGTGAAACTTTTTAAAACCTACCAAGTGATTTCGACCCGATCCAGGAATCGAAGCCGCAACCTCTAGAACAGCAGTTGCGCGTGCAACCACTAGACCAACGAGGCAGTTAAAATACATTGCATAGTTACTGTTGTACCAAATCCTTTATAAATTGCACACGAACACACCATACACAGATATTTGATTTTAGAACATTCAATAACCAATGGAAACGTGACATGACGTCATACCTTGCATTGTTTACCTTTCCACTATTTTACAATGACGTAGATGGAAAAAGAACAAATATGTACAGTCAACTTCAGGTCATTGGTAACAGTTTTATAGAAAAATCGTACTTATTACTATTGGGTTAAGGTGCATGACAGTTACCACTGATGTGCAGTCTACTGTACAAATGTTGTAGGAATAGTCGTAGGTCAGTCAATCGTGGGTGTATAATGCCTGTAGCACACCTCCGCTGCGAAACCCAAAGGGCGAAACCGCCACAGTTTCGCTGTGAGTTGTGAGTTGTTGGGCGGCGAAACAATAGCGAAATTCCCTGCTCTAACGTACAAAACTGACTATGATGTTGTCTCTTTCTAACATGATTTCGCTCATTTGCTTAGGCGCCGTCTACATCTCCGCCCGTTGTCCGCCATTTTGGAGCGGTTCCGCGTGTATCTCGGACGCGTCTGTAGCAATCGACAATTTTTATGAGCGAAATAGGAACAATGGATTTGGAATTTACTGAAAAACTTATACAAGCAGTGAGAAATAGACAGTAAGATTAGTTCCTCCTCTGATTCCGAAAGCGATGACATTTTCTTTCGATTCTTATTTCTCAACTGTTCTAGTTTTAGGTTTCGCTCTGTTTCGCTATTATAGTTCCGCTTAAGTGTAGTACTGTTGCACAGCGAAACTCACGCAGCGGTTACGCAGTTGTTGTTTCGCAGCGGAGGTGTGCTACAGGCATAAATGGCTACATAGAACGGAAAGATTACTAAAAGTGCACCATACAAAGTAACATATTTCCCTATAATTACAACAGTCGCATGCTGTTGTACATTAAATGGTAATTTATTATTCATAAAGCTTAATTCGTTATAACTTTGTTCATAATAGTCATGCGTGGTGTAAACGGTTCATGTATTTTCATGCTGTGGTGTTTTTATTGTCTAAACAAGGCGGTTCATGGAGTGAGTATAAATCATTATCAACGTCACTGGTATAGCGTGTCAGTATTATAATTAATGTTGAGCACTATAAGTTAACTATGACTGGATAAGCTACACCTAAATTAGCTTTTAGCTTAACAAGCTCCAGATAAAATGACATACAGCGATGTAATCACATACGATGATAACACACTGAAGTCTCTCGGGAACTAGTTTCTATTGATTTATGGTTATAAATTAGTATTATGATCTCATATATATCTCAGACACACTAAAAACTGTAATACTTACCTGCTAATTTAGGTCACTGTCAGCTAATTATAATACTTCGTAATTCGCGATTTAATACTTCTATGTTTATGTACAGTAAGCTGTGATGTTACCTCTCATAAAATAAATAAATATACAATTACAGTTATATAGACCTTCTCTATAAATACTCCCGAAAGATGTCCTATACTACAAAAGGTTCCTCAAAAACACACACAAAAGGTACACAGGTACAAAAGGACACCTTCAGGTAAGTTGTGCCAGATTGAGCCTTTACAACCAGTCGTATTCAATGAGAGTCTGCTTAAATTACGCACGTTCGAACCCAGTTTTATGTACGTACATTGTGTATGTAACTCATAGACGGGATCACTTATTTCCAACACGATGTCTTTTAAAAAATAGTGGAGATTGCAAGAAATACCCAATAAGGTCAATCTGAAAATATTATTTCCAAAAGATTTTTTTTTCTCAGAATGTGATTAACAGCCTCTGCCACGAACCATTTAGCCAAAAGATCATTTGCATCTATTAAAACATCTGTGGACTTATTTTCTCGTAAATTAAGTTAATTTGTGTTGTGAATAACGTTTTCCGGGACGTGTCCGCAAACGACCCGTTGCGTACAAACGAAGGAAATGAAAATTTATGTTTCATTTGAATCCGTATTAAACGTATAATAGGAGCCGATTTTATGTTCATAAAAGAGTGAATTTTTCAAAAAATTTGTTTGTTAAAATTTAACGAAATAGGTTCACTTTCATTTAGTTAAAGCTGTACACTTACCTACAGGTAATGACAAGAAACAACATCTTGAGCCATAATATTCTAGAAACTGTGAGCCTTAGTTTTGTCCATTTATCATGTCTTTATGTCACTTTCGATAAATTCTTTCGTCTTTCTCACAGGAAGGGAAAGACCTACTTATTATGAGGTATAATCGTAAAGTTAATTAAGTAACTATGAGACGTATTTCTTCCAGTCTTTTTGATTACCTTTTTCTTAGTTGCAATATCTTATTTTATGAGCAATAACTTAAAAAATATTCACCAAAAAAAGCAGAAGAGACTTTAGTTTTTCACAATATTATAGTTTAGTACACAAGTATTTTTGTTATAATTTTATATCCGATCGTAAAACTTTCTAATATACTACCTCACGTAAAACAAAGGAAGAAGGGGTTTTGTGCGAAAGTATAAAGTATAGTTATCACAAGCATAAACGGCAAGCTATAAAAAAAGGTTAACGTCCCTTCTACCAAGTTTTATGGCTTAATAATTCAATTCTAGTTGTCTTTTGTTTTAGAACTGCTTCCCAACTATCTATCAATATTATAAACTACGAGATATTCTTTGGATCGGAATATGATTTGAATGCTGGCCGGTAAAATAACTTTTATTTCCTTACTAGCTTCCGCCCGCGGCTTCGCCCGCGTCAAGTTCGGTTACATCGCGTTTTAAAAAGAACTCTTCAAAAGTTCGGGATAAAAACTATCCTATGTTCTTTCTCAAGGTCAACTAAAATTATATAATAACAAAAAATCAGTTCAGTGGTTTAGACGTGTAAGCGTAATAGACAGCCAGAGTTACTATCGTATTTATAATATTAGTAGGGATTAATCATAGAGCGTAGGCATCTCACAATATCAGGGTACCTTAAAAAAAAAATGTGTAATTTCATTTTCTCACTTCTTGGAAAGAAAATGTTATTTGAAAATATGTATTTCTATGAATATAGTACCGTCGTAATCTTCAGGCGTAGCTGTTATTACAGATAAGACAAGAAAGACGATTGAAGTGTGATTACAAACCTTCCACAACCCTTTCGAGAGCAATTCGGATTATCAAAGCTACATTTACAGAAATGTTATTTCAGTATCAGTACAAATTATATACTTTGACGCCATTCCGATGATACCGACATATTTATACAAGCTGTTGATTTGCATCCGTGCCATATTCAAGGAGGTAATTATGCTAATGATTCTCGACCCAAATCAATAAAAAAATTGGTAAGTACGTAATTTTTTTCTTTAATTTTTTTTCGGAATTCATCTAGCCTTATTTAAACTTGGTACTGGCGTTAAAACCGTGCTGCACCCTCACACAAACGCAAACACAAAGCATACGCAACGATCACTCATAAATTTCATTCATAAAATTGGATTACTTCGGAAATACCACGACATTACAATGACAAAAAAAGCAGTGCATATTAGTTATTTCCCATCTACTGTAATTACAATCGATTATGTCCTCCTCCTAAACTATGGCACAAATGCAAATCAACACCTTGTATATTTCTGACATTTACGTTATACAATACCAGCTGATATTTGTAGTTTACTATATTATGCCATCATAGGTACTGACTATTCTAAAAAGTTTATATTTTTATTTTCATGCTTTTGTGACTATTTTCATAGTTTCGTTCCGCTATTAGGGTATACAAAATTCACCCTCACAATTATAATATTTTTCGATAGATAACTGCCATAGAATTATGTTCATCAAATGTAGTGGGCAGTGGTGATTAAATAACGGATGGTAATTAGTAACGCAATACGGCCATTACTAATGGCAGAACAGCCATTTAATATAACAGTATAATTCCATAGTATTGGTAGTTAGATTATGAATAACATGACAATAATTCTCTAAGGCACAGCTAAATTAATGGCTAATTTTCACGATGACTGCCCTTTAATTTTATTGTTCAGCTAATCGTTTGGCTGTATAATGAACTGGAATTTCTATACAAACGTGTGACGTGTAGCTATGAGGAACATGAAGGGAAAATTACACATTTCAGTTTAGTTTGGTTAGCTAGTGAACCAGTTTTATAGTACAGTCAGAGCTAAAACTTGCTAGTTTTAATAAATAACTGACTGACTAGGTATAGTAAACATCCGGGGGATGCCATCTATCTTTATTGATTTCAAAATCTCGCTAAAACCAAATAGTATTGTGCCATATTCCTAAAAGGAATTTATAAAGATTTCATAACGGTCATGGATATGATACATAAAGGTCAGTAGAAGAAACACTGATGGGTAAGTATATGTGCAATATTATCCCTTTTCATATTTTCACTAATAATTTCGTAAAATATTACTAGAAGTACTTACATTATATTCAGTTTCTGCTATTCCAGCTTTGAAATGGTTACTTACACCCTCAGGTATAATGATGTATTCTGGGTTTTATGGTTAGGTAGAGAAATTCGTACTTTTACGACCACTCCGGTGCATAAGAAACTATTTCACTTTATTGCAGTAGGAATATTTGAGCTTTTACAAGACTTAGAGGCGAAATTCACAATGTATAGCAAAGGTTGTACTTACTGGATTAATATGAAGATGGAACGAGTCCGCTGGGAGTAACGAGTGCTAATGCAGCATGTACCTAAACCAATTTGAATATAATATGAACTTAATTATTAAATATAAAATAGTGTAGGACGTCCTCAGGCACAGTGGAGTGATGACTTGCGCAAGGCGGCTGGCAGGAACTGAATGCGAGAACCCGAAAATCGATCTCAGTGGCGTGCACTTGGAGAGGCCTATGTCCAACAGTGGACTGCGATAGGCTGATGATGATGATGAACTTAATTATTATTTCTTTCGTTGCAGTGTTATATTGAGTATTGCTTTTAAAACTTTTCATATAGGATGATAAAGGACCATGGAATAAAATACAACAATTTTCGCCAATTTGGCGTTACATCATTTTATTTCATTGATTTTGCACATTTTTGAAATTATATTCTACTACAATACGTGTATATTGGCAATATTTTATATTTATTAAACATTTAGTTATAAATAAGTTATTGATAGTATAAGGTGTAGTTTTAATGAAATATTTTGAATATGCAATACACTTATTTCATAAAATTATTAACTATGAGCAATAAATTGTTTTTCAGTAAGTATCTAGATAGAGTGAAAGTATTTGAGATATGATATTCTGAAACCTTTAATTACAATAGAATAGTATCTTTCTTTTTAAGACGCAATAGGAGAATTTGAACTCCATTATATTGATGCAAATTATATTTACTATGTAACTCGGCGTGATAAGAAACATGATAGTCCAATACAATACTTGGAATATAGTGTAAATTGGAGTTACAAAAATATGATTAAATTCATTTTAGATATTTGGAAATTTTCATGATATTCAATTCAAATAGAATACTTCCTCAATTTCTTATTTTACAACTATCCTAATTTATACACAAGTACGTAACGTACTTGCGGAAACAAAAACACTTCGACTAAATCAGTTGTTAGGAGCTATATCTTGTTAGATACGTTCCTGTTTGATATAATACGTCCGATTTGAGATACACTCTTCGCTAGGTGGGGTCGGTGGTCGTCGGTTGCACGTTGTTTGGCCGGGTTGTCGTTAATTGGTGAGCGGGTGCCATTGTTTGACTTGTTCCATGGGCGCGGCGAGTGCCGAGTTCCAGTGTTGTAAGGCTCGGCCCCTTGCGAACATGTACGATCCTAATACAAACTTACCGAGCAATCGGTCTGTAACAAACAATGAATCATTCTTGTAGGTAGATATCTCGTGGGACTCAATTTGGATCTAACGAGGAACATGTACGTGAAATAAATATGTAGTCTCAAGTACCAGCTACCACACGTGATGGTTTATTCACCATAATCACCATTGTTATTCGAATCTTATTTATGTAAATGTCAAGTACTCTTCATGTGTTGTTAGTCTTATTATAAAAGTTCTTAACTCTTACGAGTATTATACTTATCATTAACAATACCTATACAACAACTTCATACATGTAGGTAAAACATTATACCTACTTAATCTTTACGTCTTGAATAAGACATGAAATATTTCATCGTTCATTACCAAAAGTAAACCTTATTAATGATCCACAGCCTTAATTGGAAGGTTTCGACTACAGTACTGCCTACACTTATATAATAATAATAAAATAAAGGACTCTGTGCCCGACGTCGGTGGAAAACTATTTTTTATATTCTTATTTTATATACATTTATTTTTCGTAATTATTGTTGAAAATGTAAAAAAAACGGTTATAAAAAAATGTACCTTTGGCATACACGGAATGAGGCTGCAAGGCCTGTATTGTAACACTGGTGGTATGCAGCTCATCAGCTCTCAGCCTGAAATGGAAGCACTCGGAGACGAAAGCACTGCCGTCGTCAGCCACGTCGACGGCGGCGGTGCGGCGCGCGCGCACCCCTCGGCACGCACGCTCTTGTGTCACACGTACCACCATCTCTTTCTTGCTTGATGACGGATCCAGCTGTGAAAACAGGTTTTTTTTTTTTTTTTATTATTAAACTTGTAAGTTATGAGGAAAGGAGTCTAGAAATTATTGCATTATAATTTTGGATATTTTTTTTATGTATGATCCAACATCAACCCGTGATTGTAAGAATTAATTTAACACAGTAAAAGCTGACGTGTAAAATATTTGGCATAACACTAAAAGCTAGATAATCTCTCTCTCTAAAGCTCTATAATTATTGCCATCCTCCTGTCTTTATGTTCATAATTACGTTAATACTTTTGCTACAGAAGATTTTTCTCAGTGATTATTCCTGAGTCATAGTAACAAAACCCTAAGGATGGATATTTCAAGAATTTTACATATAGGTGAGCCTATCTTGTAATAAGAAACTTACTATTAAGGTTGATAAAATTTTTTTCAAAAGGAAATAAAGATAACAACACTTGTTTTTCATATAGACAAAAACAACTTAATTATTTTCTCCCTGGAGTGGTGATTCCTTTTATCCGTATATGTATTCTCCGATGTTCGATAAACAGTAACTACATAACTATAACAAGCCCCTATACCAATAAAAAGTGAAATAAAATAACTGGTATTCGAAAATATTTTTAAGTTTATCAATGAAAAATGCAGCAAAAGCAAAGGTTTGGCAATTCACAATAAAAAGAGCATCAATTCGAGAATACCGCAGAACGTTGTCAAAGAACTGAAAAGTGACTTATAAAAAATATTGACAGTGAAAAATCCTGCATTTTTGAAACAACACACCGGTTTTCCACTTTCAGACCAGTTCAGTATCAGTCAAGAAATACATTAACTGAGCATAAAATAAATATTTTTTAATCATTAACTATCTGAGTTTGAAAAACTTTTGAGTAATTTACAAACCTGATTGTTCTATGGGTGTTTAGAGGTAACTTTGAGTCTACATTCTATTTGGATTTTATAGGAACTACAAATTTAGAAAGCAATACTCCTTTGTATAATATCTTAGCAAAACTGAATTGGTAACAAGTTACATACAGGTACGTATAAAGGCACATGGGTACTATAATAATAGTGACACGAAACACATTCGAAAAGTGGACTTCAGTTCAATTCAAATTCAAATTGGTATTTCCGTCTAAAGTCCTATCTTATTCAACTACGGTCCAGTACCTGTATTGAAAATTGCATATTCTACTGTATACTTCCCAGAAGTTCCATCAATGCTGAATATTCGAGTACGAGTATGTATATTTATTTTTGCAGATACGTAAGTAAATTAAATGAACGTATGACGCTACGCTTGAATTTTCTTTATGTGTGAGGACGAAAAAAGGTTTTCAAGTACCTGTTAGTTATCTCACGTTTAGCTGAACCGATTTTGTTGCGGTTTTCGGCATACTGTTTGACAGGTTTATGAAAAGGTTTTATTGTTGGAGTCAGTTTTTGGTCGTTGAAAACCTTTTTCTGATTCGTGAAGTTACAGATGTGTTTTAATTTTGGCTTACCTTAAGTCCTCGGGCCTCGATGACCGTGACTGTAAGTCTATGAAGGTTTTCATTATACAGTAATGAGACGAGAATTTCACCTAGATCCGACGTGGGTTCTTGCAGATCCTGTGGACAAGAAATCGAGTTATACAAATGATTTAAATTTATTGATATTCGAAAATGAAGGAAACTCTTAACTTAAATATATTGAACTCTTTTTATTTTCTGTTTTATTTTCACAACATCATACTAACGCTATGAGTCCTGTTGTTCGAATTAAATGTTTAAATAAAAAAATATCTAGCCAGTCATATAAATCAGTTATAGATGTTTCCTGTCATGTGAAGCAGCAATTCATTTTTAATGATCTTCCCTAACAGAACATTTATGTAGGAAACAAGGAAAAAGTAGAGAGAGCTAAAAATAGATCCAGAAAAATATTTTAAATAAACGTTTCACTGACATCTAGAGCCTCACTTTGTTTGCAATTTAAGTCCCTCGTGAATTTCACAGTCCCGTTTCGTACTGTTAAAATTTTTTGCTCGGATGCTACGTCAAACTACGCAAATTGGATGAGTAGATACTCTGAAACTTCAAAAAATGGTCTACTGTTTCCCTGTAAAATAGAAATAACATGAAAATGTTTTTCTTTTGGGCTGTTACAGTTTTATGGCTCAAGTATTTTTTATTTAATTTAAAGAAGGGTGTAAGTATGCAGTGATATTTAGTAAGTTTCTCGTGTAGTAGTGTTTGCATATGTAAATGCATAAAACGTTATTTTTACAGCGTTGTTGGGATATTGCATATTTTAGTTTATTTTGGCGAACGTGCATATTTATTGGTTTAAGCTCCACTTGTTTTATTTTGCAGGAATTTCATAAAGCTGTAGAGTAGCATTCCACACCGTGTGTCTATCGAAGTTAACCCAACAGAATGACTGGAAAAACTGATTTTTGAAAACCAACTTTTCTGTGGCCTACATATTTATAAAACCCTATTTTTAATTAAGACAATGACCCTAATAGATTAAAAAAGTAGGCTATCCAGGATTATTTAATTCATTTTCAACGCTGATATGGGGAAAACAAGTACCTATCGCACAACTATGTCATGGCGTGTGCCATTTGCATATTCATACCAATTTACATTAATGCATAAAGTTTTATTTAATACATTTCTTTCGTTATAAAAAATGGTATCATAATAAATGGTAAAAAGTGCGAGACGTAGATAAAAGACGTGCATTTGTATAAAATATTGTGGTGAAAAAAAATATGACATCTAGAAAGGACCTTTGTGGCAAGAAACTTCTACAAATCAATTTCACGAATAGTTTGGATATAAACATTTTGGACAACTTTAGTTCGTATTACCCACACACAGCTGACTCTAGTAGGTCTAGAACAAAGAATACCAACCTTTTCAATATCAAGCTTGTACAACTGTGGTTCCTCATCGGGAGCAACGCCGTCCAGTTCAGTGAGAGGCAGGATGATGTGGCCAATGAGTTGCTTGCCTTTCCCGACCCTGCCTATATCCAGTACTGATAGCTTCAGTGTCAGGCTCTCGATCTTGCCGGGCGGGATCTGGTTAGAACGATAAAAATATGAGTTTTTAGGTTTAGGAGATATATTAAGAGCGCACGCAAACTATAAAGATTTGGTCGGCCGATACCTAGTTGATTTTTACTTATGAATCAGTATGCAGATGAATGGAAGATACAAGTAAAAACGATTAAGTATTTTTTCGGTATCAGACCGACTGCATACTTAAATTGATTCTAAAAAAAACCTACCAAGTAACGACTAAATAGTCGTCAGTGTGCGCGCAGGCTTAGAGGTAGAAAATATAAATATTATTCAGACAGCATTGTTGTAATCTTGCTTTGCCCTAATAATGTTAGAATTTAGAAGCCTTCCCCTGTTATTTAAAACTTAATTTTAAAATTAGATCAGGGCCGAATTTAACATTTATTTTCTCTATAAATAAATGTAAATTAATATTGTGTAGCATTAAATAAAACAAACGCTCCGTTAATTATTGTGTCTAACAATTTAAACTTCGGTGAAGGTTAAATTTACATTGTAAAATTGAAATATTAGCCGATGTAAATATTTATATGGCAATGTAATAATATATATCAACGCCTTCTTGGACTCTTTACCCGTACTGATCTTAATGGATTTTTTTAAATATCAGATACTACGAAACTATCATTTCTGTTCGGTTCATAAATAAATGTTTTCAACATCCTACACAGAGCAAATAACATCATCTTCAAACATAACTTAAATGAAGATATTTTGAATTTCCAACTTGAAGCTCGTATAAAATCAAAATATTTCCTACATAATTCTTGTTTGACGCAGGTTTCAAGTGAAAACATAAACCATAAATTACTTAGTTCATGGTTCGATAACTTTTGGCTAGTAGTTTAAGCTTGCTGTTTTTTAGAATTTGGCTTTACCAAGAAAGCCAAATACAAATTCAAACTTTCAGCTCAACCATAATTTTTTTAGAAATTCAGAGAACCCAGATTGTCGGTATATCCTAGATTTTGAGTTGGACAAGTTGTTCGACTCATATCCAGTCACTTTCACACAAACCAGACATGTATATATTTGTTCTATCTCGTTCCATCCATATTCATACTTAACACGACTAACTCCTACCTAAGCGTAAATTATAATAGGAAAGATCCCTTTGACCCTAAGGATAAGCCAGATACCCTATCACCATAGATTAAAATTTAATGGATGTGGTCACATGGCTATCAAAGATTGAAATATGATTTAGTCCTCCCTCGCACCTAACCTATGCCCCTGTTAAAAGCTTCCATACATAGCCAATCGCTAAAATATCCATTAAACTAATTAATTCATCGTCAAAGTGATGCGATGTTCAACAATTTTGTGTTGAAATCTGCGCCGAACGTTCGATATTGTGTCAGTCAATCCTTTTGCAAATAGCTCGTTGTTTGTGAAGTATTTTTTAACTTGATACTCAATTGGCAGTTAGCTTTAATTACGAACGAGTAGAAACACCCAAGTGTATGTTTATTTTATCTGGGAGCACACTGTTTACTCAATATGAGTATGCTTTGTAAAATAAAGCTAACATACACTGTATTGAAAAAGGGCTTAACAAAAAAACCTAAGCTAATAATGATTCTTACGACGTTAGAGACATTTACAGAATTGATTAAGCAATCAAATATGTGCCACAAACATCAGTACACAATACCAAAAGGTAAATTAATAAAATTAATATTTGACTTTCAGTTCCCCAGCAAAAGATTCTGCTGACTTTACTAAACAGATTGAATACAGAGGGTTGTTTAATTTTAGAATACGTTAAATAAATCCGACCTTTGTCTAAGCAACAGGTTCCTAATAAATTACTCGGCATTGTTTAAAAGTTCTTTGTTTTAAAATGTGATATTATTCGTATTTATCAGGTAGAAAGATTTTGCATATTTCCCCTAAGGGTGGAAGGTGGGTAATTAAATAGTTAATTTACGTGAAAATTCGCTAGTTGTATATTTCAATTTGAATACAATACAAAAATGTTTGCACCTGCTTCTAGCAAAATAACAAATTCAAACAAATTAGGGAGATGAAATACTTACTTGGTAAACAAACGTCTCGTCGTAGAATGGGTTGCAAGTCTTTTTCTTTTGTTTTGTCTGAAGCACTCGCCTCTCGTCTGGCATCAATTGGATCCTGAAGAGGTTAACTTGCATTAACACCAAAACAAAACATACTAAACAACTTTAATTTATTTTGTTGACTTGCCAGGACCCTAAACTATGTACATTGACAAAGTCACACAACCAGTTTAGGCAGTGAACAATAAATTATTCATGAATTGTGAAATCGAATGAGTAATGAAAAAGTAACTTCCACATGGAATGTCGGTTGTTATTCCTTCTGATACGTGATTTGAATGATTTCACTTTTACATTTTCAATGTGAAAATCTGAGATTCAAACAATTCGTTACTCAGCTGCCTTTTATTTCCATGCCAGTCAATCTGCGTGGGTGTTTGCTATTCCTAGCGGATTACACAAGGCTTTGTTGGCTCTAATAAAGCTTGACAAATTAGCCTTATTTATTTGTGTAGACGTCCTTTTAAAAACGTTGGGCGTAACATTAATTACATTAGTGACAATCACTTACTTGATGTAAGGGTCGCAGGCATTGGCCAGTGCGGGGGTGCGTGAAGGAAGGTGCTTCGCTTTTATAATATGCACCTGTAGCCTTTCTGTCCCCGCCTCGTATTTCAGTGTGAACCACACTCGGCCCTAGGGAAATTTGAATAAAAGGTCGATTTAGCTAGCACGTCATATCAATGATTCGTGACTCACGTGATACCGTCGCATCGGGACAATCGGCGATTCAATTTTAGAAGCGCATTTTCAATACGCTTGAATTCAATTGCTATATATAAAAAATTAAGTTATTATTTTATTCGTACATAACTCCTAATGAAATAGTCTTCAACGGGATAATAATGAAAAGCTCTGCTTTTAAGAGAAATTCAAATATTTTCTATCAACAGAATTCCGAGGTACTCAAATAAAAGTTGTACAAGATAAGAGACAACTTTCACTGGAATTGAAACGCGCTGTTATTGGGGATGTCCGAAGTTTACTGACGACAGTGTCTACTCGTATGTAACAAACTTTACGCTTCTTCCGTCGGCTATCAAAAACGAGCCCGTCGTAAAAATGTGTGACTTTCAAGCGAAATTAAACGAGTGGGTGACTACTTTAACCGATGACATCAAAACCGATTTGCAATTAGTTTAGTAGGGCGCGTAAAAAACCGTCAACTTATACATAAGCTTTCGTTTTGCGTACCTAAAGTGAACCCCACGTTATTCAAGACGGCAGTTTACCAAAGTCACTTGGACTTCATGTACCTCTAGTTTGTGCAAATATTCGAGAGAGATTGTACAACGTAACGAGTACAAAATACAAATTCATTTGGTAACAAGTGCTGCTAATTCGTGATTTAGATTTGATTATAACATTTGTTAGTATTCATCTTAGGTGCTCTTAATTCAGCTTATTTTTATCTACATTTAACTGCATTGTTTATTAGGCTCAATATTCTTTATACCAATTTTACAATTATACAAATGGCTCAATATTACATAAACATTCACTAGCTTTACCTAGTATCCTTTTATCGTATCCTAACCGATTCTAAGAAATAATAAAAATGTTGTTAGCAATACTTTCATCCTAGAGTCGCGTGTATACGGTCAAATATATTTTGCACGGCAAAAAAACTTGTCCCGTCCGTTTCAGGTGTCATTATTGTGTCGCGCAATGTCGATCTGGAAAACTCGACTTGAAAATTCACTAGTTTGAGCGAAAGCAAAAACTCTCTAATACGATTTATGGTTCTGCTTCATACATAGGTACGTACATATTGTAGCCAACAAATGGAGAAGATGTGCTTTACCATTTGTATTAGGCCTGCTAAATTGTAACTGTAGTAGATTATAATATCTAAATAAATATTTAGCCCGAATTTTTATCCAAAATGGACTTCGCAACAGACGTGCAAAAAAATAAATCAAAATCACGTGGCATAGAAAATTCTGGTTTCGTTTAACGACGGTTAATCTTTATAGCCTGAAGCTATAAATTTTAATGTTATTCCTATAAGAATGGGGCGAAAACACGACTTAACGTTGAACGTCTTCATAAATATTTATTGAGTTGCGGATTCGTCTGTGAGTTTGACTCGTGAAGAGAAAATTAAAATCTACAATGGCGATATTTTGGTTCGCTTTTTCTTAAGTCTAAAAGTTAAGGAGTTTACTTAAAAGGTCGTCTTATAAGTTCTAACTCTCTTGTATTTATAAGCCTTTGTCTGAAATTGGTATGTTAATTATAATTGATAATACTTATCATCATCACCTCCTGAGCCTATTCCCAACTATGTTGGAGTCGGTATAATGTTATGTATGTTAGAAGTATAATTAATAAGCTACAAGTTCTAAATTGTCATGACGAATCTTATGAAGGTTAATACGAATGTAATTTCTTTAACTACACTACTTATTGACATGTTTTGATAAAAATATAATTTACATAACTGCGCTATGGTGAACTCATAACAAAAGCTATTCGTGCAAGTATTAGAAAATTAACTCTATAAAAAAGTTTATTACGTATACCTACTTAATCAAACACAGGTACTAAATCAGTCAAACTGGCGAGGTAGGTTGCAGCCCAGGCATATTATAAAGCTGAAACATTTGTTTTAGCTTGTTTGAACTCTCTAATCCCAGAAAGTATTGACCGATTTGGAAATTTATTTAAATTTTTATTGTTTCTTTAATATATTTACAGTCTAGATTTGTATATTACTGTATCAATCGAGCCATTTTTGTAAACATTAATTGTTGTTTATGCTTTTTAGAAAATTATATATCGAGAACGACTTGAGGCTTTTTTATTCCAAGTGCGCGGAATTGTTCCCACTGGGTTTGGGTGAAACCGGGAAAACTAGTTACGTTATATAATTTAGCGGTTAACTAATCAGCATTTCGCGAAGTTAGCGAATACGACGCCCCGTGGCGTTATGAAGGTCTATAGACTTTTATGGTGCGTTTACTCTACGGGGTACAGTTTATCCTTCCACAATATTCGATATGGATATTCGGTGGTAGGTACATAGGCTCTATGAGCTTATTGGAGCATGCGTTATTTGTGATATTGGTTTAGGATGAAAAATGCTGTTTTATATTTTTTCAGTATTTTTATGAAAATTGGTGAAAACATTTTAGGATGATATGCAGTATAATTTTCTTGTACAGTTCGCAACTAAATTTCAAACACAAGAATACATGCAAGTGGCCTATATGTGTGATCCTTCGTTTCAGTCCGAAATTGTTAATCTAGTAGATAATAAACTTAGTTGGTAGTTCTGCTCAAAGCAATAATTCCACTCAGACGAAGTCGCGGGAGAAATCTAGTGACATTATAATATAGTGATTTGAATTCATACTTCAATTACAGGGCACGGCGTATTGACGTAATGAATGCCTTGTTGGTAAATTAGGGGCTTCAAATAACTGTGGTTTGTTGTATTTTGTTACTGGAGTTATGTTTTAGCAATGTGATCCTTATAGCAATCTGTATTAAAAACTCATTTGGTTCAGTCATTAACGCACGGTTAAATATATAAACTTACGTGACATTTTTTATTTTTATCTAGACTTATATTTTACTAATGGAATGATTTAATGTTTAATTTGTTTTATATAAAATGTTAAAAATGTCTTACTTATTTCAACCCTTCATCATCATCACCTATGGCTGAGATGATTCTCAGCCATAGGTCGTCCACTGCTGAACATAGGCCTCCCCCTTAGATCTCCACAGATACCTGTTAGAGGCGACCTGCATCCAGCGTCTTCCGGCGACCTTTATAAGGTCGTCTGTCCACCTTGTTGGTGGACAGACGACGTGGTTTCAACCCTTATTAACAACCAAATATAGACCCAATGTCCAAGCATGTAACACCTAAAATGCAGTGCAAATTCTCAGCCAAAAAAACTCCTCGAAAACTACATGGGAGGTAATGTACCGTAGAATCCATACAATGAACTTTGATGTGACAACAAAATGGCATTCAATCTAAAAAGTGAAATCTTCTTTCGTACAAAATCTACGTAGTAGGTACAATGTTTGACCCAAAATACGACGTGACTTTGCATTTCGGTGCTCGGCGATGCAAGGGAATATTGGATGAAGATAAGTTATGATCTTTTTGTTTTCGTTAAAGCAACTTTTGCTATATTTTCTTTACCAAATACTAACATTTCTTAACAAAGAAATAGAGAAGAATGCGATGTAATTCCTTAACGGGCTAATACTTTGTATAAGTACGAAATTGGTAGCAATTGAAAGCTACCATTCCAGAGAATATAATATTTAAACTGCGCTATCACCGAATAAAACTAAAGTCTTGACTTTAATAAGTCAATAAACTAAAACATCCGACTACACAAAAATATATGCCTCGTAGAGAATATCCATAAACAAATTGATTTCTCAATGATAAAGTCAAATAACTATTGAAAGTAACATAAAGTAAAATGCTTACCACATGCCCTTCTGGCCACATAAGATCTTCATCAAGACAGTCGGACTTGTACAGTGAAGGATCCAGCACTCCCAAGTCTGCCGTATTCGCTGCAACAAAGAATAATATCATGATTATTACATACCTATATCTACTCATAAATAAAATAAAGTATCTGCTTGTTTTATTAAAATAACCGCTTTTTATTGACAGCGTTTTCAGACTGACGGTTTTTCCGCTCGGAATAAGTCTCACGTGTGCGCTCGATTTAGCTACACGTGATAAAAATCAGTCAATGTGAAAGTGGCAAGTAAGCATATAATATGGATGAAACACTGATAGTAAGTACCAAAAATATACATATAATGAAATAATGTACTTAGTACACAAGTCTGTTTTAAGTTTCACCTTCATAATTAGCAGGTAAGCTTAAGTTATTTATTGTACATATGTTCCTGACTCTCGCTGGAATCTCTCAATAATTAAGTTAATTAATTGAGACAGTGATTTATCGAAGACCTAGGAACTAAATCCCAGAGTAACTCTTATTTAAGAAGCAGTTACCTACATAATATACACGTCAATCTTATTATGTAATTTGTAGATAGGTAGCTAATAAATATGATATAACATTTCAGATTGCTAATAAGTTAAATAAATATAACGCACGTCTTTGCTAAATTAATAATTTATGAAACAAATAAAATGGTTCTTTTTCTTTATTTGATAGGCATGTTTATTGTATTTCTTTTCGTATTTGAGACAACGAAAGAGGTTAAAGAGTATACAAGTAGGTATACATTAAATTTTTCTCTCAGAATAAATTTACTTCAGATACATTATTTACAGTATTAGAATAATTAATTAACTAATGCATCGAATAGAGCCAGATGCAATTAACCTAAGCCATATTGGTTCGTTGAAATATGAACTCAGTGATGTGTTAATGAATAGTGAATTATTCATTCAATCGTATTATTGTGGAAACCTGACTGCAAAATTATGTAAGAGGAATATAATGATTAAATGCTCATAATACATGTTAAGAAAAAAATAAAAGATGAAGAGTTTGTTTGGTTGTTTCTGTAAACGCGCTGCTCATAATACATGTTAAGATAAAAATAAAAGATGATTGTTTGGTTGTTTCTGTAAACGCGCTATTCTCATGAACTGCTGGAGCAATTTTATCACAATATTTCAGTGTTAGAAGGCCGATTTATCGAGGACGGCTATAGGTTACATACTTTTAATCCATGTACACAAATTTGTTTTCAGGGAAGCGTTTAATATTACGCCATCATTGGCTGAAATCAGCTAAAGTAGGAACAAACTTCTTCATAGTAAAATGTACATATATTTACCCATTATTATATTCCCTCGGCCTCAACCCTTGCAAAGTTATTTACAAAAATGGCAAAGTAATATTTCATAAATTCTTGACCGTTGCAAGCATGTTTCTAAGGAATTCTAATGAACAAGGCGAACTCATAATAACCCACGCAACATAATTTATAATTAGACCTTTATTTTATGCTGGCAACCCCTTTGCTCCTTGTTAACATTATTTTTATTAATTCTATTAGATTCTGAGTAGCTTTTTAATTAAATAAGGAAGGTTTAAGACGTTGTAATGTAATTATTCAACGCTATGTAAGAAGATAGCAATAAATGTAAGAAATATGTATGTCTCAAGGCTATAATATAATTCTGAAAGGAAAATGATAGGGCGTATTTTTCACGAGTATGTAACCTTCTTATACTACGTCATTTGGGTAAGGCATTATTCTTTTGGATTTATTAACCATTTCTGTTTTCCCCCTCATTACATCGGCACATTATATAACAGAATTATTGTTAACCGTCCATACGGTTTTGTGTTTTCACGGTTTTATATAAGTATTTATTACCATTATAGACTTGTAATAAATTCTGACTATTAAGAATAGTATGTACTGCTACACGGAACCAGGCTTATGAAATCTATAAACAAAAATATTACATTTATTTCTTCTTCAGTTATTTGGTCTTTTCAATAAAATATTAGAAAAAAAGCTATGATTAAAATTGTATTTTCTTCTTAATCAAGTTCAATATTTGTTTGCAATGATCAAAGTGATAAGACAACATGTTGTGTTAGACTTATAGCGTATTCGCTTACCCACGTGTGATGAGAATTCACAAAATCGAATGATCGGGAACACGACCGTTTACACATTTCATGCAGAGTAAACATAATTTCAATTTACCTACCAAGAAACGTTGCGATTGCTATATCAGATACTTACGAATGATTTTACGTTTATTATTGATCTTGTTTTTTTAATGATGTTTGTTTATTTGAAAGTAGCTTGTTGATATTTTATGGGCATGAAAATTTTTGAAATATATTACAACTGTGTGAAAAAACTTTTCCTTCATTTCTAAAGTTTATCCAATTAGAAACAGTTTTTTTCAAGTCCAAAGTTAATAAATACAAGCTCAATTACAAGCTTATTAAGCCGATACAAAAAAACCTCATCGCAGGCAATTGGCACCGTATTCAAAAGGCTATCATTACCATGTTTGATGGCAGTTTCTTTGAATTACTTTCATTTTTACTCTGGAACTCTTTTTACTTTTACTCTCTCTTTAGCGCTGGAATCAGCGCGTATTATAAACATGATTCGTATGAAATAATTTGATGCAGATATGCTACAGCTAAAAATATGTAGGTGGTGATCTGCAAACATAATTCTCAGCGTAAAATCACACGTGTCGGTGTATTCTAGGAAAGATCTATAACACACACGTGTGATTTTATAATCTAGACACACGGCAGTGTGTCCGCCAAGTTCGAGCAAAAAAAGCGACACACCGGCCGTGGGTTATATTACACGAACCATTTCGGGCCAAATTCGACCCCCCTGTAACTCAAAATCTATTTTATTTACGCATATCAAATTTCTAGTACCTGTTGAGACCCCCTCACTTATCTAAAATACAAAATTTCATTAATATACCTATTGTAGGTCTTGAGATATTGACGTCAGAAAATCGCTATTTTTACTATACACTGATTCACTTATTCACTGACTCACTCATCAAAAACCTAGACCACTTCCAATGGTCGTATTGACTTGAAATTTGGCATGGAGGTAGGTCTTTATGTCAAGGTAAAGGAAAAAATCTGAAAATGGCCAAGTGTGAGTCGGTTTCAAAATAATGAAGGTGTTTTATACCCGGTGTAAATTTATACCCCTAAGGAACTAAAACGAACTAAATTTATCTATATTTATATAATATATCTTCGAATGGTACAAAGGTTTGTATTTAGTCAAAGTAAAGTAAAAATCTGAAAACGGCCAAGTGTGAATCACTTTCGAAAATAACGAATGTGTAACTTTGATCCACGAACATAATATATGATAACATGTCATGTCAGTCAGTTGGTAAATCTAGTCCATTTAGTTAATCTAGTTCATTTCTTTGTAAGAAACATAGTGCATATTAAAAATCTAAAAATAGTATAAATGAGACATTTCTTTAACTAACTTCATCATAAGAAAAAATAAAATAAACAACCTTACAAAAATAAATGAAATCCCACCCAAAACAAAATGTGAAAGACTGCCAAGTTCGATAATATGGGAATGCTTCGCCTATAAAAGAAGTGAGATCTGAATAAGTACCAAGTTCCATACACATACCTCAGTTAAAAATAGTTACTTTTTAATGATGTTACTTGGCAAGTTTTAATAGAAAATTAAATACTTGATTCATTGCGTTTAGTAGGTTTATAACAAGGTGTATGAAAACTTGCCAAGTAACATCATTAAAAAGTAACTATTTTTAACTGAGGTATGTGTATGGAACTTGGTACTTATTCAGATCTCACTTCTTTTATAGGCGAAGCATTCCCATATTATCGAACTTGGCAGTCTTTCACATTTTTTTTTTGGGTTTAAGTTTACGATACAAATAGTCTTATAGTGATATTGTAAAGTGAGTCAGACTTTTTATTTACCCTAAGAAAATCTTAAGAAATTCATTAATATTTTGTTTCAATCCGATACCAATTATTGTTAACGATAAACTTTTTAATATAGTGTTTTAAATTATGATGAATGGATACTGTACGTAGGTGGTGATCTGTAAATACAATTTTCAGCGTTAAATCATACATGTATATTCTAGATCTTTCCTAGAACACACGTGTCCTTATAATTAAGTTTGCGATTCAAATAGTTAGATCGTCCGCAGATCCAAGAGAGAATATAAGATGAGGTTGCTTATTGCGGTTTATTTCGACTTAAAGGATTAGCGACAGATCCTGTGACGTTGGTATTTGTGTCGCTGAGTTTATGAGAAAATTCTAGATGTCAATGTAGTAGGAACGATTTTAAACTTTTCTAAGTTTATATGTACTTTCTAAGTATAGCTTAGACACCAATGACTGTGTTTCGGAAAGCATGTTAAACTGTAGGTCCCGGCTGTCATTGAACATCCTTGGCAGTCGTTACGGGTAGTCAGAAGCCAGTAAGTCTGACACCAGTTTAACCAAGGGGTATTGGGTTGCCCAGTAACTGGGTTGAGGAGGTCAGATAGGCAGTCGCTCCTTGTAAAGCACTGGTACTCAGCTGAATCCGGTTAGACTGGAAGCCAACTCCGACATAGTAGGGAAAAAAGGCTCAGATGATGTAGCAGGAACGGTTATTTTAGTTAAAGTAGGTTGGTGTCAAAAATAACTTTCGCAGTATCATTGTCAGAAAATATATTAAGGAATTCTTTCATTTATTATGTTTCAATCAGATAACTAATTGAATTAAACTTTGTAGTAATTATAATGTTAAAAATTTAATTGCAATTAATAGTAATTGAAACTTGTTATAGAATAGTTCATTATTTAGATTGAAAACTGACACAAATTTTAAAAGGGTCATACAAAAAGTAATTACAATTTGATGAAAAGTTACAAACAGTGAATGAGTATTCAATTAACTGAGTCTATTGAATAAAGGGACCGAAATAATTTGAAAGATATTATTTATTCAAACTTCAAACCTAAATAGGGCTTAAGTTAAATATAAATTCTAATTAAAAATAAACGAATGTATAGAATTTATCGTAAAAATTCTAACTCGGCCCGCAATGTAACACCCACATTAATATACTTTAATTCTCTTCATACCTTCATTTACATGTTTCCATTTTAATTATACCCTGAGTCAATTTACAACGAACCATAATTGTTTTTAATTATGAAACTTCCACATAATTTTGATGAGCTCCGATTATTAATTTTTCGATTTATAGTCAACGTGTTAATTTGACGGGAAAGCTCTGAACTTGGTTATTTTGGGATTTTCATACACCTTTTTTTTACGCGGTTATAAAAATTCTACGTAGTAAGTCGTAGTAAAGCATTAAAAACCTATGAATGGCAGTCAACTTAAATATTGTCAGAGCCGAATAAAGATTTTATCTCCGCGCCTACGAATTTTCGTAGCAGTCTTGTCACGTAGCCGCAGCTACGGCGTAGCGCGACTACGATTTTTCTGAGAGCGTACCGTTTACAATATCGCTTCTAGAAAAGCAATCTAGAATAACATTGTCAGTATATTGAACACGCCGTTTATATTGTTCGAATAACAATTTTGAATGGTTTACGCGTAATGGAAGTACTTTTACTCAACCTTATTTTTATAACAAAAGGCCAACAAAAGAATCATTTTATATTTAGATCTAAAACGCTATGTTCCAACAAGTATTTTCTTTATTATAATACAATTGTTTAGTTCAAAGGTCTTGATATAATTTATTTATGAGAGAACCACTTTGATGTACAAAATCAGAGTCATAAAAGTCTGAACATTTAAATAAAGTCACAGTCTTCTAAAGTTGAATGAAAACAAATTGTATTGTAAAAATCTGCTCAAGTTCTTTAACAAAGCAACTCTTACTTAGTCAATACATATGATATGATAAACTGTGTTGGTTCTATATAAATCAGTTCGGTGACCATTTAAACAACAATAAAACCTTTTGATCCTTTTTGCCCCAATCACTCAAAAATATTTTATGAATCATTTATTAACAAACATCAATAACAATTTCATTTTTAAATTGCTTCTTTATTCTTACATCTTTCTCTTAATAAAACATTGGCAGCCACTTTGTATCAGTAAAATAAATACAAGATGTAAAAGGAGAATTTACTAAAATAACTCTTAGAGGAAGGTTATTCTTAGGTAGAAAAGGCACGTGAAACTATTCAATCTTTTTGACGTCATCTTCTTGGAAACAAAGATTACTGTCTATACCCGTGAGATCCATATATAAAAAGGTTTTATAAGAAGTTGTGGGTCAGATAGGCAGTCGCTTCTTGTAAAGCACTGGGACTCAGCTGAATCCGGTTAGACTGGAAGCTGACCCCAACATGGTTGGGAAAGAGGCTCGGAGGATGGAAGAAGTTATGAATTAAGATAAAAATGTGTAAAAGTTGCCAGCAACATTGCTATTTATGTAAATATATGTACATTAGTTTATTGAATAAAACCGCTGTCAATCCCAAAAATAGAAATAAAAAACGTGAATTAATTTGGAATATATGAATTACTTTTACAGCAGGTTTACCTGCGTATCGTACCTTAAATTAAATGTCTATTTGGACGTACAACAGAAGCTAAAATATACAGTAATAAGAAGAGTGTAAAAAACAAAGGCTAGAAGTGAAATTGTGTATTATTCTTGGAGAACAAAATGATTAGCGGAGGTGTCATAACGAAAAACACCCGAGAAGGTAGCGCCTCATAATGCTGGTGAGCGGGGGACGAGGAACGTTACTGTTTTCGCCCATATACGCCTCTTTGGACGCTCTTTTTTAATACCAAAAATCGTTGACAGAGGTCTCAAAGAACCCGAACGCCTCGTTAGTTCACAAGTAACTTTTCCTTTTTTTGACGCCCACCATACGAATTTGACCTAGATGAAGGCGCCTGACCTACCAGCATTATGGCAACTCCACTCACCTTTCCTTACTTCGTGGTATTATCCCTAGAGAAACGTGAGGTGTATGTCTGGAAATACATTAACATCATCAATTGTTAATGTTCTTTGTGAGTCGACGGCTCGTGTTAAATGACAAAGGACAATTAATTATTGTTCCGAACACCAACACTTAGTTGTTAATTAGAGGAGTTCACGTAATATTTGTATGTAGGTACTAATTAATAACGACCAAATTATCACATTGTCTGATTATGATAATTATGATATTCATATAATATCTGATTCAAGGTGTTTCTAAAGAATACCTTTATTCATTTTTTACTATTGATAGTAAAATATCCAGGCGATGGCACTCAAAATATTCTCTATTTTACTATATTTTTTGACGTTTTCACACCATGTATTAACCTTATTTATGACTCTAACACAAAAGAGTGATGGATTAAAATTTGATATTATTTTATAAAAATAAAATGTCTAGTTTCACAAAATTATTTTTCATATAAGTACCTCTTAACTCAAATCCATCATACGAGACAGTTATCTAACACGGGTCCTTCATAAACAAACAAACAATTAATAATACTATAATGGATTAGTCAGTAAACTACATAATCATAGTTGATGACGTGACAAGTCTCATTAACATCAAACGCGGTATTACTATTCTGTGAATACGTAACTAGCTTGAAACATTATATATCAATACTAGCTGAATCTGTTTTGATAAACTGCGAATTGCAATAAACGAACCATCTTTTGTTTTTCGATTAGTGGTTGGACATCATTTATTTGAAGCTTATGTGAAAGATCAGTCGCTTATTGTAATCCACAAAAAAAAAACAAAATTCATTTGTCGAGTACAGTAAACTGCACATCAGTGGTAACTGTCATGCACCTTAACTCAATAGTAATAAGTACGATTTTCCTATAAAATTATTACCACTGACCTGAAGTTGACTGTACGTATAGCTGTCTTTTGTTTTATAGTTTATTCTTGTATCAAAAGAAATGTAGTAATTTAAAACAAGTTTTTAAGGTATCAAAGGGTTTTCTGTGTTCACTTTTTTGTCTTCTTGAATGTTTTATGTTTCGAAATACGTTTTTTATTAAAAATGATAGGTTCACTGAACTGCGTTATAATAAATTTATTGTAGGTACACTACGTTAAACAAATTCAGTAGTTCCACTAACATTAGGTACTGAATAAAATCATCATAAATTAGTTCATTGAAGCTTTCATTTACAGGACCTAAATATAATTTAAGTAAACCTTACTTTGATTCACAAAACACTGAACAAGATAAATAGTGAAGTATCTTTGATAACTTTGTTTACCAGGAAAACCGTTCTATTTAAACTTATTTCGAGAAATCCCTTCACAAAGAAAACTCTTTGATACCATCAAGAGCTTATTTACAGACGAAATTTCTTTCAAAATAAGGATTCTTACAGTTGGGTGTTTGATGACATTTGAAACAAAAGACGGTTTCAACCCACAAATCGTTTGTTTGAATTAAAAGGGACGCTAAGCCATGGAAGTTTGATTTGTTTACAAAATAATCTTCTACAGTTAAAGATGGTAAGTTCGAGATAAGAAAATCTGCTTCAGATCACAAGAATGCTGGCTTGAAACCTTCTGAAGTGACTGGGTACTAAATTTGATTTTCTCGGGTGCTATAAAATAAACCATTTTATGAAGTTATAAAGCATTTTTCGTGACGTGAGCAAATCTACAATATAGCTACAAGATACACATGTTCGAAGAAAGGATATTTTCATTCAAGAAATGACAAAAGATGGCGAGCACAGATGTGGGCAACAAGGTCTCGTATTAGAACAGAACCTAGTAGGTACAGAATATGGAACCTAGTACTACTAAAAGCAATGCATATGTAGAACCTATAGCATGTTATAGGTACGTAGGTTAAGGGATTGAAGTATATTCGGTTGAATGGACGTCAATATTCAATAGTTTTGACAGTTAATTTAAACGCAATCCGCTGTCGGGCTCAAACTCAATCATACGTGTATTGAGAATTTACCTCTGACCCATTTTATTGACGAGTGTTGGTATTTCATTAATTAACAACGTTTAAATAAATTTCGGGTTATAAACATATTTACTATCGGTATTTCGTATAATCGTATCGACGCTTTGTCATTTTCGATTGCAATGATAGTGTGTTTTTGTAATAATAATACTTCCTGTTGTGTTAATATTATTGTAATGTACCAAACAATATGTAAAGAAAGTCCAAAATGTCAACTTTCTTATCCATATAAGGTAAATGTCTTATATCTACCTGATAGACTACCGATATGATAGGTCTGAACTAACATAAGGATCACTTCACACGGTAAGGAGATACGATTCGAACTTTCTAAGATAGCAAACTGTATCATAAGAACCGGCTTTATCATAATCCTCAAGCGACTATTTTCCGCAGCACAGGTGGTCGTGAGAACAGTCGGGTTAGCGGGTTAGCACGAAGAACCTACTTGAGAAAAATAGATGTTTCTAGTATACCCAAGAGATTTCGAAATAGATCTCATTCATGTTCAGCAATAGTTACGTACCTATTATTAAAATTTATAAGCACTCTCCTTTAAGATAAAATAAATAAAGTCACTTACATTTATCAAAAAATGGCGTGGCTTTTTATTAAGCTCTCTAGACAGGTACGAGTAGGTATCATAGACACATAACATAGAGTGTCACCCATTTCATTTTAGTACGAACTGATCCTCACACACCCACTTAATCCCACCCGCTTTATCCGACCCACCAAATCATAAGTAATTACAGCTTCGACAAAATAAACATACGAAATAACATGTCCATCTGATATTCGATTTTCGATCAATTGTCATTTATTATTAATAATTGTGGTATGTACGCTTACATTGGACACTTGTGATAATAATCCTCATACTGAATAAACAGTAATGTTAATGTTTTACCAGCCTTTCAATAACCGTACTTTTGAACAAAATATATATATCGACTCTCTCTACTAATATTATAAATGCCAACGCGCTATATTAATTTATTTTATTAATATATCCGTCACAAATTGGCTTAATTACATTACTGATTAAAATGATTGGGCAAAAGATAGTCTACAGCCTGAGAAAGGACATGTATACTTTATATTTTACCAGGTGCGGCGCGTGGTTTCCACGAGTGACAACTAGTAATCAAAAATTTACAGTTTATTATGTGGAGATAATAATAATATCGTCAATATTCCGCATAACAATGTTTTTTGTGAAACCACAACCCAAATGCGTATTGTGTGTATTGTGGTTTATCATTGAGTGTGTATTATGATTAATATTTACACATAACACGCAAAACAAACACAAAGAGTGTGTTAAATATGAATATGGATGGATAGTGAGCAACTGGCAGACCAAAAAAAAGATGGATTGATTGCCTGACTAGATGTGAGTGAGACGGCTGACAGAGAGGAATGGAGGGCATATTGACCCCAAACAACTTGGGAACAGGACACAGGGAAGAAGAAACACCACATAAGAATGAAAGATTTTTTTGTTTGTAGCCTTTTAGTTGGGTATAGAAAGTAATTTTAAGTTTGTAAATATAGTTTGTATTATTTATTTAATTGAATAATTTATTTATGATTAGGGCCCGTATAATACATTAGAATTAAAGTATGTAGCAAATAACAACAAATTACCTATATATTGGGCGATGCATGGGTAATAATTGCTAGTCATATATTTTTCAGAAGGGAACATACATATATGTATATGGGCAAGCAATCAATTGTATTGTGCTAAAGACTACATCTATTTATTTATTTATTTATTTATTCTTCAACCTTATCACTAACATTACAGATATACAATCCAATGCGTTAGTGAGGCACTTATATTATTTTTTACAAAATTGAACACATTTGGGTAGTAATAACACAATATACATATTTACACAAAATAAAATTGAAAATTATAACAATAAAATTATAAAATTAAACAATAAAAACAAAAGTACTACAAGCCTACTCTACATAACATAATATAAATAAAATCATCTAAAAAAAATCTAAAAAATAAAATCATCTAAACTTCATGGAATCAGCATATGCGTCGTATTTACAAATTCTTCAGTGTTTAAACTTATTATTAAAAAAAAAATCATTATAAAGAGACTCACTGGGCTCAAACGTTGGTGAATCGAGCATGTTATTTAAATAGGACGGTGTAAGGATACGACCGTGTTGATTGTTTTAATTAAACCAGTCAGAAACCTCAGTTATTTTCGTCTATTTTAGGTACGGGTTGAGCAGGTATTAGAATTAATCTTCCAAGGGTACCTAAGGATAATTTGAGGTTGAAATTGATTAAATGATGATTTAAGTAATTGTAAACTAAATTTAATTTTACAAAAACATGTAGATAGATCAATAATCCTACTAGATGATACCCGTTTCTTTTAAATGATAACAATATTAAATTAAGAAAAACAAACTTCATGGTATAACCACAACCTTGTTACGTACTTACCTAAATTTTATATGCAAGAAAACATTTCAACAAGATATTTTTACCGCAAAACAAAAGCGAATCCCGCAGAAAGTTAAAAAAATAAAATGCAAATACCTAGATAACCAACTACTGAGAAAAAACACAATCTTATGGCCGCGGCAGAAAATTCTGCAGCCATAAAAACAAAAAGAAAAGACAAAAAGGGATTAACCCAACGTCTACTTTGTAAGCGGCGATAAAAAAACAAATGCAATAAAAACTTTTTCTAACTGATTAGATCAATTATTGCTCCATGAAGTTGGAAAATGTATTAAAAGTTGGTTGAGCACGTAGGCTGTAATTAATGTGTCATAGTTCTTATTAGTTTGCACTATCACGAAGTTCATAAATTCCATTTTAAAGTAAAAACATTTGAAATAGTTGGAACACGATAGTCGACGTATCTTTGACGAGTGTGTAATAATCTCGGAGACTGCTTTTTTATCAGCGCTAAATCTAAATATATAAAACTCAAAGGTGACTGACTGACTGACTGACTGACATAGTGATCTATCAACGCACAGCTGAAACCACTGGACGGATCGGGCTGAAATTTGGCATGCAGGTAGATGTTATGACGTAAGCATCCGCTAAGAAAGGATTTTGATCAATTCTACCCCCAAAGGGATAAAATAGGGGATGAAACTTTGTATGAAACTTTGTCAATTTTAAACCGATCGGACTGAGACTTTGCATGCATAAAGCTACTATGGCGTAGGCAACCCTTAAGAAAGGATTTTGATAAATTCCATCCCTAAGGGGATAAAATAGGGGATGAAAGTTTGTATACATCTTCTTAGATTTTATGAAGAAGTCCTGATGACGAATCAGAATTTTATGATGACGTTCGCTTAAATACGATTTTGATTAATTCAACCCCCATTCAACCCCCACGGGTGATAAAATAAGGGATGATGAAGGATGTAAAATGTAACCCACCCAAAACAAAAATGTGAAAGACTGCCAAGTTCGATAATATGGGAATGCTTCGCCTATAAAAGAAGTGAGATCTGAATAAGTACCAAGTTCCATACACATACCTCAGTTAAAAATAGTTACTTTTTAATGATGTTACTTGGCAAGTTTTCATACACCTTGTTATAAACCTACTAAACGCAATGAATCAAGTATTTAATTTTCTATTAAAACTTGCCAAGTAATCATCATTAAAAAGTAACTATTTTTTACTGAGGTATGTGTATGGAACTTGGTACTTATTCAGATCTCACTTCTTTTATAGGCGAAGCATTCCCATATTATCGAACTTGGCAGTCTTTCACATTTTTGTTTTGGGTGGGATTTCATTTATTTTTGTAAGGTTGTTTATTTTATTTTTTTCTTATGATGAAGTTAGTTAAAGAAATGTCTCATTTATACTATCTTTTAGATTTTTTAATATGCACTATGTTTCTTACAAAGAAATGAACTATGTAGATTAACTATGACTAGATTTACCAACTGACTGACATGACATGTTATCATATATTATGTTCGTGGATCAAAGTTACACATTCGTTATTTTCGAAAGTGCTTCACACTTGGCCGTTTTCAGATTTTTACTTTACTTTGACTAAATACAAACCTTTGTACCATTCGAAGATATATTATATAAATATAGATAAATTTAGTTCGTTTTAGTTCCTTAGGGGTATAAATTTACACCGGGTATAAAACACCTTCATTATTTTGAAACCGACTCACACTTGGCCATTTTCAGATTTTTCCCTTTCCCTTGACATAAAGACCTACCTCCATGCCAAATTTCAAGTCAATACGACCATTGGAAGTGGTCTAGGTTTTTGATGAGTGAGTCAGTGAATCAGTGAATAAGTGTATAGTAAAAATAGCGATTTTCTGACGTCAATATCTCAAGACCTACAATAGGTATATTAATGAAATTTTGTATTTTAGATAAGTGAGGGGGTCTCAACAGATACTAGAAATTTGATATGCGTAAATAAAATAGATTTTGAGTTACAGGGGGGTCGAATTTGGCCCGAAATGGTTCGTGTAATATAACCCACGGCCGGTGTGTCGCCTTTTTTGCTCGAACTTGGCGGACACACTGCCGTGTGTCTAGATTAGTTTGAACCTATCAGTACGTAATGGAACGAACAAAATAATGTTTAGTTCTAAATGTTGAGAAGTTCTGCCTACCGCTATTAGATGGCGCTGTGCATTTTCGTCTCATTTCTGAATCGCGGTGTTAAGATTCTCCGCCAGTTAATTACCTTCGCACTGAACTGTAGGTAATCTTGTTTGGTTGCTGCGGATTGCCTTCCTCACTGACATATTAAACATAAATATTTCTAGCGGATTATATTTGACGATTCTTTTCTTGGCATTTTGTTTTGGTTAGTCGTTTTGGTCATAGACTGCGTTGTATTTGGCATTTGTTTTGTTTTCGTTTGGTTTAAGTTTAGGTTTTGTTGGTTAGACTTTTTTTAAAATGGCTACCATATAGACATGGGAATAATGTATCATTGAAAAGAAAAGATTGATATGTATCTTTTGATCACTGGGATATGTATCACTCTTTTGTATCTTTATATCCTTTCGAATCCGCGAGTGACATTGTACTGTTGCTCAGAGTGACTCGCTTCGTTCAATTCAATCCAATGTATCACTAAATCAGTACGAACTAAGAGTGATAGATTCGTTTAGGATAGATAGATTCGTATATCAGTTTATAATATTTTTAAGTTTAAGTTTTTTTTATTTTTAAGTTTTTTATTTTCATTTTAAATGTAAGTTTACGATTTATGTAATTGACTGTTAAAGCCGTGTAAGTCGAATAAATAAATAAAAATAATGGTCAAACACTTATTTTCGGTATCGAGAAAGTGCGACAGAACATTCTAAGTAGGAAGGTTCGAAAGAGATGTCTGGACTTTCCGATGAGACACCGTGATACCAGCCGCTGAACGCTGTGTGCGAGTGCGACGCAGATACAAAGGACGACGATTGAATGAGTTGTTAAGGATACACTGATACATTCAGATTTGAACTGATACAAAGAGTGAGTGATTAGAACGGAAAGATACATATCTTTATATCTATCACTCCTAAGTTACCCATCTCTACTACCATACCACCATTATAACCATAACCTAACCATAATATACCCATACCATAATATACCATAATATAACCATACCTAATTAATAATAATACTTCTTAACGCGAGCGAAGCCGCGGGCAAAAGCTAGTACCTCATAAAGTACATTTAACACTTAGTGAAAATGTCCATTTCAAAAGCACTGTTTACAAGGTATTTTTTGCAAGTCCAAAAACTTGCAAAAAACAAATAAATAAAAACACATTTTAGATCATTTACTTTTTCATCTGTCAGTAATGTGATCTTCCAAGTAAACTCCGACCTACTTTAAGTTATATAAATAATGTCGTTACACCGTGAGACTAAGTATTTTCTGGTTTGTTGGGTGCAACGTATAATAAATCTGCAACTCAACAAATTGAAACATCAGTCTTACGGCGACTTTTGAGATTAACTTTCCTTTTGTTATATGTTTAGAAGCGAACATTTATCAAGGTAATCGCATAACACCGCGAACTTTAAATCTACACAAAGTACATTTTGTATTTTTAAACAAAACCTGAATTTAATTTTAAAATGTTATTTATGGCTTTAAGCTTTTATTCAGGTTGTGCAAGTTTCTCCAATGCAAACAAGTTCCTTTTTATAATAAAACAGTTTTTTTTACATAATAATATTCCATGAAAAAGTTTGTGAGAACACTCACTATACTTCCCTTTAAGTGCACCATTAGGTACCTACTATCCTTTACCCGCCTACGTATGAAAAGATGATCTTCATTTTTCTCTATTTCACGACCTCTTTCCAGTTTCAGGGGGCAATCAATCTTCCCATGTATGCACATTGTTCGTCATCGAGTTACCGAGGGTCGAGTGACATAACTAATTTGTTAGTGTTAGGATAGTACACGTTAGAACTATGTAGTTCTGAGATTGGTTTGACTTGTGAATAGGAACGGTGGACTTAGCAAGCTATGAGAAGTGGTTGTTAGGACACTGTTAGTATGATAATAGTAGTGTAATAATTGAGAGGAGATTCCTCATTCTGCAAACTGGACTCGATTGCATTACAAGCCTTCCCGGAGTAATTATACATGGGTTTACTTCTCGAGTCGTCATTGCTTTCTTCAATTCTTCATGACTTAATTTAAAACCAATAATGTATAAAATGTAATTAAATAATGTGTGTATGTTAGTTAAATAATGTTTAAAATATTGTGTAATTCGTGTCGTGTTATATCTTAGCAAACTAATAATTTAGTTACGTAACCTATTTACTTAGTGATAAAATAATATCTGTTCCTAGAGGAAGAATTGTAACATCAACGTACGAGTATTAATAACTTTTTTTGTCACCCCATAATGATTATTTTGTTTCCCAACACTTCATCAGCAATATCTTTTGATGTTTAATACGTTTCTGGCAGCACAATTGCTAAAAGGTAACGCGTTGGATTGGAAAAGCACGTGCACACCATTATTCAGGATGAAACGACACAGATAATATCTGTTATCGTTTTCCTTATTTCTATTTTCGCACAAAAATGCGGTTTCCACGTTGCTACCGAGCTTTCATCATCGAATACGGGAAACTGTTTTATTTTGTTTTTGGTTTTTAATGAGTTTCCCATCTTCAAATCAATAAAAGTAAAAGTTCTACCGGAAGATTTCGAATGAACGGCGTATTTTAAGAACTTCTTTGTCAATTAATATTTCTACTATAATACTATTAAATGCAAATTACGTAAGAAGGTCCCTTTTTTCTCATTACACCTACATCAATTATGTTCATAAATTTAAAAACGATTGCTCATTAAATACACAATCTAGTTGACGCTTCTTATACAAAACATAATATTTTACATACATAAGAAGTAAGCACAAAAAATAATTGGTGTGGCGGTCATTCACCTAAATAATGACAAAGCGTTACTCACTAAAATAGATTACTGGTGGTACTTATGATTCCTGGTTGGGTTTAATTAATCAAACAAAAGCAATTTGGATTAAAACACGAGAAAGCTCATTCAATTTTAATTCCTAGAACAAGTGCGTAGGTAATTAGGTGCTATCATCGTTTGTATTTCTCACTACGCTAAATATAGGCTATAGGTATTGTACCAGGAAGTGTAACTATTATTCATAAACATATCTTCCTTTGTTATTCAATAAATATTCATTATTTATCTATATGTTATTTTCGATTTAAATATTATTTGTGAAAGAAGTGCGTAGATTTGAGTACAGGTATTAATATACAGCACACAATACAAAATGATCAAAGCATGGAAAAACAACATAATTTTATGTTTGAAATGAAAGTACTAAAATATTATGCCTTATATTTAGGTAGGTACGTACCTCTAATATTTCACTTTTGCGAAGTTACATTAAAATAAGATACATAAAATCTGCTATTTGTCATAATTAGTCATTCAAAAAATCAGGTACTATTTTGCTTTATTTTCCAGTGTTAATATATTTCATTTGTATTCTGCTGTTTATATAAACAAGCATAGCAAGGTTCGATCTACCCAGGGTAAAGGCTTTTTATTTATTTTATAGCATCGTTAACGCCCAGTATGAAATATATTACGTTGCATGATGGCGTAGCATACAAACTGCATTAGTTTGTTATTTTACCCCATTTTATAGTAATATCGAATACATAGATATATTATATAGTAATATCTATATAGATACACACTAACATACAGATGGAACGTTCTTTAGAAATGTACGCCACATTTTCAAAGTCAAATAAAAAACAAATTATATCTCTAAAGCATAATAATCTCCCATTACCATAAAATCACCTATGTAGGTAATAATAATTTAATGCATGTGAATCACTCGTTTTTTCATTACTTTGTATTACCATGGGAAATCGAACACCTTTCAATATTACATAATTTCTGTTCGTATTACCACTCAAAAAGCAATCACCATGGAATTACATACCATACAATAATATTACATTATCAGTATTTCAGTTAGTCGAGTTACTCAATACGTACATTAATTTGATTAAGGTGATATAAAGGGCACCTTTATCATGAACATACATTATCAAGCAACTAATGTACCATAAGTCCTTAGATTATGTATCTGATTGAAATTGACTTACACGTGAGCTAGCTAATAAGGAGATTGCTAGGCCTCATTGCCTATTGGAAAACGGCTTTTGTTTATAAGTAGGCCAATCATAGGTAGGCAGTAGGTACAATACATACTAATAAAAGGGTGGTGTAGATCAATCATCATGATTAAAAGCCTCTTAAGTAGGTGCTATTTACCTTATAGGTACGGGCGTTAATTGTAGATTTTTGATTTCGATCTAATAAAAAGCTGATTGGTCAATTACGATCTGCTCAAAATTTGAAATGATCTGAAGTATAAGAAATTTTATTTCAAGTGGAGAATCGCAATTTTCCAAGATATGATGTGTTTTCTGTCAATAAAATCTTTAATCCTTCGAATACTCGGTGGCCAAAAGTGGCGTTCTTAGGTGTATGCGGAATATAAATGTTGATTTAATGCTAGTGGTATTTATTGTTAATGGGTAAAATCAATCGACTTAGTATCGAATTAGAGAGAATTAGTTATCGATCGAATTAGTAATTAAATACCAATACGTGTAATTGGTAATACAGTTTTCTTTACATCTTTTGTAATCATCATCTGCCTAGCCTTTTCCCAAATGTGTTAGTGGCTTGCAGTCGCGAGTTTCCCCCTAACCCATGCAGCTGACTACCAGTGTTAAACACCATTAGGTAATAATATAATGAAATAAATATAAGATTTAACTAAATTCTCAAATTTACTGTAATATAAAATGAATTGACGTTCAGGGCACACATACTCCAGCCTTCAGGCAGTACGAGCGCAAAAGCACTCGACTTCAGCAAATAAAGTTTTTATAAAGGAAAACATCAGAGCTCACTCTGTTGGTTCAGTAAAATCAAATTTCCGAATCATTGGGTTACATCTGACGATTAAAAAGCTCTCATTTCAGAGCAGACACTTGATTTTCAGTGAAACGATCTTAAGCGCAGTCGTTGGTAAACTTTTGGTTAGTACAAAAAGGAGCTTCACTTATGTTTAGATTTTTTTATTATTTTTATTTAGTAAGATTGTCTGTCAATCTGTAGTTAATTAACTGTGAAATATTAACAGAAGTTTAGTTTTACCATGCTAACAAAATTTTGCTCGACTTAATTCAAACACACTGTTCTCCAAATATTTGCCAAGCTTCACAGTACGAGGCTTTATATTACAATGTTCATAGTAAACCGGGTTGAAATCCTCGTAACGTGCACACGTTAACACTAACTGCACATTATAACGTTAGCAAGAACTAATTAACCGTGACACGGTACCAGGAGAGCATAACAAAGCAAGCAGTAATAGAACGCCTGCAGTACGAATGATGGCAGAATATGTATAATAGGAAGATGACCACAGGATATATTTAGAGGTTAACAATAGTGAAGGAACAACGGTTTCTTAAAAAAATAGAGTGAATGTTATTTTGATAGGTATGGATGTTATTACCTAGGAATACAAAAGATACCTATGTTCAATGAAATCACTTTGTTCTCGAACGATATTCACGGTGAACAAAGTTAGGTTAAGTAAGGTAATTCAAGTTTTATAGGTAAGATAACTGTTCCATATTTTTAGTTTTTTATCAACACCTTTATCTTCTACAATCTAAGTTTTATTTACAACTGCACATAATAACGTTAGCAAGAACTAATTAACCGTGACGTGGTGAGCACGGTACCAGGAGAGCATAATAAAGCAAGCAGTAATAGAACGCCTGCAGTACGGATGATGGCAGAATATAATAGGAAGATGACCACAGAACATATTAAAGGGTAAGAACAATGGTTTCTTAATAAATTATTTTGATACGGATGTTATTACCTAGGAATACAATAGATACCTATGTTCAATGCAATCACTTTATTCTCGAACATTCCCGAAATATTCACGGTGAACAAAGTAAGGTTAAGTAAGGAGTTTTAGGTAAGATAAGGTACACTATCCGTTCCACATTTTTAGTTTTTTATTAACACCTTTATCTTCTACAATGTACGCTTTATTTATCTACACATTATAACGTTAGCAAGAACTAATTAACCGTGACTTGGATACCAGGAGAGCATAACAAAGCAAGCGGCAATAGAACACCTGCAGTACGAATGACGGCAGAATATAATAGGAGGATGACCACGGAACGAAGCGTAATTTCATATCATGTTCACACGTCGCTTGCAGAAACTGCAAGCTGTCTTATGAAGGAAATATAAATGGGATATTAAAGGTTAACAATAGTGGAGGAACAACGGTTTGTTAATAAAGTAGAGTAAATGTTATTTTGCTACGGAAGTTATTACCTAAGAATATAATTGAAATACTCTATGATTATTTTTCTTCAAAAGTTTCCGAAATTTTCACATCAAATATGGCTGCATATCAATAGTTGGAAAAATTAGGTGAACCTAACATTGATTGTATAATTCAAGTTTTAAGTAAGATAAGGTACACTCGCTGTTCCACATTGTTAACTATTTAACAACGCCCTTATATTCTACAATCTACGTTTTATTTATAAGCACACAATGGAGTAAATTACAGAACTAATTATCCTCACAATGGTACCGGCGCCGTTTGCAAATTTTCATACAATCTAAAGCGCAGTAGAAGTACCCTCAAACACGCTATGAACTGAAACCCTGTCTGTGTGCAATCAGAACGTATAATTTTCAAACATTATCTTACTCAGCTTACCTTTAAACAAGAATCTACTAAAATTAGAAAGAGTTTTCAAGTTACCCCACAGTCAAACGGTTTAGCAGGGCAAATGTGTAACTATATGAGTGTAATATAATATTAATTTCATAATTAATAACTAAATACTAGAATAGTGTAAAAGGGAATGCATTAATCAGATATTTCATACACTGTTATCATTCCCCTTCTATGCCCACTTTAATCAAATTACGATTCAAAGTCAACCGACAAAGTGTAAATAAGGAAACTAGGTTAGACTCGAATTCAATGATTGGCCTTCAAACGGTATGAAAATAAAAATAATATTTCAATTCTAACTAAGTTAGATGGTTCCCTAAATATAACTTGGAAAGAGAATAGAGCATTCGGAGGTATTTGAAAATAGCACATTCATGCTTGGGATCGATTACAGTTATTAATACCGCTTAATGATATTGCATTTTGTAAGTCTTCAGTTTGTATTATATTGTGTGTGGGTTTCGAAAGCGATATTTTAATTCAGCGTCTTCTTATTGTGAATATTTATATGGCAGTTCTTAAGTCGATCTTTAAATCCTATGTGTATTTTCATAGTTTTATCAGGACATAGACCTCCTCTTCTCATTTCCTGGTGCAAGATTTGTTTTTGTCTTTAGTTTTGAAATATAGGTACTCATATATAGAGCTTGGCAGTATTTGATGGAATACCTAAAGATGTACTTTTAGCTGTGAATGCAGAATGCAAAATATATTTCAACTATACGATATTATTTTTAGTATCAGAATTTCGCTTTTTCTTTTAAATTTTATCTTTCTAAATTCCATGATAGGCACCTGTCATGTTGCTTTGTGGCTTAATATTATCTGAGACATGAATTTTTATTGAAAGTTATTTTAAAGTACTTAGTTAAAATTTATGCTGTCAGATTATCTTAAAAAGTGTTTAATGGCCATATATAAATTTTAATACTTGGACCTTATCTACATACTAATTTATGTTAAGTTTTTGCATTGTAATAAATAATCAAATAGAAGAAAAACCTTGATCAGTAATCTTTTTATCAGCATTTTTTAAAACCATGCATTTTAAAGTATTAATCCAAATCTAGGCTTAAATAAAACATAACCATCCATATGTTTTACCTAAACTATTTTTATCCTGTGAGATTTATAATAACAGTTCACATTATTAAGAAAATCAACAAAGGAAGAATAAATAATGAGTTGGTTTTAATAAAAAAAAATTGGAGTAGATTTCATTGTTTAATGAAACGTGGGCAGCTAATTACAATCATACCTTGTAACCTTTAAACTGTTTGTTTGTAAAATTGCTACTGAAAGATACTGAAACTTATCGCGTGACATTTTCATCCAAAGAATTATGAGCAGGACTACAAAATCACGAAATATAAAAATTATTACCATCCTTGAGATAGTCAGGACAACTTAAACTTCAGTTTACAGACATAGTTAAAAATATACAATAATGCTTTAGACAATTGACAAAGAACTTTGAAGATATTGAATTTGTCACATTTATTTCAAGTAAAATATTAATTTGTTACTATTTCCATTTCAATCTTCAAATTGAACATAAAGTCGAAAATCCATCCATTAAAGAATCTATCCTTTCAGTACTCAAAAACTACGCAACATTTTCTGCCCCAATTTTCCTCGCCATAAATCGAAGAATATTTCAAGCTCATCGGCGTTATTTATGTCTTTTGGTATAACAAAGAAATTTACATCAATTTGTAAAACGCTTTCTGGCATGAAACTAACATAAAATTGCTTCTGAAAAGAATACATTTTCATCGTAAGCGTATTTATAAAATTTTCAGCTTAATTTAATATTTACTTTCAAAATATACTACGCATGTGATTTAATTAATAGAGCAATTAGAATACTACAATGAGAAATAGGTACGATATTTCCAAAGTTTTGGTAGTGAGAAAGTACCTACGAGAAAACACATAAGTACTTAGGTCCAGTGCGTTACTACGTATCATCATCATCATGATCCTCCGAGCCTTTTCCCAACTATGTTGGGGTCGGCTTCCAGTCTAACCGGATTCTGCTGAGTACCAGTGCGTTACTACGTATGTAGGTACATAATCACTTTATCACAAACGAACTTATATTTGTCTTATTTTTCAAAACAGATTGTGTTCAAGACGAAGGTTTAAGGGTTTCAGTAATTTTTCTCTGCAAGACCCTCAGGGTAAGCGTGTTAACACTGAGAGATAAGTGGAGGGTCACGATTTATGTTGTTATTTGGCAGGCCAATGGAACCGCTATATTTTTCACACATTTTCAACTTAAAAAGAAAAGTATTGTGAGCGTCGTATGTGATATTATATTTTCTGAGTGTTTTTTTAGGGCTACATTTTTCCAAAATAACATAGCTATAATTTTATTCCGGTACGGGCAGTAGTTCCCACGGGATGCGAGTGAAACCGCGATTTCAAATAATTATACCTGCACAACTTGGCACCTATCGTTTTTTTCATAGCAATTGTGATGAATGATGTATTCAATAATATAAATGATTTGTAAATGATGCAAGCACAAATTATATACGTATTTTTCATACAAACAGGATTAGACACGAAGATAATTCTAAGTACACGTGAAATCCTATTTCAACATTAAGACGCGACTTAGCCAAACGTAGGATAATTTATAGACATGTCATATAATAGTAGATAGGTTAATACGTGCCCTAGTTGAGATAACAAGGGATTAAGCTCAACAAGAAACAAAAGGGACTTTATCAACCCTAATCTCTTGTTAAGATAAATCGATTTGATCACAGTTCGACGCATTTGTTGGGAGCAGGCCCGATATCAGCTATTATTAGGTAATTTCGAACCTATTGTAGGTGATGGTTATTTTGGATAATTATTAAGGTACACAGACCAAAAGTTATTTAGGCTTTCATAACTGACTCAAAATAGAAATAAGTTACCTAACTTCAAGTAACGAATTTCGTGAAATATTATGCATAAAAACAAATCTCCGTTAAACACAAAAGTTAAAGCTAGTACTAAAATCTTATCTTCAAAATTAAAATAAACAACCTAAGCCTTAAATTAGCATAGCTCACCGCCGAGTTTGTCTTGTCATAAATAAATTCAAAGATAATTTTTCTAGTGGGATTATTCAAGAATTTCATAAAATAAAATCCGGGTATTATCTCGACAAGTGTTAATTAAGAAAAGATTTACTTTGTATTAGCGTTCTGGAATATTCTTAGTCGTAATTGACAACTTTGCAGGAAAGATAGGGTAAAACAATACATAATTATTAGAGAACAATGGAGGCTACATTTCCATTGTCAGCACACACACAGTATCCCTTCAATGGTAGCCGCAATCGGTACAAATCGTTCATTCATTCTACGGCTATTCTTTTATTGGAACAAAAGGAACATTTAATTTACAACAGCATAGCATTTATTATGACAATGGATAATGAAAACTTGTCGAGTCACGCTACATGAAGCTTGTATACAGCACACAACATTTGGTAGACAGAAATCATCACCACAAAAAAAACTGTTCTGTACATACGACTACACATCTAGCTGTACAAACCCATTTGTTCTTGAACTCGCTTTATTTGATCATTCATCTGTACCAATTTTGATTCTCATTTTTTCCTTCTCTGTGATATAAAATTGTGTGTTTACGATATACACAAGTTCGACAAGGAACATTGCAGTCATTCTTTAAGACCACAGCTTGCTAAAGAAAATAATCACCACAATAACATAACACGTGTCAGTCATAATAACTTTAATGAGCTAATACCAACTCAAGAAAACGAGTCTTCTTCTAAAACGGGTTGTCTCTCAAGTCTCGTTTGTGGCCATTAAAAAGGTTAAGAAGTTTCCCGTGTATTCGTGTTTATACGTAGCTGTAAAATTGCGTGCAAACATTGTACGAGGTCTTGGAAACCGTCTAGCGTTAACTTCAGTACTTTCGAGCGGAGTAAACTTTTAGAGGCTTCACTTTGATCAAATTATGGGGCCTTAAAATTGTTGGTTATAGAACTTTTCTTTAAAACGGTCCCATAATTCTTGTGAGGGATTATATGACCAGGAAGAGTCGATCATGTGTTGACGTCGCTTTCTGCTTTTACTTGGGCATCAGACTGTCAAATCATTGTAAATGAAGAATCAGTGGGTTATTTTCTAGAACAAGAATTTTACTTCTTAACTAAAACGCTTATCAGTTTATTTATTAGTTCACTATTTTCATTCATTAATGGTAACATACCACACATAATACTCTGTTATGAAAACCACAGGGAGTTTTGGAACCATATGCATCTACACCACATGACCGAAAGGTCATGAGAGAGAGCTTTACCTCACGACATTATGACCTTTGCAGTTTCGACTAGTAAATACACTGGATGATGAACTACAAACATCAAGAGCCTTATGTACTTCATTAGATCCCCAAAACTGTATTGTAACAAAACTAGCTTCACCAGTGGTTTCACCCGTGTTCTGTGGGTATAATTTCGCGCAACAAAGTAAAAAGTAGCCTGTCGTTTTCCTTGATAAATGGACTATCTTACACTGAAAAATTATATTTATAAAAAAGTCCCCAAAATTAGCACGTTCAAACAAAGAAACAAACTAGCTATATAGGCTACTTTCATCTAAAAGAAACCATTGTCTGAAAACACTAGTTATAGAAAACCAACCCAAATAAGTAAATATGTTTAAGACCACAAAAGAAATAAAATGCCAGACTAAAAGCGCACGAACTTAATGCAAATGAGACTGTAACAGCTTTCCGAAAATTTCCCAAAGGCTTCGTTTAGCGCGGTCTTACGAAACCGTACGAAAGTAAGGGTTCAACTTAATACATATGTAAGCGAGTTCCAGTTTTCTTAATAAGACTGAACAGTGAACGTAAGAGTTATTTTTATCTGGTGCCTACGCGTATAACTTAGGTCATAGGTACTTTAAGCTCATTATTAGCAAGGTAATAAGCAGCTTATAGAAAGTGTGAAAAGGAGATTTTAGAAATAAATAAGATACCTATTTGTATTAGTTTTAAACTTGCAAAATATAATGAACAAATGTACAAACAGACTTTTGGTCGGAGTATATCAATACGCCTAAAAAAATCATCTTCTTCTTGCCCTGTTCCCAAGTCATTTGGGGTCGGCGCAACATGTCTTTTTCTTCCATTCCTCTCTGTCAGATTAAATCAAATACCAATTATACATTCTCAGAATTACAGACCTCAGTTATTTTGTGCTAGCATTGATCAGGTTACATCCATTCCATTGCAAAATACAAACAAAACACTACCGTCGAACTAATATGAATTTCCAATGCACGTTAATAACAACGAATGGCTCGCAGCTACAAGTCCCAATAGCATTGTAATTTTACGACAAAGCCTAGTGCTCTAAAATAAACCCGCAAAATTCAGAGCATGATAAACAATAATAAGCATACTTGGGAAATACACATCTGTTGTCACTGACTATGACCATTTTAAATCTGGGATAGTTTGCATGACCAATCGAAAATAATAGGTATAAGGTATTATTATGATAATTTAAAGAAGAGTCTAAATAGAAAATATACCCGGAGCCTTACGAGGGTTGAACCCTGACACAAAAAGAGGGATGCTTTCTATTTTTGTGACTGTCTGATCTGATCTGTGGCAACATAGCTCTTAAACCGATGAACCGACTCATCTGAATTAATACCTATACTTTCATATATTGGTCCTTGTTTTATTTTAGACTTTTTAAATGCCTGCTGTTTTAACTTTCATAAAGTAGGTATTTCAATAAGTCCAATAGTAAGTAAAATCAATATTCTCTTTCCAAGACCGGTGCATACTCGAGTTGGTCAATAAATAATTCCCTTCACATAACGATTTTATTTGATGTGGGTGTAATTGGCTCGGAGAGTTTACCTATCTGTTTAACATTTTGCAAGTTTACTTATCTTTTTATGTTGATACTGCTATTTGCTTTTCTTTGCTAAAAATATTATTCACAAAGGTATTATAGTTATGCACTACAAAGCTAATTTGCCAACTAACGACTTATGTAATAATCAAACAACTTTTGCTTGCTATTGCAAAATCTCAAATCTGCAATTCAAAAGTTAGAAATTCAAATTGTATTTATTATCTGACTTTGTATTCCACCACAATGCAAAGTTTTCTTACCGCAAACTACTGCTTTGATTTATTTGCTTTCTTACTAAGTTTTAATTTCGTATTCAAGTTTTTCCAAAACATTACCCTTTTAACGTCATTGTTTTCATTTGAATAAACTGACAAGAATTAAGAAGTTGCAGATTTATGAATTCTTTGTATTTTTTTTTATTTAGGATTATTAATAAGTACAATAACAAAATATTCAAATTTAAATACGACGGTCACAACAGGGGCAAAGCCTAAAAAAAATATTTACAAATTTGAAATACAGCGAGCTTGGCAACAGTCAACAATGTGATATTTAAAGTCTCGTTAATCCTAAAAATAAAATGTCCCGTTTTAAAGCCTGTTTACATTAACGCGTAATATCCATTACGACAGCTGACCTGATATGTAGGTAACCAGATTAACTGTAGGTACAGAACAAACTGGTTACAGGTTTCCAAAGCTACGAGGTTTGTTGGAACATACGTGTATCTGACGTGACATTTCCTGAAATTTCGAACTCGTAATTTGATTAAGTGCGGATTGCTATACATACATACGTAGATAGGTGAGAAAATTATGTACCTACATATAGTTTGTTTGGAGGGTATTTAAACCAACGTTTTGTCTCAATATACACATCAAAAATATTTAGAGTAGTAGATCATAGTTAATAATTTTACACAAAACATCAAACAGTGAAAGTTCAACATAGTTATGTATATAGTGCCTAATGATGCTTTATGCCTGACTAACTTTGATAACAGACCCAAAAAGCCTTTTTGAACTCGTTAGTGAAGGTCCCAAACTAACCTATTCACATACACACAAAATAGGCATAAAGGTACTGACGAGCAATACTAGATAATATAATATTTCTATGTAGAAGTCTCAATTTGCACAAAACGAACTAAAAATCACTACTTATTCTTAGTTATGACTTACCTACTTCATATGACAGATTGTAATGATTTCAACTAAAGCAATAATTGGGAACTACGCCAAATACAAATTGATTCCAACCTTCCACAATAATTTTGCTAACTTCACCAATCAATAGCGTATGTACACACAAACAGTCTTCAAAAATAAACAAAACAAATGACGTCATCTAATCGGACGAGACGTGTAGGCGCGGTGTATTTACAATTCCCTGAAGTAAAGTTTAGCGTAATAAATGAGAAGGATACCTCATAAGCAATACACTTAAGTAAAATCAAAGTTATTTTCTACAGATAGGGCTGCCAACTCGAATTTCGCCAAACACGGACAAACATTAAAAAAACCCGGACATTTGGCGTAAATCGCATTTTTTCCCCGAACGTGTACGATTTTTTTTAAACATAATAATACCTATTTTGTAATCCATTTTCTATTAACATATACTTAAATTCAATGAGGTGCTTCCTTACATGAAAAGTGTCCGGGTTTTCCCCGGACACTTCTTGAAACCCCGCCCGGACGACCCCCGGACGGCCTCCAAACGAGGACAAATCCGCTGAAACCCGGACGGATGGCAGCCCTAACTACAGGTAAATAACATAGGTTTACTTACTGAATGAGTTGGATCGCAGTTGCGTGGGCACCGGTGGGGTTAGCACGTCACTCCCAAGGCTGCTGACGCTCACTACGTCACGAAGTTCGCCGAGCGATGACGAACGGAGCGTCGGAAGTGAAAAGTTCACCTCTTTTGTCCTGTGTGAAAAACACAATTTGTCACTGAAAATATTGTAGTTATTTTTGTACAGCGGATATTTTTTTCCTGGAATATCCTTTTCAAAATTAATCAAATGATTTCTATTTCTTTTGTTCAGTAACACATACGTTAACCGTCTTACCACAAAAACTTTTAAACGTCAGTTTAACACTTGTCTAAAAAAAAACAGATTTTGACGTTGAAATAAGGTCCATTTTGCCACCACACTTTTTTTAGACAAGTGTTTGACACATGTTTAAGTTTTTGTAGTAAGGCCAATAATGTCGGCTCCCTAAATAATTACCCTATATGTTACTAATACATTTTCTTTTTACTAAAATCTATCCTTCATTTGTTTCCACATTCCATTTTCAATACAAGTAAAATGGCGGCTTCTTACATAAACGCAAGCATCGTACTTAGTAAATTGAGACGTAAAAATAAAGGTAGGAACGTCGGAAACACAAATGGTTGTGTAATGGCGGTCGTCTGCAAAATTTCCCGCATTTATTAACGACGTACATAATTCGGAATGTTCTGAAATGTTTTTTATACGTATTTTAACAGATATCTTGGAACAAACCATATTTTTCTGTTGTAAATATTATTTACTAGCACACCTAGAGCTGTTATTACGAAGAAGTTAATTATAAGAAATTAATATTCTTTTGACGTACAAACGAAGATTATCGGTTTACGGAAGGTAATTATTTTTCATGTACGTACAGATATTTTGGACGTGGATAGCTAAGGGAATATTGACTACGATATTATTAAATTCGAAAACTTTCTTGTGCTATAAGTGCGAAAACTTAGAAAGACGTGCAACTATATATAACGATAGTTTGTACCTTATAACTTATCCTTTGAGTTGAGATTTTCAAGGATATCTTCATAAACTAGATTATCGCCTGACTAGAGCAAAAGTATTTTCTAATTAACTGTTAGTCTGTGCTAACGAAGGCTTCAGATGAAGAGGCGATTGGTAATTATATTCACCTTAATTGCTTACAGCTACCTTCCTATTTATAATATTTATGCTTTGGGCTTAATAACATTAAAGGGATGATAGATCACATGATTATATTACCAAAATAAACGATGATAAATTTTGTCCCAAAAAAAATACCGAAGGGGCAGGCGAATTCCCAAGAGAATTGCAAGTGATTGCTTTTATTATTTTCTAAGTAAAAAATATTAAAAGTTTTATATACATTGTATTTCTAAATATATGCTTTTGATGTACATTTCTAAATATAACTTAGTTATACCTAATGTGTCTAAGCAAGTATAAATACTATGTGCAACAAAAATTTGCTATGTAAAATTATATATGCAAATATTTTATGTAGGTACCTACATAAACCAATTTCCGTAGTAACCTTAAAGAGAAGTATATTTGCGGTATTCCCATATTTCAAACTAGAGCAAATATCGCTATTCAAATTTCGAATACCCAAGCAAAAAGATACCGCAAAGCTTGGCCAACCAGAGTTGCAAAACTTTATACAAATAACCGACAAAACATAGACTGGTATTTTTACTCTCCAGCGAATCGCACTGAATATCTGAATAGAAGCTTATTTCTGGAACTATAGATATTGTAGAAATAGGTGCAAAAAGTAGGTAGGAACGTTCTTTTGTACCTATACTCTGCATGGGCTGCGGGATTGTTCGAAAGAGTTACCGCGGCCCTGGTACATAAAGAGGTTAAGAAGGAACATGGTGGATTTTAGTCAGTAAGAATCTGACACTTCCTTACGCTGCACCCACAACGGGAGGGGATTCATTTGATGATTTTCCATAAACAAAGTCTATAATACCTCTTCGTTTCTCTGTTGATGATGATCGATGCTTGTACTTGTTCTCACATTACCATTCCTTTATAGGTTATCGCAGTATGATAGTTTAACCTTACTTTAACCGTACTTATTCAGGTATATAGTTCTAGGTAGATAAATAATATCTTTGACATACTTCATAAATACATTGTGGAAGGTTTTATCAATACCCAATATCATAACATCTGAACCGTGTAATACTAAAAAACATTTATTTGTAATGACGACTCTTATTACGTCATTATAGGGCATACAAGGGTGTTCAAACAATATTGTTATGAATTACACGTAGTTACGTAATTTAGATTGTTAGATGTAAAATAATAGGACGAAAGAATAATTATGTTACTCAATATCGCAGGATTTTGTACTAAGTATAAAATCCTTTATATCGTTGTATGTAAACCTGTTGTTCAAAATTGTATCCCATGAGTTCCTACTTCAAGTGAATAAAAAGAGAAATATTTCCAACTTTTGAATTACAATCGTAATGTACAAAATTTGTCACAAATTAAAAGTTTTTAATTTTAATTTGTAATACGCTTTATTAGCCTAATAACAAAAAGTTATTTCGTTTTATTTTTGCATATTTGAATTCATGAACACATTCAAATGAATAATGTATTCATATTTGTGTTTTAGATTACAAGACTTAGTTTCGTCGCACTAACTAGCACGCCACTCTGAGACAAGGAGCTCTTGACATTTTCAAATGGACATACAAATATTATAATGGAGTACGAAAACAATAGCACTGAACTTTTAAAAATATTTCTCATTGTTTTAGACATTTACAGCTAGACTAGATTTACCTACTTTTATTGTTTTTTTTTTAAAACTACCTATTAGCTGCTGTATATAAAATAGGTTTTAGTCAGTAAATGTTTCTGAGTGTTGGACACACATTGACATTTAATGGTTACTTAAGCCGTTCCTTGGTGCAGAATTTGTATGAGAATCTGTCAATAAGGAGTGATTTAAGTAATCATTACCTGAGTGTGGGGGTTAGACTCTGATTCTCCCTCACGCTAGTCCACAGTGAGGAGGGTCGTTTGATGACTTCCCATCAACAAATAATGCATATCATTTTAAATGACGTACATATTTAGCTCTCTATGGGCCCATGTATTTGGTAAAAACCCGTCCTCCATAGGCCTAATTAAAATTCATACTTTATTTTATGCTACTTAATTAATCACAGTCACTTAATTCATGATGTTTTATCACGAAATACCGTCAACACGACAGGATGACATTTTTTAAGCATGTGCTTTAATATGTAGGCGGTAACATAGCCACATGTTTTTTGCAGTGTATTATTCTTTTTACTTTACTTTATTTTTACTTTATTTTTTTTTGTGACACTGGATTTTAAACCTTTTGGCGAATGTAATAAGACTCAGATTTGAAGGCAATTTACAAGAGATAGAAGTAACTGTTTCGCATCATTTTGTTGTATTATATTTCGGACTTTTTTTTTTTTTAAATCTTTTATTTTTAGAGGCTTAAACGCTGCTGCGTTATGCCAGCCTCGTAAGGTTTTACACAAATTAAATTAAAAAAACACATAATAAACTCTATATACAAATTAATCAATAAAAAATTTAGTGAATTGAATTAAATATTGTGCATTCAAAGACTCGATGCCAGAGCCATTCGATATAATCGATGGCGACATGCACAATGGCAAATCCCACGTCTTACTTGAGAGACAACCCGAAACAGAATATAAAAAATTAACTAAGGATTGAATGAAAAAAGAAATCTGATAATAAAATACACGAACTAAAAAGAATCTCTCCTCAAAAACACATCTTTTACAAATTTATAGATAGAAACACTCTGTTCCGAGAGAGGTCTCCCAAGCAAAACATTAACTCCACCACTATACATATCGCCACCGACCGCCGTACACAGCTGTAGCCTCAAGTCGTCGAATGCACAACATTCTAACAGAATGTGGTATAAGTCGTCCACTACTTGATGAGTGCAGGTATTGCATAACGGAGATGGTTTCACACCCATCAAGTGCAGAAACCTATTAGTAGGCACATGGCCTGACCTTATTCTAAATGCTAACACTAAAAGTTCTCTCGGCATGTTACCGACGTCAAACCAAGGAGCTCGAGGCAGATCATGCTGAATAGTTCTGTACCACAGACCTTTTCTTGCTGTAACAAAACTAAAATGTTCCTCCCACAAATTATGACAAAACTTTTTCATGTGAGGAATAAGCTCAGTAAAATAAGGGTCACCGGGACTAACTATGCCATCAGCAATAGCCTCGGAAGCTAGCTTGTCAGCCATTTCATTTCCCGGGACACCTATGTGAGAAGTCATCCATTGAATTTTAATATTTACAAGTTGTTTCTGAAGAAATTGTATACTCTTTAATGCCTCGTATGCAATCGGCATGCCTCGAACTCCGGATACACAACGAATCAAATGCTGTAAAGCGCTCTTGGAGTCGGTCATAATCACAAAATTCTTATACGGCAAACTCTGAACATAGGACAAAGCTTCTACTATAGCCGTTAATTCAGCTCTCATGATACAAGCGTCATTGCACAATTTAAATTTCATACTAGTGTATGTTTGGACATCAAAAAATGCTGCGCCAACACCATGAACACTTTTAGAGCCATCGGTAAATATAAAATAATAACTATCGTATCTACAACTAAACATATTAGAAATCAACATTCTTAAATTTGCCACACTCATTGAACGCTTTGGTACATCTAATTCGTCAACATTACAAATAACACAATCTCGAATATTAATATTTGATACCCAAGTATCCAAGCTATACATGTCTAATATAGGGGACTTATGTACAATATTGTTATTGAACTTATTATGAATATCAATCAAAATGGGTTTATTCTTATTCCTCCAATATGCATTGGTGCACAAAACAGATAGTTCTTGTAATAAAGATAAAGTTGCATCATTGGAAAAGGAGCTCAACCTCAGCCAATACCTACAGGCTAGCCAATATCTCCTCACAAATAGTGGTGACACGCAGAGCTCACTCTCCATCACACAAATAGGTGTTGAACGAATGAAACCACCACAAATTCTTAATGCACGATTTTGTAAAACATCTAGTTTATACAAATGCGTCTTAGCACTATTACCGTATAAAAAACTAGCATAATCAATTCGACTTCTAACAAGTGAGATGTACAGTCTCCTTAAATGTTTCGGATGAATGCCCCAAGACTTCCCAGCTAAAGTTTTAAGAATATTTAAATATTTGTAAGCTTTCTCACATGTCTCATTTATGTGAGCTCCCCAACGAAGTGATGAATCAAGCCACAACCCCAGATATTTAATTTTATCAACAACTTTCAATTCCTTATTATTAATACTAATGTGGACATTCGTTAAGCACCTAGACCTACTAAACAGACAAACATTTGATTTTGATTCCGACAGAAATAATCCCATCTCACCTAAATTTTTAACAAGAACATCTAAAGCTGTGTACAAGTGACTGATGGCTGAGTCTAAATTATGTTTACTTGAAGACACATAGAGAACAAAATCGTCTGCATACTGTGATACATTACAGCCAGTGATTGATTTACAAATATTCATAGTAGCAATATTAAACAGGAGAGGAGATAATGGGTCACCTTGAGCTAAACCTACACTTGCCTGTCTTACTAAGATACCATCCATTCCCGTATCAATTTGTAAATACCTTTGACTCAAATAATTAAAAATATATGTACAAAGCTTCCCCCCAACCCCAATTCTATTTAACAATGAAATCATTCTATTAATATTTACATTATTATAAGCGTTATTTATATCAACAAAACATGCAATAGTGGCCATATTTTTAGAAAACCCAATCTGAATGGATGATATTAACCGTGTTAGGTTGTCCAAGCACGAGCGTGACCTACGAAAACCAATAGTGGAAGGAGACAAAAGGTATGATTTCTCTACGAACCATTCAAGACGTTTCAGTAAAACTCCATGAAATACTTTACATGGGCAAGACATTAGGGAAATAGGCCGCAGGGAATTAGAACTATTGGGGTCTCTACCGGGCTTAGGAATCGGAACTACCTTTATGCTTCTCCACTGGTTTGGTATTATACCAGTTTGTAGTATTAAATTATATATATGTAACAAAAACTTTTTACCTGTAACAGACAAATTGAAAAGCATAGAATAAGATATATTATCTACGCCTGGCGACGTATCTTTGTGCTTCAAGCAATTTAACAATTCAAACAATGTTATGTCTTCTTCCATGGCACATGAACCCTCCATAAAAAGTGGTGGTTCCTCGCAAGCTAAATCAGGTGTCAAGGATTGTAATAGCTCTCTACATTTGTCAGAATCAACACAACGGTTACCATACCTCCCACCTTTTACCCATCTCATCCTTTTCCACATCTCTGACGCGGATGTTTCTGAATCAATACTCGTGCAGAATTCCTTCCAGCCCGTAGAACGAGCTTTGCCAACCAGTTTTCGGGCTGTATTTATTTTAGCCATATACATATCATAATTATCTGGAATAGGATTACGTCTTAATTTTGCCAATGCCAAGCGTCTCTCGGCTACGGCCTTAGACAACTCTGAAGTCCAATAAGGTTTCGGTACAAATTTTGCTGTAGGATCCTGACAAATTTTAATCCATGGAATTGTCTCTTCAGCTACCTGATCAATTTTGGATTCAAATAAGTTATAAGATTCCTGAACACTCAACGAAAGATCTACATTAGCGAACGCTTCTTCCGATTTTTCGCGGTATTCACTCCACCGAGCTAGCTTAAAGTTACGTCGCTTTATGAAATTATTTACAGATTCATAACCGTACTTCATTTTGATTATGATGTGATCACTGCCTAGTGACTCATTTGTAGTCTCCCAAGACATTTTTGTAGCTAGATCAGTAGAAACAAATGAAGCATCTGGAGAAGATTGTTGTAAAAATCCATTAACAGACTTAATTCTTGTAGCATTTCCATCATTCAAACACAAATAATCTTTATCAAAAAAAGCGTCATATACCATCTCTCCCCGTCGATCAGTCTTATTTGACCAGGTTATATGATGCGCATTAAAATCACCAACAATTAATGTTTCTTTATCAAATCTGTTAAAAATATAATGCCAGTCGGACTGATTAGTAATAGATGAGGGGGGGCAATAAATTGAAATAATGTTCTTTATTCCAGGCACATTAAAAACTTCGACGATGATCATCTCAATACTAGAATTTGGATGTACAACATCTCTGTGCAAGACTTTAATTGATTTATGCGTTATAACACATACACCTCCATAGGAATCCAATCTATCCTTTCTGATAATGTTATAGTTACTAATATTTAAAGATTTGTCAGAAGATAACCAAGTTTCACTTACAACAGCAATGTGTATCTTTTCCCGTAATAACAAACATTGAAAATCATCTGTTTTAGGGCTTAAACTGTTCGCATTCCACTGTAGAATGGTAACAACTCTATTTTTTGTGTTGAAGTTCTTATCCATTGTTAGAACACCCTAGTACCTCCAGCAAAAAATCAACACTCAGAAAACTCTTCAGGAATGACTTTAATTCTGTAGTAAAATATTTTATAACTGCTATTATTTTGGCTTCCATGCAACTGTTTCCACTGAAAATTTCTTTTATATTCTTCAAAAATCGTTTTAGACTGAAATCATGCTTTTTACAAGATTTATCACCTGATTGGGACTCAGTATTCTCTATATTTTCTGCCAAAAATTCCGATATCTCTTCATCCTCAACTGGGCATCTTATTTTTTTACGCCTGCCTTTCTTGACTTTTGTAATTTTATTTTTGAGAGTCTTCTTAGAACGAACCAAAAGTTTATTCGAATTCAGAATAGGAGACATTCTATCTTCATCCGAATTTTCAGTAGGCAGGAATGACTGCTTGACAACATCTGAATAGGATTTTCCGGCCTTTACCTCGGCTCTAGTCAATTCATCGACAGTAAATAAATTCGGACTAGGTACTACTACATTCTTATTTTCTTTATTTTTAATAAGAGCCATTTTGTATGTGCAATTATGCTTGCACATTATATCTCTAATTTCTTTTTCACGTAAAAATGCCGGGCACTTGCTTTTCACCATAGACATGTGGTCTCCTTTACAATTAACACATTGAAAATTAATTGTTTCACAATTGTCATGCTCGCCACCACATTTCGGACAAATCTGCTTTTTATTAGGACAAAATGCTTTAATATGTCCGTATTTCCAGCATTTTGAACACTGGGTAACAAGGAAATTAAAAGGCAATACTTCCATCCTCATACCGTACGCAAAAACAAACGGAGGTAAAATAGGACCTTGAAAACAAATGCGAATACTCGCACTTGCAACCCATTTGCCTTCATCGTTTCTCCGGCTTAAACGTTTTACGGATAAAATATCAACCTCACATTCTAGTATGTCCTTAATGCTATTGTCATCCAGATCGAGGTCTATTTCTTTAATTAAGCCGTAGGAAACATTTACCTCATTAGTCTTCTTACAGATCCATCCTCTTTGTTTGATAGATGCAGAAGATAATAGTTTATCTGCAGCATAGTTACTTTTAAATCTAATCAAAATTTTGTATGGACTTTTGTAAACAATCCTCATTATTTCCGGAATTTTCTCAGTACTTAATAATTTTGCTAGCGTAATCTGTTTTGGAAGGACTTCTTTTGATATAACCGATACTTCAACATATTCAGGATTATCACTCACGAACGATTTTTCTGGAGAAAATCCAGAACGCGGTGTAGTAACTTTAGCTTTCTTACCACGCTTTCCCACCGTAATGAACTCTCCATTCTGTATATCATCATCCGGACTTGAATCATCTCTGCCTCTTTTATTCCCAACTTTCAAATTGCTTTCAGTGTCACCCTCCTCTAAATCAGACGTACCATCAGTATTGTGTATCATAGCTCGTAAGGTCACAGAGCTAGAATGACAGCTGCTACCGTCCTCCTCGTCGCAACCGCTTTCCATTATTTATAGAAACTTTTTTATGAAGAAAAAAAAATGACAAATGCCAACTTTGACAATTAAAATAAGCTGAAATTTTATTTAGAAATTATGCTGAAAAATGGTTGTATCACTGGTAATTTGTGACACAAACACCATAATTATGTCCAAAGATATAATATGTTTTAGTAGTAACAGTCACTCACTTCAAAACTTACACAAACTCACATAAAATAATTATTATACCGGAGCAAAACTAAACAATGTTGTCGCGTCAAAATCACGATGACAGATGATTTCGGACTTTACTCGGTATCTTATCAAAGGCATCCTTTATCTAGCTGTCCCGAAATAAGCCTTCATAGTCAACAAAAGCATTAATCTTAGTCGGCTCAGCATTAATTAACATTAATTGTTTATTTTTATAAGCCAGTGAAAGATAAGTCGGTTACAGATTTTATTTATCAAAACAGATATTTTGTATTGTAAACCACGTTGTGTAGTTATAAAAATATATTTTTAAAATTATTTTACATTTTCTTGCTACATCGAAAACAGAGTTTTTGTACCAGTAGCATTTTCCACGTGTATGTTATTTGATGCCTGAAGCTACACAGTATAAATTATTTTATTTCCATTAAAATAGCTGAACAGCAAAACTAAAGTTCACATAGTGATTTTGACTTGACTTTCTACGATGTCAAACAACAAAATTCTCTTTGAAAGGTAAACTTTAAAGTAGTTTCCTGGAATTCTGAAATGTAACTTATGTAACTTCCTTGTCTTATGTCTAAGTTCTATCTTGTACTGTTACATATGGAATTAAAAAAAAATCTTTTCGTGCAGAGTAACAGTACGCGTTAACAAAGAAACGATGGGTTTATGATACAGATAAAAACATTTACGTTGACACTACCTGTTTTTGATGTACCTAAGAATATGAAATAGCCTAACTTTTGATTAATAAGATGACGATTTTAATTGAGTGGTACCTTTAATTTCAAAGTAGCTTCTCGTTACAGGTGAGTCCTGTTAACATCAGATAGACATGATTGTACAAAAACACAGCTCTGTCCAACCCTTCAGTCAAAGCCGTCGTGATGTCCCATCGATTGAGTTACATCAATAGTCAATCGTACGCGAGACGGCTTTGCGTACAAAACCGAGTGTACGTCACTGACGGGTTTTGTACGCAAACTGTAACACGAACGACATTTGTTGTCCATACGTGAACAATGCTATTGTCAGTCAGTTCGTTCTGGTTGATTGGCATTTCATAGTAACACGAGTATATCGATTTTTTTTTAACCATTTTGTTGTGGTTACAATGCTTTGGTATAAATAAAATCCTCATAGATTGTGTACCTATATTATATGGTGACATATGGAATTTAATTTAAAATCAACTGAATTTAAAAAAAATATGTATGTAGGTAGTGTTATTGTTTAATTTTAGCCTGCTTAAAAACACCCACACAGATTTTAAAAATAGAGTCCATTTATAACCGATAGTTTCAGTAAATCCGGACTCATCAGTTATCACTGACAATCAATCTGATGCGGATTGGGATCATTCAAAACCACGTGTTGCATATCGGTTGACAAAATAACAATTGATACTTGGGTATCACCGGTATCACAATCACATCTGTCTTTCATTTATAATTTTAAAAATAGAATAGCTTTTGTTTTTTTAATTTGTAGTGTATTATGTTCCGCTTAGTATCGCGTCAATTATCTTGTGACGTCTATAGAATAGTAGATTATTCAGAGCACAAACTCAGCTATTGCTCGTGAAAAAGTAAAAAGAGTGTGAAGAGTAGAAGTACCTACATTCAAAGAAAGTTTGATCAAGTTATTTTTCATTGGGCCTTTTAGTAAATATGTCTACCAACCTACCATTATATCTGGGATTTTCGGTACAAATATTCGTCATTTCAGGATCTCTCTAAGGAATACAAAGTGGATATTTATGTTCTGAAGTAGATCAGCACATATTTCCTCTTATAACTTTATATGAAGAGATTTCACACGGGAATAGCGCTAAAGCGGCTTATGTTAGATATGTTGCGGAAGGTGAACTATTTTTGAAATCTCAGATTAACAGCAACTTGTTATAAAATCATTTGCAGTTCATTAATTTATACTAATGTATTGAATACCTACTAATAATGTTTTTTTTAGATTTACTTTGGAAGAAATTATGGAAGAGTCGACTTATAGGTTTTCGTAAGAAACCAATTTGTGCAGCCGTTCTTGAGTTTGTAAGGATAACTTAACACTTCTATCTAAATCAGTCCAATCAATCAATCGTTGAAGTGAGACTTAATATAAGCAAAAGAAATGAATGGTTGTCTAAAGGAACAATGTGAACAAGAAAGGAGTAAATATTGAGCATAACGACAGAAATAAGAAGAAAAGACTGCAGTGTTATTACACTATTTATTTATCAATGCATTCCGAAGCATTTGAAGGTACGTTTAATGTTCTTCGGGTAACTAAACTTGGATAGTTTTTAATGCTTTGATTCCAGACAGTTTACGACGCCAAGTTATTTGCGGTCAATGGTTTAACGCAGTCACAAATGACATTAACCTTTTCAATTGAAGGTAGCTATTCAAGTAAGGGGTCATTACTATCTGTATTTTGCTTTTGATATTTGCTAGTTCTGATATTTATAATATTCAATACAAAAGTTTAGTGAAAACAACAGGAGTCAACTGGATAATAAATTGGAGTAGTAAAGTTCGTGGAACTTTTCTTTTCTTTCTGTTTAAAATTATTGGAAATAAATCCCAAGGAATTGGACCTTAAGGGGGGTGGTAATATGAAGGAATTAACTAGGTCTTTGGGATTTTACTATGCAAACTTGTTGGAACCTTCATTATCAAGCAAATAAGCCCCTATAGAACGCATATATCTTAATCTTACTTACATATATAGATATAATTAAAATACTCACATATAACACGGTGCGGAGATATCATGTGGTGGGTACACCAATATCGGAGGGGAGGGCACGGGGGAGGGGCTGTTCTTGCGCCTGCGCGCCACGAACACGCCGGCCATCACGATCAGCAACACTAGAGCTGCGCTCGCGCCGCCCAATGCTACCAGGACCGCCTCTGTGGAGAATTATGAACATTTAATACGAAATAAATAAAGGCGTTATTTTATTATGGTAAAGCAGGTAATTATTATAGACAGGTACAAACAATATAGACTTAAAATCGTAAGATCACACTGCAAAGACGGCCGATAGTTGGTTTTTGTTCATATTTCAGTACAAACGTAACAAAAATTAGGTCTTAACAAGACCGAGTACTAACAAAAAAAAGGTTTTCCTACCAAAGGCCGACTAAATAGTCTGCAGTGTGCGACTTAATCTTCAGTTTTAACCGACTTACCAATACTGAATTACCAATTCGACCGTGTATATATTTTGGTAGGATAAAAGTGGTCAAAGGATCTGCTTTTAGAATTTAATTTTTCTGCTAAACCAAATAAAACAGATCTCTAATCTTTCAACCCTAACATTTTATGAAACGAATTCTTTGAAATATTTTTCATTTGAACGCAAAGTCATCGCTTTGTTTCTATTATAAAGCTCCGAGTTAATCTTATAGCCTTAAGCCGTTTTAGCAATACACTAAATGTTCGAAAATAAAGCTACATAAAATAAATAAAAGAAGAAAATATTCTTCAATAAAATGTTATAACTTTTATATTTGCCTTTTCTCATGAACTTATGTTTTCAATATCTTTGCGGGCTGCGGCTTATGTTTTGTGGAATATAACAGTAATATGAAAGGACAGCTCTCTTATATTTCTCTATATACTTGTACATAATATATACTAGACGTGACCAGCGGTTTCACTCGCTCGTGACTCCCCATCTCTGCGTCGCGATACCCACTGGGGCCCGATTCTCCTAATTTTACTTAAGCGACCTTCGATTGACGTTCGACTCGATTCGACTGATATCCAATCCCGACTCCATTACGATTGAAGCGTATGTGGCATTCCGCTATTTTTTCTTTGAAATAAACGTTTTTATCCTTTTCTGTCATTCAATAATGAATCATTTTGTCTGCAAATGATTTACGATTGCAAAATGATTGTACAGCAAACTACCGTATAGACCAAAATCATCAAAATAGCAGACCAATCGCACACCAATCAAATGTCAATCGAATACGATTGGTCTTTTATTAGTAGCAGATGCCCGATATGGTTAAAACTGCTATTACGATCATATTACGATTCGATTTCTATTCGATTTTGACATTATTAACTTAGGAGAATCGGGGCCCTGGTTATTACAACGTTTGTGCAACACGTACCTTCTAGCATTCATATCAAACAACATTCAATACAGTTTCTTTAGTTCTACAAAAAAAAATGACGATCAATAGCAAAGAAGTCAGGCAGTATGGGTAAGCAATGCCTTGGGATTGGACCCAACCACGACATTAGTAAAAGAAAAAAGTTCCTTTACTTTGCCCCAATAAGGTACTTTGAAATAGTTTTCCCTCCTTTTCCGAGGATTCAACTATCTTTCAATAAGGTTTTGATATAAACAAACAAACTTCTTCTTTAGCGGGTTCACCCGCATCCCGTGGGAACCTCTGCACGAACCCGGATAAAAAGCCTATAGCCTTCCTCGATAAATGGGCTATCAAACACCGAAAGAATTGTTCAAATCGGACCAGTAGTTCCTGAGATTAGCGCGTTCAAACAAACAAACAAACAAACTCTTCAGCTTTTTAATATTAGTATAGATAGAGATGTAGGTACATTCCTACATGTATACGTCTGTGGGCGCTGACCTCGGACAGATTACGTCGTAGGACAGAAAATATGATATGAACCCATGAATAATTTTATGAGCCTCATTAAAGTAAACATAACGTTGTGTATTATGTTTGTACATAAACAGTGACAATGAAAGGGGAGATATTACCACCGTTAATGTTTGAATGAACGTGCCACATAAAAATGTAGGCTTTAAGTACCTACTTACTTTTATTTCTACATAAATTTTGGTATTTTTTGCGACTAATTAAAAGAGAGTAGAAGTAGAAGTTGATTAATGTGTTTTGTGAAACTGTAGCTATTTATTTTTATTACGTAATTCGGTCATGATGAAAAGTTTTTATCACATTTTAAGCGGTTTTTTTTATAGGCTTGTTAAGTACCTACCAACGGAAATTAATCTAATAGTTTGTAATTAGCTAATCGAACATCGTCAGAATTAAGTTGATTACTTTTAGGTATCAGTTTTCATTAAAATTAGGTTTACCTAATATATAAAATAAAATAAATAAACTATCCAAGTCAAAATCTTAATTCATGTATTCGGTCTGTTTATTAAATCCTTTTTATGCGCCCATTGTACATAGATCTTTCAATCATTTAAATGAATTATGTAGGTATGTATTTGAAGACATAACTTACCTTTCCAAAAATTTTGTTTCGCAGTTATGACTTTGCCCCCAAGATTACGGATTAGGTTATCCAAGTACCGAATATTTAAAACCCCAATTAGAAACGAATAGGCCCAGAGACGTGATTTATCATTTACTCCACATACTCCCTCAATGAATTCTTAATCCACTTCAAAAGTTAAATTAGTAAAATACAGCCTCGTAAACTTCTGTTCGCAAGAATTTCAAGCGTGAATAAATTAATCTTGTGTGTTGTGATTGCTCGATTCAACTTCTTAGAGACTTTAATTAAAAACCCATTGAGAAACCCTTTTGTATAATTGAATTCTACAAAATATTTGACATTGGCACAATGGCCTGAATTGAATAAGTTTATTAGAATTAAATTAAATATTTCATCATCATCGTTCTGCCCTTAACCCAATTTTGTTTGGGGTCGGCGCAACATGTTTTCTTGATTCATACTTTTCTGTCTTTCGTCATCCCACAAGTGATACTCTTTCTAGCTATGTCGACTTTCACACAATCCAATTTAAATAATTATTAAGATCCGTAAACAAGCAAAATATTATAGTGGCTCTTTGATAAATAAGAGAGGAGTCATGACGCCTGTAATATCAGATAAGCTGACTAAACAAAGCTTCAGGCACTCACGTACTTTTGGCACAATATTTCACAAAGCGCTCAGTTTCAGTTTACCAAACATGTACGAAAACGATAAGGAGGTCGAATGCTCATGAAAATTTATACCCAAATCCTCGCTACGAGCTATGTTTTAAAACAAAATAGATCACGACCCGGTTTTAACGTTACAATAAAGTGAACAGAGACAAGTTACCGATACCCTTCGGACCCACTAAGTAGGTTACAGTCCGGAACGGATTTGCGTAGGAAGATTTATAAGGCTACGTGCAGACTAAGCATTCTTACACGTAGTAGCACACATTTTCGGCACGTACGCGTGTTCTTTTATACATGGAGTGTAGGTATTGAAGTGTAGGTACTACGCGCTACGCAGCTAGATTCTGTTTGCTTTATCTCAGATTCCGATAACTTGCTACGGCGTAGCTGTGTCAAGTTACCGATATGGTTTACCTAATTGAATTGTCAGTGCTTTACTCTATTAAACATAAAAGGAAATCTAGGCATTGGCATGAAAACTGTTTGTAATATATTTTATTTTACACATAAAAACATGTACGATACTAATAAATATGTAAGAATATTTTTTGTCGACGGAAATATTAAATGTTATTTTGTTCTGTACGGTTATATTTGGGTGCATTCAGTAAAAACAATATGGGCTGTGTAATATCACACAATACCTAGAGCTTGTATGACGAAATACACAGAAATCATAACAAACGAAACATACATAAAATACGTAGTCGGTACGACGCAATATTTTTGGAATTCAAAATACGTATTTATATACAAACCTCTCAAATTAACAGCATTCGCGATGGAGAACTCCGACACTGACGCGGTGGTCGGTGGCTGTTCGAAGCTCTTGGGTGGAGCTGTCTCGATCTGGCTAAGCCCTTCGACGTGTTGTGACGTCACTGGGTCTTCGTACTCCCGCGGCCGGTCATAGTAGTCGGCGTTCTGTTTCTCTCGCGGCTCTTCTACTGCGTCCGGGTCGTAGTCTGACTCGTAATCTGTTGAGAATAATAAGGATTTTAACATGACCATAAAGTATTCAAAATACTAGGTGCTTTAAAGGCCTACGTTCTACCTATTGAATTGAGCACTTAAGGGGTATCAAGACGAACCTATTGGTGTTTCAATTTTTTTAACCCATCATCAACATACTGCGTATTTGAAATTAGCCTTTGATATGTTACGGTACGCTAATTAACATTATCCGAAAATTAGTTTTTGTTTTGTAGGCTAATCTCTGCCACTGGCCCGAATCCCTAAGCCCTTTCACTAACAAAAAGTTGCGTTATCCCTAATGCTAATAGCTATTACGTGGATAGAAGTTAGACACTTCGTACATAAGGGGATTGTTCCAAAGAGTTGCCGCGGCCCTGGTACATAAAGGGCATCAGAAGGAACATGATGGGTTTTAGTGAGTATGAGTCTGGTACTCTCTCACGCTGCTAACCCACAACGGGAGGGGTATTTCATAAATCTCTATCAAAAACAAAGAGACCAAAAGCATCAGGTATCAGGGATTTACTTAAACTAATGCACGAGCTAAGGGCTTTTCTATACACATTAACATTTGACTTATAACCTGAACCATTACATGAATTAATTCTCTCGTAGACTTACCTAATCCTTAACTACTAATACTCTATTAGAACGTCTAGGAATTATGTACACATACATAATACGATGTTTGAGGATCGGATTACTGAGTGCTTAGAATTTAATTGTAGTTTGCAGCTACTTTACTTGGAAATTCTCCATATCTTGTGGGAAGTGTTCTTGGTAATACTAAGTATTTTCATGAGAACAAACACCGTTTAGTAAGGGTAATCCCCGGTTTATATACTCGACAGTTATAATATTACGTAGAATTCTACGAAGTCTTTCCCAAAGTCCCGCAGAACTGATAGGTATTCAAGTAGCTTGGGTCCTAGAATTTCTCATATACTTTTTTGCTCTTCCAAATGTACTAAACAGCTCCCCAGACACAGTTTTCTACTATAAACCAGTAATAAAATATTACCCTACCTTTACCCGAAATACGCCATTAACAGAGAGAACAAGGTCATTAGTTATGTACATTACCCTTCATTAAATCAATGTCAGGCGAGCTCAATACTGTTGGGCAATTAATTGATTAGAGTAGAGCAACCTACGTGCAGCTATAGGTCAATCAGATGAAGACAATGGATGTTACTACTAGATATGGAACTATGTACATGTTATACACTCTCAAAATGCGGTAATATGCAAAGAATTAAAAAATAGTTTTGGTTTTAATAAATATAATAATATGCCCGTTCTATTTATAATTCATAGAATAAAAACGAAAAGACACGCAATGTATATCATATAATTAGTATATTAATATCATCTCTTATTTTTTTATGTTTTCAAATCAGCTTGTTTTGCCGAGGGCTCGTAAGATAAATACACAGTAGCCGCAGTTTAACACCTTTACCTTGTCATTACGCTGTGAAAATAGTGTGTTATATAATTGCTTGTTGCATATAATGCGATATCTAGTTACAAAGTATCTAGTATAAAAGGTGATGATTAATTAACATCGCATTCGACGTTGTAACTATGTCATGCGTAAGCCAAAGTCAGCGATCAGGTTACTAGATAACATGATACCTATATACGACACTACGAGAAAGATTTAAATTTCACACCCACGCTAAAAGAAGGTTTGACCGCTATTTGAGTCTGTCTGTGACACAGCCAACTGTACTGATAAGCCTGAAACTTGGTAATTCGAAAGTAACTCTGTCTGTCATGCTTTCAAGTCAAAATAGATTGTCATTTGTTTCACAGATTGTCTGTCTGAAAAAGAGCTACTTTTTATCTATATGTGGGAAGTAGATCGACTTTTATCAGTACTTCAGTCAGTTGAATACATATCAAAGATTGAATATCATAATAAATTAAACAAAGATTAATCCTAGATAGCAAATGCTTAGATTTCATATCAATTGTATGTCATCCATGGCACTGACAAACCACAGTGTGTGATTTCAGTGTGCGGTCGCATCGATCTCGCCTGTGATAGCAACCGCGCCATCAACAGTGGCAATGCATTGTTTCAATTAACATTTCAAACAGGCCTATTCTAGCATAGTCATATATCTATGTTTGCAGGCATGTTTGAAAGAGGACTAAGTCCTGGAACGCAAAGATTCCAACCAACATGGATGGTTTTAGGGTTCGGATTTTCCGAGCAGGTGGTTTCACGCATACATGTGACATCAAAGAATTGATAACTAACAGTTCAAACGATTCTTCATCTTTCATCCTTCTCCGTGTGAGAGGAGACCTGTGCCCAGCAGTGGGACGATAAAAAGGCTGTAACAGTTCAAACGATGTAAGTATGTATAGCCACGTCACTGGACAAATGTAAACGAGCTATTAGTCCTACGTCAAAATGACCTGATGAGTCCTATAGTTAAGGGTTTTTCAAAGTCGGGTTAACAACTATTGGGATTTAGGTTCAAACTCCAATTATTTCTGACTTTTCTTCCACTCTCAATATGTAAAATTATTTATAACTAAAAAGTTTTTGACCTCTAAAAGTCAACGGACTGGAAAGTCAAAGTTCTGGGAATACGAATGTCATTTGTCCTCCGCTGGCCTTTGGGAATCTTTTTGCAGTAATATTTTACGTGTCTTGTGGTAGAATATTATCGGCTAATAAATGGATGTTGCTTTCCACTGTAACTTTAGTCCGTTAGTTTACATGAAACATTTATTTACACAGTCAGTAATAAAAATTTCATAAAATATTTTGAGATCAAAAGTTCAATCTACCAACTAATATCATTAGGTAGAAACAGACTATTTATTATAAAAACTAACGACTAACTATCTTCCACCTAACTGATTCATCCATCTAATCCTAGAAGCTTCAATCGATATAAATCGTTTAAAAAATGTAATCCTCGTAAAAAAAACAAGCAAAACTCGAAACATTAAAAAAAACACAGCATCCTCTGTCTGTAAAGCTTAAGTTTGTAGTAAGTGATGTTTTTACAGATTTCGGTGCCAAAAATAGTGACTTACACCAACGCCTAAGACCTAAGACCTAACTTAGCTTTCAGACAGTTTTTCTTTCTTAAAACTTGTTATAGTTTCTGAACAGTAAGTCATTTACAGTAGCCACTTTTTGCGAAGTAAATAGTCGTGAATCACAATTTTCCCAGACATCACGTCTAAGGTACATCATAAACTTTTCCTACGCGTAATTTTCACTTCAACTCCAACTTACAGAACTTAGCTTTCAAATAGTGTTGTTAAAAGTTTTTTAGCTTCTATACTAATCAAATGAGGTCTTTAATAATAGGATTGATAACTACTTTGAACTTGGAATAAGTCATGTACGTTTTTTCTAAGCTTTGTTAGTATATTTTGAAAATAGAATGAGGTTGGTCATAGAAAAAAAAATCTGGACATATTTGGTACTTGTTATTCTGAAAATCGAATTACAATTTTAGATATTATTTATGTGCCAATAATAATGTATTCCATTTACTTTATGTTGAATATTTGATTCCCTCATAGGTGTTTAACATTTGGAATAATAATGAACATTATGTTTAACATTATTTACTGCTATTTTGCAATGTTATAGATTTTAAGTTCCATTTTTTATCCGGAATAGATTGAGATTGTTCTTATAAAAGATATCCTGTTATTCAATACTAGTAGGTAAATAAGCATATAGCTTACTTACAACAACAAATCATATAGACAATACAAATCAATGAACTAAAAATAACCACCGCAATCGATCCACGAATCCATAATCGCAATATTCACACGGAACACTTTCGCATATTCCTAAGGCTTCACTCAATTAACCCGTCCATCACAGCGGACAATAGCCTCGTTTGTCTAAAATTGCTTCAACATAAGCCCTTTCGAAACTGATGACGTACATGATAATGGCTTTAGGTATACTGAAATTATGACGTCATATACACAACTAGGATTAGGAGGACACTGCAAACTTTTAGTCGGCCGATAGTTTGTTTTGGCTCATAAGTCAGTAGGGAAATGAATGGTCATCATCTGAATAGCCTTTTTCTAACTATGTTGGGGTCACCCTCCACTCTAACCAAATGCAGCTGAGCACCAGTGCACAAGGAGCGATTGCCTGACGGAAATGAATGATAGTACGCACATAACAACGATCAGGTAATTGGCCAAATATGTTGCCATCAGTGCCAACTGTCGGCCGACTGTTTAGTCTGCAGCAGGTATGCATTAACTTGTTCACAAAGGTGTAGGTGATGCGTTAACAACTAGCAATTTATTAACGAGTAGTAGTAGCATTAGTGCGTTTGTTCGTGGGTCGTAATGGACCAAATGACATACCTATGTAGCACAATGTATTGCGTTTAGTACGTCACTGCTGTGATTTAAATTATGTAGTTTGTACGTAGGAGAAGCCCCTGAGTTTTGCAATTTGAGGAGCTTTGGTTACGTATGTAGTGCATCAGATACGAAAACCAGCTGTATTAAATCGAGACTCCCCTATACCTATGTTGAGAAACTCATTAAGATTGAAGCGCCAAGAGTGCATCATTATCGACTTCTGATAATCATTACTGGTAGTCGGAAACCAGTTCTGACAACCTGCCTTTCCAATTTATTTTATCCAGTTATTCAAATAGGTTTGTGAGGTCAGTTACGAATAGGCTATGCAAATAATAGAATCAGCTGTGGTTAGATTGGAAGTTGGATCCAAAATAATTGGGAAACGGCAAGGTATGCACTGAAATAATATCTAGGTATCTAGGTACAACTGTGTGCATGTAAATTATGCAATAGCTATGCCGTCTACGTCAATCTGTGGTATTCATGGATTCATAATTTATTCTAGTCTAAGGTTACATACGTACGTTATTGAACGTTTTAGTTCTTGCATATTGCCGAGGTATTTTCAGTTATTGAAGAAAAGTCAATGCTATTGAACCTACTTATGAAGACGTCATCAAAATGATATCACGCCTGTTTTTCTTAAAAGGTTAGGCAGAGGCGTACTTACGATCGAACACCCACTTATTGTATACCTCTGGCATCGTTTATCAGTTCATTCATTATGAACCTTTCACTTGACAGTTACTTCAACACTCCATTAAAGACATTATAATGCAGTGGCTGAATTTAATTAAAAATTAAAGTTCATAATTAGACCTGCATATTACCAATGATAACGTAACATAGGCATAAGAATAAAAGATACAATCTATCAATGGCTTAGTTTATAATAGAACAGATAGGCATACTATATAATCAAATCACAAATCCTGAGATTAATTTCATTTTAAAAACCAATCACATTTTTATCCGCTTCGGGATTAGATGGTACGGCCTCGGATACGAGATTTAAAGCAGGGCTTATTATACGTATAGAAATTGTGCATTTGAGTATTTTTTTACCGAGCTGTATCTAGTCAGATTTGGATAGGTACTGGTTTTAGAAATAACAGCGCTTTCACAGTACCGGGATTTTGTCGCAGGTTGCAAAACCAGATCCGTATGACAAATTCCGAAAGCGAAAAATAGGTATCTAACGCGCGAAGCCAGGTGGCATCTTTTATACCTACGCTATTTGTCAGCTGCTAATGACTGTTTTAATATGTAGATTAGTCTTTTATTATTTTTATGTTCGACCCGAGTCGACCGATCGATCCGAGCTTTGTCGCGGGAAAAAATCGAGCAGGAAATCTGCTAGTGTGAGAGCGCTTTAATAGAAAGTGAATGAATTTTACTATGACCTTATTTTGTAGGCAATTAACACTTACCTGGTGAATATCTCAATATCTCAGCAGGGTCTATAGGCGGGGCGTACCACGGCCTCCGCGAGTACACCTTCTTGGTGTTCACCGTCCGTTCGCTCGCGTCAACGTTGCGGTAACTCGATGGTGACAGGTTTAACATCTCTAAACATCTGATGATACCTGGCGAAGAAAAAATCGAGTTAAAAATAACTTTTACATTTAAAAGATAATCTGAGGAAAAATGATAAATTAAGATGGGTAGAAAAATACACATTACAGCAATTGATCTTTTTTTTCTTATTTAGGGGATTGTTTTTTTTTTGCTGTAAAAACTCTGAAACAACATCAACGACACACTAACAGCATGATGAAAATACAAGAAACAAGCCTAAGAAAAGAAAAAAAGAGAATAAATGACAAACTCTGACACAAACAAACTCTGTTGGGAGCTGACATTTAAATTGACAGATTGCGTAATAGATGACAATCTTCAATTCTTTATTTACGTTCAATCCTATTTATTTACATAATAATATATCCTATTTATACATATTTTACATAACCTACGTAGTCTTAATATTTACAAAAATAATAAGAAAAAGGAAAAAAATATGTTCTTATATATCCTTACAAAATTCTGCAAAATTAAAAACCCTAAAAAGAATACAATTTAAATCTTTGTTCAATTTCTCTCATAAAAATATACAACAGGTGACACCTTAATCCCGCCGTTGAAATCTAGGCTGCTTCTATTTGTGGCAGGCCAGGGGTTAAATCAAGCTTACAGAGCACTGGACCTAAGATAAGCCACACCACGAACAAGTTTTCTGGGCAAAACGAAAATAAACTGTCTGAGATAGATATTTTAGGTTTCTAGACATCAAATGTTTTAGATTCTATCTTTTAGACTAATTAATTGTGTCTCATATTATTACAACGAAATGTAGGTACTTTTGTAAAAGCCTTCCTTATTCCATGTCGAGGTTTTCTGGGAAGGTTTTCCTGGTCCATTAGTCAGAAGCGTGAAAACGTATGTTAGAATGTATATTTTATATGGAAAAGTTGATGTGATACCTTGTGACAAATAAAATACGGTTACGCTTGGCCAACCAACACAGCCTGGAGGTTAAACCGAATCCAAATTAATTTTAATACTGGTTGGTTCAATAATAGCCTTAAAGCCGAAATAATGAACTGACTGACAATAAAAAAAGCAAAGAAATAATAAAAATGAAAAAAAAAACAAAAGACAAGCACGTAAATAAATGAACGTCAATGTCTAACCTATTGTAGAAAGCGAGCGTCATAAACCGTGATTTCATTTGCGTGTAAAAGCATCATACTTAAGACAGATTTATTTTGCAAACTCCATGTTTACAAAAGTTCAAAAGAAAATATTTTCTTAACGCTTAACACGTGACCTTTTAAAATAAAACTTCAAAAGGGAAAACCAGATACGACCGGCGAAGGTTGAAACTCTTTGAAAATGAGTAACTGAATAAGAGGAAACCACACGTTGCCGCAGAATGGAAATGAAAGCCATACCTTTTGATTTATATGATACCGCATGAAATATTTCAGACCAAAAGATTCCAGATTCTTGATAATTAATAAAGTTCAACATTTCTTTGGGTTAAATATTACTAAAGTTAATACTGTAACTTTTACACATTTTAGCTTACCAAATCATAATTTTTATACATAGTAAAATGTGTAAAACTAACTCAATGAGGTAAATTTTATGAGCCGCAAAAAAGTTTTAGCCAATCTCATTACGTTAAAACCTTGTTTGAATTTTTTAATGGCTTCAGTTTCGTAATTAAAATAGTTTTTATGTTATGTTTTCAGTGGCAAAATTTTATTATGCATGTAAGTGTCGCAGTAATATCAAAACGAGTAATAACTGTAAAAGCAAACAAACCTCATAAAATAAAAACAAAGGATAAATTCAACAGAATGGTTTCATAAAAATCAGAATGACCTGACAAACATTCAATTTGAAATATACTACCGGGGCTGCGGAATAGTTCCAAAGAGTTACCGCGGCCCTGGCACATAAAGGGCTTAAGAAAGAACATGCTGTGTTTAAGTCAGAAAGAATCTGACACTTCTAAATAAAAACACTAAAGGCAAAACTGGTCGACAGAGACTATTTCGAAACATTCAAATAAGGTATGTGTCCCATATTCAATCGGATATTCCGTGCTAACTTTCCAACAAAAAGGTTGGACCTTTATATTTTCTCACGAAGGTTTTTTGTCATTAAGGAAATATTTGAATATTGCGGTGTAAAACAGGATAAGATTGTAAGATTCACGACATCATAATATTATGCAAAAGGTATTTTGTTAATTAGGAACCTCCTGAGTTCCTCCGTGTTTCGGAATACAACTCAAAGTGTGTATTCCGGCTTTTATTTCTGTATTTTTGGAAGTCAGAACCCAAAAACTCAGACAGTCTTATGAAGGGGTATTGAGTTGCCCATGTTAGGAGGAAGAGGTCAGATAGGCAGTCACTCCATGTAATACATTGACACACAACAGCATCATCCGAAAAACCATCTAATAAAACAGGCTCATACATAATGCAAATGAATGAAAACCGAGGCTTACCTCAAAAGCTTTTCTGTGTAACCCGTTACACGTAAGATAATGCCGAACCAGCGAAATGGACGTCGTAACTCTTCGGGAGTTACTCAAATAGAAACAAAAACGCTATGACCCACGGCCTTTCATATATTGGCAGTTTTTGGCCGCTATCCGAATAATGTTTTGGCAAAGACATTGGAACCTTTTTGTTACACCTTGCCTATGCTAATATTTTACAGCTGTGTTGGTCGATTCATGGCTGGAATTTAGAAAATATGGTTCTGCGAATAAAATAAAAGCCGTTTGCTGACATCATAGAGTAATTTGCGTGAATTTGGATTCACAAAAGAATGGTGAAACTAGAAGTACATGTAAGAAGTCATAATAGGCCAGCATTTCGGCTTGGTTGACATCGCATGATTTGCAAAGATTAAACACACGGCTTTATTCCGGAAACGCAAACAAACTGTTTACCACAGTACATTAAATAAATGACTCAAGTTCAAATAAGGAAACAAAGTTAATTTTACATAGTCGACCAAAATTGTAAGCTTTTACGGTTAGCGATTTCCTTACGTTCTTCAATCTTTAAATCCCCACCCAATTTGCGAAGAAATGTTACAAAAATATTGTGTCACCTTTTCTTTTGTGAAAGGCAAAGAATAGCCCCTGGATATTTTCTGCCCTTCCACTCGGCGAGGCGGTAAATAAGCATTAGTTTCAACGCGCAGTCGGATTACGCTTTATTAAAATGAACTCGAACGTAAGTTTTAATTAAGTCGCTATTCTATTTTTCTTAATTAAGGTAAGTGTGGTTGAAAGTTACTTTGGTATGCAAAGTGTATTTAGGTTAGAATAAAGAGATAATAGACCAATAAAATGCTCTTAATGTTTTGGTGGCGGCGCAGCAGCGTAACGAGTTATTTAAGTATCTGTTCACGAATTCCGAATCTTTTCAGCACTTTTGTTAGTTTTATAGACCTACTTTCTAATATGGTAAGGGGAAGTAGGTACGTATGTGTGAGAATAACAGACAAAGAATAAATGGAGTAGTTAATCAGCACGTTCACAATAAGTATTCGCTACGTATCTCAAAAGAACCTCTAATCAATGGCACAGGAAGTCATAATTTCCTTACTATACAATATACTTTAGCCAAATCACACAACTGCTTTGAAAGATATTTGAGCATGAGAATGCGGTATTCTGACATCATATTATTAAACTTTTTCAACATTTTGCAAAGTAATCCTCAATACAAAATACGCCATTGTGTTTCCTACTTACAACGCGAACTTGCAGATAAAATAATTAATTATTATTTATTTGTAGCGTTGTTTCCCACGTTTTCATCAACGTGAAAACCCGATATGAAAATAAAAGACTTATTAATATTTTAAAAGGTTTCGTCAGAAATGTATTGTCATTATAATCGGCCGAGCGCTTTCTGCGGTCACAGGTTTTATGAAAACGATAAATAGATTTTCATGTCATTGTTATCTGTGCAAACATTATTACACGTGTATATAAATAACAATTTGATCAATCTAATTTATCCTTTCATTACTTTTAAATCTAAAAATAAATCCCTCTTTCCTAACACGGAATCTTAGAAGAAAAAAATAAGGCTTCCTTTTTAATTGAAACCTCTCACAGCTATTAATGCGTTCTAAATTGCGACAGGAAGAAAGAAAAAAGCTAATTCATTCCGGGATGCAGACTATCATTAGAAATTTTATAGACCGTGAAAGTGGTTCCGTAGGGGAATAATTAAGGACAGTCGACGGCCAGAGTGCAATACTATGAAGCAGTCTTATTACCTTGTGCATTAGCCTTATGACACTTAAGGCGTGTTCGTGAACTAATGGTATAAAGAGTGACTTCAGTTGAGAGAATTTGATGTATCATTCAACGTGTTGCATGTTGTTTCGGTTTTCACTGAAAGTCTGACTCGGACCCAATGGCTGGGCCTTCGTTTCAAAATATTTTGGGATGTGATGCATTATTTTCGTATAGAGTCTCTACAATATAAGAAGATTTAAATCTTTGACGGTTAACCACATTTTATAACTCAAATTAATTTTATTCAGTATCTTTTATGATCTTTTATCAAAAAAGAAAATATTGTAACAGGAGCAACGTTTACAAAGTTTGTAATTGCCATTTCTCTTAGACTTAGAGCAATCGTGATGACTAAATCATCCACTAATGAATAAAATATTTATCTATTTTGACAACAAGGCAAACCGTACATATATTTCTACTATAACTTCAGTCTTTGAAGGTTTGCGGGCGTTTATTGAACAGCAAATGCGTCAAGCAAGGACGACAGAAGAATAGAAGTCTATAGTGCGGGAATCTAGTTCTAATACGCAATTCTATTCTTCCCAGGAAATTCTATTGTAAATTCCTAAAGAAAAACACTATCGCAAAACAGACAGTATTTCTAGTTACTTTGCCTGTGACAGTAGGAAACCGTTTAAAATTCTTTATCTTGTTAAAACAATGTTAGTTATTTTCTTTCAATGTACCTATTGCTGGGTTCACAATTGTGTTCAATGCAGACGCAATGTTTTCTCAAAGTACGTGACTCCTTTTCCAGTTTGATTGAGTCAGTCTTTGATTAAAAATAAATAAGTTTATGTTGGTTATACGTAGGTTAGAATGAGATGATAAAAAATGATGAAAACTATTTGGCAAAACCAATTTGTAGTTAAATGTACTGAACTTTCTAAAAAGGTTTAACAAGCCAAAACCTTTTAGGCTCAAGATGCCTGTTGTATCGAAACAAGCACGTTCCGATGTACCAAATCAAATTACTGAATACTTTGTATCTCCTTACTTTATCTATAGACTACATCGCGAATGAAAATAACTAAATAATACACCAAATCTTATTTTCCAACTCCGAAATATTGAAGGTAATATAGGAAAATAAGACTATTCGAAAGATTGGATATTCTATAAAATAATAGAAATATAAACGAAAAGGACGAAAACGAAAACAGAGTGTTCTTTTTTGGGATAAAAATATTCCATAGCCGTGGGACGTATTGGATCTATTTAACAGATTCGTACGCAGGCACTCAATATTCTTGAATGTTGATGCGGTAATTCGAATAGTGAATGCGGCTTCAGCTATAAAAAGACCACTCTGTATAATAAACGTAAAGATTGAATCTTTTGTCTGCAAACCATTTTACCGTTTCTAGAATTTTCCACAACAACGAAATGGAACAAAATAATGGTAAATAAAGCCGCAATTTTAAAGCCGCAGGTGTAATATTTTTACTTTTTTATAAAAAAAAATGATTGAACCAAAATTATGCATTGTGTCATGCACGGTAGGTAGATATTTTTTTTAAATCAATTACATTAATATTTCCTTTAACACTCGGGAGACTGGAGTTTTAATAGAACTGAAAATTATAATGTATGTGTAAGAAGCAACTCGATATAAACTTAGTTTTTATTATGCCTTGAGTACCTAAACAATTACGTACGGACCAATCTGCAAAGTGCACCACAGACGCAAACTTAGCAACGCACAGGCAAATTATTCTACGTTTTTATTAAATGCTGAAGAACTACATTGGATAGTAATGGAAATTGAGCAATTCTAAGGAAGATTTAAAGTAGATAGATTCATGGCAAAATAGACCTTAAAACAATGCTATAAGTACTTTTTCAAGAAACACGCCTAAGCCTACTGTTATCGTACACGAGATAATGCGGCTCATTTAGAGCCGCGTACGCACGTACGAACAAATTTGTTGCGTTACATGATATGTAACAACTTGGTTCGCACGTGCGTACCACTATCGAACATCGAACACTCTGTTCGTCAAACATGTTCGCGGCGATCCTTGTAGTGTGTTCTGTATGGACGGTGTTCGAAGCGCTTTAATAACTTCACAATCGACCACTTCCAACGGCGCCGTCATGGCTACTAAGATAGAGTTCACGACTGTTGTTCGCGAACTCGACTCAAACTATGTTTGCGTTCGTGTTCGAATATGCCGTCCATACGTACGAACCAAATGTTCGGGTCTGGTGTTTGTGTTCGCTATGTTCGTGTTCGTACGTGCGTACGCGCCTTTAAACTTCACGGTAGAGAATAATTCTGGTTAATTTGGCAAAGGAATCTTCGTGGGGCTTATAAGATCGAAGACTTAAAGTGTCTTAAGTTATGAGTTGAATAAAGTCCTGAAATATCTGTATATCTGTAGTAGGTGTTTAACCTACTAATATTATAAATTAAGAAGTAACTCTGTCTGTTTTTCTGCCCGGCTTTCATGTCAAAACTATAGAAATTTAAATGTTTGCTAAACATGTAGTTATCCGGGTGCAAAAAGTGATATCCTCGGGTAAAATTTTGAAGAATAGCTAGTTATTAATGTATTTAGATGTGCTTAAATAACAGAAAATGTATATATACGCACTTTAGTTTTGTCAACTTTTAAGTCTCATGTAATATGTAGGTATTAGGTTGCTTTCCTATATACCTCCATAAAATAGGTATTTAGGTACAATATTGATAAGTCCATGTTTTAAAAACAATAAAGATATAAAAAGTTCATTGATTTGGCTTGTTGTCATAACAAATAGTTGGAGAGATAACATTGCAATCACATTGAGTCAAACATAAACAAAACAAGTATTAATGTAGTTATAGTTAGGTACTTTTTTGCAGATATCTTTATCTCAATAATAATCTAATGAGAATAAATTACCTAAATATTGTTTCCAAACAAAAATGTGTGTAGGCAGGTAATTAAAATTTTAGCAATACAATTTTAGACTAATTTAGAAGTCGGGTGAAACAATTTCGTAAATGTAACGTAATTTAAAGGGTTTCGACCCAAACTCTGACAGTTAACGTTTCATGAAATGATTGATGTTAATAAAGGCTGCTAACAGATAACCGTAAATGTAGGTAGTACGAGGAAAATAGAAAAATACAATCTGCAAAAAGGTCATAGGTGAGTTCATTCTGTTTCATTTTCGCGTCAAACCATTTCAAATAAAGTTCACCTGCAGGATTGATAGCATACACAAAATCAATTTGCAAGGCGATATAAGACCGTTTTGAACAGTAGCGAAAGGAAAGTTATTCACGTAGGACAAGAGAAGAAGAGAAACTGCTGGATCACTGTTTTACAAATAAAATATCTTTATCTTATCTTATCTTTACTGCAAAATTATGTTCCAAATATCTAGTAGTGACATAGAACTATCGGTCATAAAATAATAATTATTATTATTTGTAGTGTTCGCTCTATCTGTATCTCTGTAATTACCATCCGATAATTACTCTTACCACACTCTCTCACAGTTTCCCGCCAATTGACCATAGTGTCACATAGACCATAGTGTAGCACCCCCCGTGTCTACGCATTCAACGAGTCGACAGATATCGGTGATAATGCATTACACTACATTTTTCATTAGTATTTAATACAATTATGAAAGCAAACGCTATTATTTTTAATTAAACGCAGACCTTAGCCGGCCTTAAAAGTAATTATAATTATTTACAATATTATTTTAGGAAGTTTATTTCATTTAGAGTACTGAGCCTTTTTGGTCTGGCAACTTACTTTAATTGGAATATTTTCTGAAAGGGTTATAGCAAATACATTATTATTTATATTGGAAACGTATACCGCAAGACACATTTTTAAAAAGTATTTTTAGATAGTTCAAGAATCAAAGAAGACGATATACACACTCGTACATTGTACACACTCACACGAACAAGCAACGAACAACTTTAACGCACACATGTAAAGGATGGTCATCACAGCATACGTAATTTGTCATGTCATAGGCTTTTAAGGCTGCATATTATTACCACGAATGTTTACTTTCAAAACTTTAACTCCAGTACTTATATGTTAAACATCATATCTTAACGCCTGAACAAATCTATTACGATAAGATTTCAGCGTGAAATGTTTATCTCCAAAAACTTTTCGTCAGAGTAAGGGTACTTTCCGTGTTAGTTGAAGGTCTTGCCAGTTACAAAGTTTCTATATCCTTCTAATTTAAAAGTTTTTCTTGCAAGGGATGACAAAGATGTTAGTTTTGCGTTCAAAAAGGTTTTTATAGATATGCCATAAGTTTTGCGAGGAAATGATTTGGGTTTTTTGTCACATATTTATAGACATGAAATGAATGTTAGATGATTGTCTGTATAAAATTCTCCATTTATATTCATTTGAGAGATGTCATAAAGCTTAACTACATTACTATTAACTAAATCAATTCCAGCACAAACGTTATGATATTTTTAGGTTATACACAAACTTTTTCGTACCATCCTTCTTTCACCGCACCAAAAAGGTTTTCAAACTGAAAGGTTCATTTGCGTAAATTTGATCTTTTTATTGACAAAGGGAAATTTTGATTGGCCAGTGATTCAATTACGAGACCGCAGGTTGTTCCGTTACAAGGGTGATCCTGACGTCACTAAATTTACTCTACCTGTGTAATCTATTTATTTTGTGATCCTACCTAAAGTGGAATCTAGTCCCTGAACCTTATACTGGGCGAACAAGGTATTAAAAATAGTTTTGCTTACAAAAATGGAATTCTTGGAATGAAAGGATAACAGAACAGAGTATGTCCACAGGTGAAGGATTTAGTTGTTTACCATAGCGCTTGGAATATAAAAAGGAATGAACTTGGATGGAATATGGATGGCTGTATTGTAGGTACACTTTTTGTGTTTTCTTTCTCAAGATATATGATATCTTATAGATGTTATTTCATGTTAATACAAATACAGTCCTCCAAAATATACGAGTCTATATATGAATATCAATAACGTATCAAGTCACTTCAAATATTTCTTATATAATAATAAGTTTATATAAACTACATATGGAATTATCAGAATCTGTGAGCCATGCTATTGAAGCCATAGAAAATGTGTATTACATACACCATAATACCGTCTTCCTTTGCGTTGGGGAAATGGTATATTAAATATTAATATATCTTAAGCTTAAGAGTATATAAGACTTGAGCGTCTGAATATTAGCTCTGAATGTATAAAGCTATTTGTTATCTTATTTTGTATTGTACTCGTACTTTTTGGTAACAATCTAGTACTTAATGCAAAAGCTTTAGAACTCAAAACACATTCACTACCTGACTAGATTATTATTTGAAAGAGGAATCGCATAGCAAATATAAAACGAAAACTTTATGTGCCAGGCACGAATAGGTACGTATGTACATACTGAATGCTAAAATATGATATTTCCTTGAAGTGGAGTCAAAGTTTTACTTAGTCTGTGTGCTCTGTGAATTGTAACACTTTCCGTAAAATATGACAGACGTGTATACAGTAAGTATTGTTGTCTTATCTTATAAATATTTTGTATGAATGACAGGATTCATTCATTCATCTTCGGTATGTTTCTGAGATCTATTACTTGTCAGTATAAAATATCTATAAAAATCGAACGAGTTCTTAACTATTCCAGCATCCGAAATTGTGTGCTCCAGTCTCCTAAATAATTCATGTCATGCTGATAATTAAATGGGAATAGGCTATGGAATGGCTATGGAGTGGGCTATGGGAAAAAATAATAATATTTTTTAAATTTGATACATGTATTTTATATATTGCTATGTATTATTCTCAAATAAATTACTTTCCAGGTACGCTTTATAGTGACTCAATTAAAGCTGAGAAGTGGCAGTTAAACTAGTTTCTTCAACAACAAATAAAAGTGCTTTGAAAGAAATCCTTTGAAGGAACAGTGCAAACTGCTATAAAATTCATGGAATTACTGTTGACTTTGAAAACTAGGTAGGTACAAGTTTTAATATTGTTGAAAAAGATAAATTGGTATTGCAATGAATGACCATACACTCCCCCGCCATTTCTGTGAACAATAAACTTTTAAGTTACTGAACGGATTAACATTCGTTGTACATCAATAAATAGAGTATGATAGGCCTATAACTTTTCACAAAGTTCAGACTATTTACGAGATACTTACAGTTAATTAAATCTTTCTTTTAAAAACTCATAACGAACCTATTAATATGACTCCAATTTACTTGAAAGCACCTCCAAAGCAAAATGTCTTTAAAATAGACCACGTAGAAAAGAGGCACCATTACAAGTAAGTAAAAAATAATGATGTTCGAACAGATTCAATTGGATGTCGGAGTGACTGCATGAAATCTTACACTGAAATTAATTAAATTATCTGAGTTATTAAATTTCAACGGTATCAATTTGTTGAATTACAGAGATGGCATGAACTTTCAACTATACTGTGGTATTCAGTCTGTTCGCATCATTTAGTAAATAACGTAAGTTATAAAGTTTTAGAAATAATTACTTTAACATTTAATTAGTAAGTACATTGATATTTCATTAGTTTTTTTTTTGTGACTTTAATGTGGTTAACCCTTCCCTGCACCCGGATAAAAGCAGTCTATAGCCTCAAACTTTAAACGTAAAAAAAATCATGTAACTCGGAAGTTTTGGCGTGAAAGCGTGACAGATAAACAGAGTTACTCGACGAGATTCCCAATAAACTTGTCCAATTTATGAACAACTAGCTTCTGTCCGCGGTTGCACCCACGTCCTGGATGACGACCCGGATTCCCTCTTATTTTTTCAACTTAAACGGTTCAGCCATTTTTGAGTTATAAAATGTGTAACTTACACAACTTTATAATATAAGTGTAATAACTTTATAAGTGTTGTCAACAGTTATGAGAAACACGTAAGTGCAATAATACTCTTCGTACTCGAAGGTACTCGCACATTACAAAGATTTAGTCGGCAGATAGTTGAGTATTGCTCATAAATCAGTATGATTATTTATGGAAGTACACACATAAGGCGATTATCACACTGCCCCGCATGATGCAGCGTAGTGCGTGGATGCGTTTTTTTCCGTTGTATGGAAATATCTCCGTTTGTATGGAAAACACGCATAGTCCAACACACTGAAAATGCATCCACGCGCGTTCATGCGGATCACACACATACATGCGGAGAAACACGCACCCCCGCGCGTAGGTGCGGGGCGAGACGCAAGGTATGGCACACTGAATCCCGCAGTGACGCGCGTGATTTTGAATGGGCGTGACGTGTATATTTGAAAATGGAACTCGATGAGAGCCGCTGTGCGTGAATCTACAAAACGCACCTACGCGCGTGAGTGCGCGAAAAACCCGCACGATGATACAGATCTGCACTCCCGCAGGAACGCGCGTAGGTGCGTCGACACGCAAGATGCAGCGTGATGCGGGGCAGTGTGAAGATCACCTTACAACTACGTCAGTCTTGATTGAATTCAAGATTTCAATAAAAAAAAAACATCCAATCAACAGTCGGCCAACTGTTTAATCTGCAGTATGAGGCTAAATTTCTCTCACATATGCATATGTTTTCTCTAATACATGGCTGCTGAGTATCTAGACACACGGCAGTGTGTCCGCCAAGTTCGAGCAAAAAAAGCGACACACCGGCCGTGGGTTATATTACACGAACCATTTCGGGCCAAATTCGACCCCCCTGTAACTCAAAATCTATTTTATTCACGCATATCAAATTTCTAGTATCTGTCGAGACCCCCTCACTTATCTAAAATACAAAATTTCACTAACATACCTATTGTAGGTCTTGAGATATTGACGTCAGAAAATCGCTATTTTTACTATACACTCACTGATTGACTGACTGACTGACTGACTGACTCACTCATCAAAAACCTAGACCACTTCCAATGGTCGTATTGACTTCAAATTTGGCATGGAGGTAGGTCTTTATGTCAAGGTAAAGGGAAAAATCTGAAAATGGCCAAGTGTGAGTCGGTTTCAAAATAATGAAGGTGTTTTATACCCGGTGTAAATTTATACCACTAAGGAACTAAAACGAACTAAATTTATCTATATTTATATAATATATCTTCGAATGGTACAAAGGTTTGTATTTAGTCAAAGTAAAGTAAAAATCTGAAAACGGCCAAGTGCGAATCTCTTTCGAAAATAACGAATGTGTAACTTTGATCCACGAACATAATATGTGATAACATGTCATGTCAGTCAGTTGGTAAATCTAGTCCATTTAGTTAATCTACTTCATTTCTTTGTAAGAAACATAGTGCATATTAAAAAATCTAAAAGATAGTATAAATGAGACATTTCTTTAACTAACTTCATCATAAGAAAAAAAAATAAACAACCTTACAAAATAAATGAAATCCCACCCAAAAATGTGAAAGACTGCCAAGTTCGATAATATGGGAATGCTTCGCCTATAAAAGAAGTGAGATCTGAATAAGTACCAAGTTCCATACACATACCTCAGTTAAAAATAGTTACTTTTTAATGATGTTACTTGGCAAGTTTTAATAGAAAATTAAATACTTGATTCATTGCGTTTAGTAGGTTTATAACAAGATGTATGAAAACTTGCCATGTAACATCATTAAAAAGTAACTATTTTTAACTGAGGCATGTGTATGGAACTTGGTACTTATTCAGATCTCACTTCTTTTATAGGCGAAGCATTCCCATATTATCGAACTTGGCAGTCTTTCACATTTTTGTTTTGGGTGGGATTCTATTATTACGTACTTGAACTTAACATTAAGGGTAATAAGCGACCCGCAAGTAAACATGTTCTGAGGCATTAAACTTTCAGGCCCAATTATATTGTAACTGAAAGATATAGCTATACGAATGTGTAAGTGACAATGTCTGAGCTATTTGCGTCTAGACGTTGAGTGGTAATTATTTCAGCAGTATCAATATTATGATACAGCTACAGATAGTATGTAGGCAAGTTGACTTACCTACCTACCTAGAAGGATGTGTACCTAAATATTTAATTTTAAAATACGGGCTGTGAAGATATTGCACCGTTTTTAAGTAGAAATTACTTCCTTGTATACGAAGAGGCCTAAGCCTTGCTAAAAGAATGATGATAATGAAGTTGTTCTTTAGTATCACATTACCTTCTTGCATTCATGAACACAGATCTTGCCATGAGTAAGAATTTAGCCATTCTGGTAATGAAGCAAAAATAACAATTAATAAAAATAAATTTCACTACAGAGTTTAGCAATTTAGCTTTGTTTTATGGTTGAAATTATGGTCTAGTTACTAGTCACAAAATAAATTAAAAGTTATGCTAATATGGTCGGTTCGAGCCTAGGGACAGATACTTTTGAATTAGAAGGGGCTTGCTAAAACCAGTCATTTATATGCATGACAACTGACCCAAATTACAGGATAACAGCAAAAATACGTCGTATTCATTGGTTGTCCTCCCTATAGAATGATTTTGGTTAACATTAAGCTTCACTTCCAATCTTCGTAGACCAGCTGTTTTACATCAAGCCCGCGTAAGTAATATACTGCAGATGGCATTGTTTATCACTATAGGTACTGCCTTGATAAATTAGACAAGAAACACAACAGTAATTACTTTATCCGACTGTTGGGGTTGCGGGATTCTTTGAAAGACTTACCGTGGCCTTGATACACAAAGGAAACCAGAAGAAACAATTCTGACACTGCCTAACTACACTCACAGCAGGAGGAGTCATTTTATGATTTACCGTAAATCGAAATCACAAATTTTGATAGATTGATCGGTAGCTCTTGCTATCACAAAGGAATCACATTTTTATTTAATTTTAAGTGCCACTACGTGTTTTATTTTTTCTTCAATACTTCGGAAGACAAAAAGCTTCAAATGGTTTTTCTAAATGAACATGTTTTCAAATTACGTCAATAATCCCGTCTTTTATTTGAAAGCTTCTTCAATGCGTAACGTTATTCAGAAAGCACCCCAATTGGCCCAGTTGAAGGAAAAAAAACACTTTCATACATTGTGCGTCAACCGAAATTGGGTGATTCGATTTGAGGACATACGATGTTCATGTTATCGATGCTTTTACCTAAATATTATTAGTGTAGCGAACAACGTTATTGCTTGTCGATGTTTTTCTATAATGTTGTTAGGAAGACTCTGTTTTGATAGTGGTTTATGTTTAGTAGATATGATGGTAATGAGATCTTCATTTTGTGTATTTCTATTTATGTCGTTCTTTTATATCTCCTGATTTATAAACAGTCAATACCATTGTTTTTGTAGGCGTCTTCTGTCTACTCGCGTATTATGACTTCTATGTATTTACTTATTCTTAATACAAATTATATCTTAATATTTTTCCTCGTCAACTTTTTTCCGTGGAACTTTTTACTACAAGGAAATTTCCTCTAAACTCGGAACTCAAGGGTCAGTCTTAAGGGTATACAGTTTGCATATAATTAACTTTATTCAAAAGGCGGTTTTAAAACACTCTCTGGGACCTAAACATCGAAGTTAGCTTGAAATAGCTTGGGGACCATTACCCAAACTAATTCATAAGGTTTGGTTCTGAAATTGCAGCACTATGTGCTTAAGCAATGTGCACAGATTCTATAGCAAATAAATCTTCTATTAGTACTGAACCTTGTATTATTAAAAAAGGCAACCACATTAAAAGTTGATTGCATTTACAAAAGGTCCTTTGCCACCCAAAAACAAAAGTACAGCGATGTCAACCTCAAACGAAAAATATAATTATCAAATTAATGAAAGCACTTAAAACAACAACAAAAGAAAAATAAGTCGTCTACGACTCCAGTCTGAATAATTTTCGGGAACTTTCTTCTTGGGAACAAATGTAAAAAGTTTTTATTCAAATATTATTCATGGAACATTTAGATAAGTATTGTTTCAATTAAATGTTTATACTAAATGAACATTTTACATTTATTATCAAAATTAAAATATGAACTGTTTTTAAATTTCTAAAATGCTGATAAAACAATCTCAATACTCAGGAATCAGGTATGAATAAATTATAACCATTTACTGCCAGTGAAAATACCATAATAACTGGAAATATTATTTCAACAATTTTTGGCATTCCTTTGTTTGTTTTTTTCAACACCCATTAAACGCTGCGGTGCCTACGCAAATGCGTAAAATATTACAAACCTTCTAAAAATACATTCCATTAAAATTCAGGGCTCGTATTCAATCCTGTTACGTGTACAATGTACAATGCAAATACTAAGGGACCCACATAGAAATGGAAATTAGCATAATACATACATATGCAACGTATATTCCACTGTCGACAAGATTTGCGTAAGTCAACAAGAACCAATATAAAGTAGGTTTATATTCTTCCCAATTTTCTGCTTGGGAAGTAAGATTTAAAATAAAACCTTTCTATGCTATTTGTTGAGACAAACGTTTTGATACGCACCGTCAATTGTTTTCTGTGCGTGAAACACAACACACGTCGAATCTATTAATATATGTAAGTAGTTTATGCTTGCTCAAGCGATCCAGTAGTTTCCCATTACATTACTTTAGAAACATAAATTCTTTTACATTTTTAGGTATCATATTCTAAAACATGAACACGATTGCAGTATGTGAAGAACACAGAATTGTTATTACAAAGACCACATGAGACGCATACGCCCGACGATAGATCATAACGTCATGTCAATGTCAGTTCTACGACATATATTTACTGGCTTCATGAAAACTCTAGCCCGTTTGATCCTGCATGACTGTGGCATTTTAGTTCAAAACATTATGATCTTTATTATAGACAAAAAATGGTGTGCTAACTATCTTACCACGGCATACTTTTCATCTTGTCATGGAAATAATGAAACTTTTTCTAGGACAGCAGTAATTTCTTTCAGTCCAATATCAAAGAAAGGACGAAGCTTTAAAAGGATGAGGTCGTACTTAATTATATAAGTACTTTTATAAGAAGGAAAACGTCAAAGAATATTGCGGAACGCGTATCTCAAAACATTATGAGCCATGTAGATTCTCTTTTTAAAAATCTAAAATGAACCGCGCTGGCTGGTACATTTTCAAATTTCGAATGTCATCATTGCGAATTTGTTGTTTTTTTAATAAAAGGTTTTTCATCAATTTTGTAAAGCGAATACCAATAGATATTGGACCTCCACGCATCGCGTAACAGGATGACATATTGTTTTTCAGGTAATTTGACGCGAACGTAGCCCGGTTTATTATTTCGGGGTGCATAACTGAATACGGTTACATTTTCGCCGTTTTTTCCAGATTTCATATACATACTAAACTAAGGAAAAATGTAACCCGCACCTTGTACCTACATAATATAGCATCTCATTTCGTATAACCTATTCGTCAAGTTGATGACGCTGCAAGAAATTTAATAAAGCGTATAATATTTGTACCGTGTAACAAAGGAAAGTGTTTTGTTTTTCACCAGAAAGGTAACGAGGTAAGTTTATTAGAAAAATAATGAAAATATCATAAATATGTAGAATTTCCTTTCATGTAAGGCTTATTGCAATTTCATGTTTTTGTAACATAAAAAACATTACTTTCGGCTTAATCTTCATCCTTTCTAATTTACTAAAAACGAACACGAAACAAAACGAAGTAATTGAGATGAAAGAGCAATTGTACGCAAAACCCTAAGGACTGGTGTGTATCAAGTAACGGGAAGTTACGATACATTTCTAAAAGGCCACATCTGTATCTCGAAAAAGAAAAATAAAAGACCTTTCTTCTAAATTCAAATATAGAAATAAAAAGCAAACCTTGTTTTAAAAAAAAATCTAAGCAAAGGAGTCCTTATGTTGTGGCAACCGAGTCTTTGTGTGATAAAAAATATAATTTCAATTGTTTGCTAAGGTTATGACCGCAAAACTATTAAATAAAATGTAGTCTAGACGGTGTTTTTCAATCACAATATACCTCGATACACAGGTACTTTGAACAGAGTGATCGATGGTGTATTTGTAATAACGTCAAACCATAGGTGTTAACAAAATATTGATACGAGGCATAAATTACTTCAAGTTATACCGGTATCTTTAAATGCTAACAAACTTGAAATTGAACTACATAAGTATAATTTGTTAGTAATTTCTACAATGTTAGTAGAGTCCCAACCTTTTTCTGGCTTTCAACAATTTTATAAAAAATCTTACAAGTGAATAATACCCGATTTTGCTTTGCCAAACAGGCATCTTGTAGTTTCCAACATAATAAAGCTTTTCTATACGACTTACAATTTATTTAACTTTATTTTTCAACCACACCTCAATAACATTTTATTAATTGCTTAAAAGACGTAGGTACCACTTGAATTCAACTATGAAAATCGTATGTATTTTACACAACGTTTAGGTATTTTTTGTCAAAAAAAAAACATTGTTCTACAGTGCCTAAATCAACACAGCGTCTGTTTCAAAGCATTTAACAAACGAAAAATTAAAATATATATTTTTTTTCTTTTATTGCACGCATGAGTTATCCAAAGCAGCGCCATTTAAGTACCGTTATATCATGGAAGTAGCGGAATCCAGGGCAATGCCACTTGATCTTCACTCTCGTCTTAGGGGACGATATCATTTGCAAGTCATGACGTAAATTGGCTTCGACAAGTGTCCGTTTACACTGCGATAAACCGCAGCTTTAACAAGTAGGACTAATGAGCGTTTTTATTCAGTGTTTAAAAGATGTTAATCGGTATTTAAAATAAGTTTTCTATGCTTCTATATTCCTCGCCAGATGTAGATAATAATTCATCCTTAAGGCTGTGTTCAAACCAATCTGACTGTCAGCCGCTGAATTTGAACAAACGTTACGCAGTTTATTGTATTTTAAAACATATTCCCTTTTTCATTCACATCTATCCGACGATGCGTTATGCGTAATATGCATAGACGCTGACGTTCGGCGGCTGACAGTCAGTTTGGTTTGAAAGCAGCCTAAAATATGTTGATCGTCATTTAAAGTAGCTTTGCTTAAATATTCCTCACTAGCTGTATGCTGTAGCTAATACATTTATTTTATATCTGTAGGCTCCAGTTCAGTTATAAGACAGCACACAGCACAAAACTTACTTGTAAATGCAGGTTTAAAAGGATACATATTTCTGTTAGCTGTATAAGTATTTCATAGTTTATATGAATGTGACATTAACGGCATAATGTAACGTAGAAAGCGCACGATGTAATAGAACGTACCTATTAGAATTAATTATTTACCTAAATAGGATAGTCAACTCATATATATTTTCGAAAATTATGCTTGATTTCTCTCTAATGGGTTACATTTGTTATTTTTACTTCATCTGTTACGATAATACGTCTTTTTAATACCATTAAACTTTACACATTTCACACAAAATAGTTTAATTACATAGAAGGTTCATCAAACTTACCATGATGTGCCTATACAAGTTTAATCCATTTGAGTTATGTCCTTGTAGCTAAATATCTGTTCAGGTCAATTTCGAGCAATTTACACAAAACAAACAACCTGTCTAAACATTTTTAAACTATTAAGTTGTTATAACATAAGCTTCCACAAATATTCGGAACACACAAGTACGCAACATTAATCCTAAAGTAAGTTCCATTGTTATTCAAACAATCAACCTAATTGTAATCATCACACAACGAAGTTAGATAGATATAGAAGACCAATTTGTCATGCAAATAACAAACTATTCATTCATTAAGCGTGATTAGTAAATCACAGGGAACTACAGGAAATAACTTACCCTCTGAACAAAAATCACACGTACACCTAATTTTCAAGGGGAATTTCGAACTTTCTAAACACACATAGACATGCTTTTCTACTGTTTTTAATAATGCTTACATATAACACCGGGTGGTATTACTTGGGGATATAAGTGCGAGCGAGTCTTCGCTCCAGCTCAGTGTACGTACGGTGGTTAAAAGTACCGTCAAGCCACTGGACGAAATCCCACCGCCAAAGTTCCTCCAAGTTCGTACTGCGCATGTTCCCTTCATTTACTAAAGTTAGGACCTGTACAGACTTTGCTAACTTCAAACATAAATGTAGGAAGCGGTGTAGTGAAGTAATAAAAGTGTCAATATGTGTAGGTACAGTAAAATACGTTTTTTACGATTACATTTACGGTATATGGTAGGCTTAACGGAATTGTGGCATTTCTATAGAACATCTGCGGATGGGATAAGCTTCGGAGAAAGGGGATGAATGTAAATAGAACAAACACAAACTGTTGGGACACGGACGGGTCAAATTAGACCAATGTTTGAATTACCAAGTTTATGGTTAAAGTAAGCTTAGTCGCACTTGCGTGGTTTTCAAAGCGTTGTCGTGGGTGACGCGAACACTATAAATACTGATTTTAACCGAACGTTGTTTACAAAGAGCAGATAAATTGAGTTTTGTGTACGATTTCAGCAGAATTTATGGTTTGTTTCACAATTCTCGAGAAGTTGGTCTACATTTTCTCTTAATAATTCAGAATTTATTTAGTTATGTAAATCGTAATCTAATTAAAATGTTGGCTTTATAGCGTAATAATTAAATTTAGAAGGCACAATGAATATGGGAATAATAATAATTTAAGTGGCTAAGTTTTCTCTGCTGTCATGCTCTATTGATAGCATGGTATTGCAGACCTTAATTTTATGTCTTGAGTTTATATGCAAATTAATCTAATTCTTCAACCGTTCTTGGAACGTTTATCTTTTCTTTCTCATACTTTGAATTTAAATAAACTGCCTGTCTAAATCTTTATAAAAACTAACATGACGTAAGTTATTACACGAACGTCTTACTTCTCTTCCACTACTTGCCAAGCTACATTATTTCCGCATTGCAATTTCAAGTTTACGTACCTAGTCTTACAGTGCTTATTTTTCTTCGTATCTGCAATATTCTTGAAATACAGAATGTTGCCTGTGAGATGACAGATATAAGTATCGAAGAAAAAAAAACTGCTGCGCCGGCTCCAAATAAAATTGGGATAAGGGCAGGAGGATGATGACGAACTTCAATATTCTTAAAAACATTGAAGCATTTTTATAAAAAAAATATATATATAGGTAGGATAGCTAATATCCTATCTGCTGTAGTTAAACCTATGTTAGAACTTGACGCATCCCCTGTACAAGTTTATGATGGCAAAGGCATGTCAGACACAAAGCTGAAATGTGTGCTGGTACCTGTAATTACATTCAGACATCCGTACGGTACCCAGTAATACCGCTCAACCGCAGAAATCTGTACCTACCGTGCAGTCCGTACGGTGGTTGTACTTCAGGGAACAAGGCCAATGAGCTATGTGGGTACTGTGAAAGCATTTTCAATATTAGAACCAACGAAGGTGACACCATCTCTGTCCGTGAACTAGTTTAAGGTATCATCAATTTATTCGAAGGGTTACAATCTGGTAGTCTTAATGGGTTTGAAGTGAAGAGTGCTCGAAGTATCTTTGTGAAAGTACTAGCTGCTTTATGCAGTTTCACTTACGTCCTATAAGAGGGACTGCATGTGTACCTACCAAAAGTTTATATCGATTTAGCAGTTTACGCGTTAAAGCTCTACAGATATATAAGCAGACTATGTATGCTCTATGTAGATATGTATGTTCACAACGTATTATTTTTTAAAACAGGAAAAAGCTATCTCAAAGATCATTTTAAAATTGGTGAATATTGAACTGTGAAACCGTGGATAACAAATAATTCCGTTATTTTAATTATGATTGTGAACGGATGTATTTGAACATTTTCCATGTAAAATCAGTGTAATACAATATTACCTAGAACAATATAAATGGTCGTTGGTATCATAGCCTTTTTTTAGCGATAAATAAACTAAAATAAATCTTTCTTGAATTTCAACATCGTTTGACCTATTAATTTCTTTTATGTAGATACTCGTCGTACTCGTCACGGGTATTATTTTTATAAAAAATAAGTTTTTGAAGTCATCCGTGGAATAGCCTCTTAGTTTTTTATATAGTTAAATGTGCTAGTTTTCAATTTGGATTTTGGACTATTATTTTTTCTCATTAGACGAAATGGAAAACAAAAGTAGTTTTTATGAAACACTTATTACTACTCAATATTAACGTAGATAGGTACGTTTAAATTGTCATTTCAAACTTAAACTCAAATTGAAATTCAGTAAGTTGCTATAAACCTAATTTAAAGTAATTATGGAGCGTTACAAAATACAATACAAGTTTGTTGAAGACTTCGCTTTTCAGTTCAAAGTTATATTATAATTGAATGTCCCTCAAAGTTAGCTTTTCCTTTGCCTACCTCTGTAATTTAAATCAATTTAAATGAAAATTTACAGATTTATATTACTCCAATCTAGGAGTTGCCATGTCTCCTGAATTTGAAGATAAATATAAACTTTTTTAAATATATCATGAGTAAACCTTCGGGCAGAAAAGTTCTTGAGTGACCATGACCCGGAAGACGCGGCCTATGAAGGCCTACCGCAAGAAGGACGAACGCCAAACCAAGGTGGCCGGGAAGCAGTGCTGCTGAAGACCAAGGTGGACTTTAAGGAAAGCCTTTTTGCAACAGGAGACGTCTTTCGGCTGAAGCAACGAGTAAATTAGGACCTAAGAGTGTGACTTACCATGAGTCAATTTTTTTGTGTATTATCTTTTTGGTACTAAATTCTTTATTATCTTATCAAATCCAACTGTATGTAGCCCAGCAATAAGAAACATATTTATGCCTCCAGAAAAGAGGGTTTTCATAAAAAAATGCTTTTCAGCACAAATAACTGAAAATTCAACGGTGTCAAATACCTCAAAAATACGAGTACGATTCCTCTTTTATAAACTAGCAATCATTAGAGTTTTGGCCAAAAACACCTAAGCAATGATGACACAACATTTCCTCATCAAGAACCCGCCCACATATTCACGCAATTTTCACCCTAATTAACTTCCCACTATGGAACAAAAGGAATGCGTTTCCCTTGAAACCTGACAGTAATTGGCGTAATTGCTACACAGTGCGGTGGATGACCCAACTGAAAAAAGGTGATCACGTTACATTCAGGTAGTATTTTAATGGACGCTTGCTTGTGAATTTGCTTAATAAATAAATGACTCTTTATTTTGGTTTAAAACATGAGTTTTATTTTACAGTGACTCAGAGCAAATCAAAGTTCTTGAATGAAGCAAAAGACATATAAGTAGGAACAAAATAAAGATAATATTAATTACATCATCATTCATCCCACTTTGAGAATACTCCTACACACATGCAACATATTATAATATTCATACAAGGAAAGTTAGTAGTGTACCATAACGCAAAAGCAAGTATATAGGTAGGTACCCCGCAATGTTGGTGTTACCGACTCGCCTCAAGCCTTTGTTGGATTAAACACTTCTCTGATGCATGAGAACTTACTAAGCCATCGCCTTTAGCACTGTTACAGTTTACTTATAAACATATATATACATACACATACATAAGTAAGAACGCACCCCTGTTGTAGTATAAAGTCAATCAGACCTTTGACTAGTCTTCCTACGTCTGTGGAAGTTTCTGTCAAGTTGTCGGATAAAGGTACGACATTTCATGTGAAGAGCTTTTGACATAAAAGTTTGTTTTTAAATTCTCAGTATTGATTTTGAAGGGGAAATAACTTTACTCCTACACTTGAGACAAAATTCCATCAACAAGACAAACAGTAATGAATCTCCAAGTCTTCGCTGGTAACAACATAATAAATTCAATTTAACGGCTATGAATAAGTACATACGTAATCAAATGACGCTCTTACAATCAATTAATATCCTCCTTCGAAGCTCTCCGAGAATGAGATTGCGAACATTTAATGAGCAGTAAAATTCAACTTGTATGAGAAAATAAAATTACATGGAAATAAATGAACACGCCTTTTAAAGGTACTGAGGTAAAACGACGTTCAAGCTGCCTGAAATGTACGAGTAAATAGAAACTCTTACGGCGTAATTTAGTCGTCAGTTGTAAAAGTTACGTTTAAAATAAACATGCTGTGTAGTGGCAGTTAATTAGCTAGGTAATTTGGTTGGTTGGAAAATATTATCTTATCAGATTGTTTTTTTACTTTGGCACTAATCTATTTGCTTTATTAGTACTATTACTAACAAGTCAAACTAGCTACGATCATAACTACTTATGTACCTTTTATTTTATTATCTAGCATATTTCCACATGAGGTTTTTTTATGCTAGTGAAACCACACAAAACCGCTAGCTTTAGTATCTGAAGTTGGAAGATCATGCAATATTTCTAAGGAAATTAATTTAACTTTAAACCCTTAAAGAACTTATTGTATGGCTCTCATTAAACTATTCTATATACTACTATAAAATGTACAAGGTACGTCTTCAAACTTAACTTTAAGCATTTTCTTTAACTTTGTGCGTCATTCCACGTCACGTACTTTGAAGTAAGAAAAATACGAAGACAGGTATCTTATTTCTATTTCGTCTGTGTTTATATATCATTGGATGTGAGAGCAAGAGTAACACAACTCGTTCACTTAATCCTCTCGTCTTGACAACTACTTCATCCAAAAACGTTTTTCTCATTTTCTGGTCTTAGAAAAGGTTATATCCACAATTAATTCTTATTTTAAATAGCAAGGGTTCTAAAAAGGTACGTGTTCAATTTTATAAACATGTTTAAAGAAATGCTTGTTAACCCTAGAATAATGGTCAAAGGTTTTTGTTCTTCTCGAATAACAATAAGATTTCGCAAAAAACAATACAATACGCTGCAAAACAACGTACCTTTTCCCTTTGTTATTTTTTCTTTTAAAATCTAAATATTTTCAGCGAAAAATCTCAAGAAGATAGTTTTATAATTTTACGATGAAATGGACTTAATAATCCGACATCCCAGCTTGAAACGCTCGCAGAATGGAAAATAAATTTATACAAAGTCAACGCTGACTTAGTTTTGCATAAGGTTCATTTAGTTAAGAATATGCTTTCACGAGATTAGATAGTAAGCTAGCCAGCTAAAGTGGAAATAATAGTGCCCGTAATCCTGGATGGTCGCCAAGGACGACTTAGACCGCTTCCACACGAGTGAATTTCCGCCGGGCAATGCTTGGTTAAGACTGGTGGCGATGAGCGTGTATGAGCAACAAAAACAATTGACAACCGCCTTTACAAACGATGATAATATAAAACTGCGCGATTGGTTTTTTGCCTCGTCTGTATATGTGTACCTGTAATGTAGAAACACTGAGCGTATGCGCGCGACAAAATCCGGTAGTGTGAAAATGCTATTAGCTACATAGACGACTGATGGAAGTCCGTAATTTTCATAAAATTGTTTTTAATCTAAATGAAGTTAGAAACTTTTTCGCAAGAAGAAAAATGTGACTGCGACAATGTTCTGGACAAAAATGGAAATTACAATAAAAGCTTTTCATTTCCATTAACTATTGAAAAAATCATTCTTATAAGTTTCTTAAAACACAGTATTGAATGCCGTAAATAAATATTGAGAAACTCAAATACGAAACAAAATAAAAAGAACCTCAGCAAATATATAGCTCTACTTTTAGCAAAAATCCCTTGCAGACAGTTTCTCATTACTTTTATTAATTAGAGACATTATCGTTAGCTCAGGAAGTATGAAATAAGGACATAGACGGGAGCTGTATTAATGGCGGCTAATAATCTTTGCCCACCAGATGCCACTTATCTGGATGATGTGAACTCACCACTAATTACTGAACTTATCTTCCAGGTCTATCAATGTGACATGATAATGTACTTAGCAGTCATTGTCTACTGTTGGTTTCATACTGCTTAGCGGCAAAATATTTTTCTTCCTGTGAGGTTTTAGCTAACTATGTGGTGCGGCATACGAATGTCTAATTCTTAAGTTATTAGTAGGATTGATAAAAAAGATAAAACAATATTTGAAGAATAATAGAAAAAATAAATACTGTACCAAAAACGTGATGATCAAACAATCGCTTAAGTCGGTCGGATAAACTGTAGGGTATAATCTTAATACCGACAAGAAGAACAACAATATAATAAAATAATAATAACGACTGCAAACTTTCTCATCTTCAGCTGAAACAAAAATCATAGACCAGCAAAGTGAAAGAGAATAATTAAACGCTTAAGAGCAAAATTTACATTAAAACTACACGAACTTGTATTCATAAAGTTAAGTTTGTTCTCAACGGAATATTACTCTTATATTTTTAATAACACTACTAGCTTCTATAGGGTGTAGGGACCTACTTATGACATTAAGATTTGAGTACTCAAATCTTCGTACATTCATACATTAGACTAAGTAATAGAGAAAAGTACCTATTTGCATTGTTATTGGAGCGAATATTTTATTTTCATAGAGTATGGTACCATTTTGTTTTAGTTCCAGAAAAGGGTCTATGTATGATAAAAGATGATATAAATTACCAAAATTATACCTCTCTGCCGTCTACACGTGTCGTACCTTAGACTCAAAAATATTTTCTCTTACGTAACATTTAACATAATGGTAAGTAGCACAAATAAATACGAGACATTCTTATGTTATGCAACGATTTCTCAACAGGACGGAATGTCTGAATCATCCTGATCTTTTAAGAAGGTGATTAGCCGCCCACGCAACATCTGTATCCGAAAGAATTACTGTTATCCAACTGAAGACGACCTTTATCAAGTTCTCTCATTTATCAGCCAATAAATCTTTGCAAACGAGCCTTTTGTGGAAGACGAACCCCGTTTTTATTAAACAGACATTTGATACTTTCAATGTTAGATTAGGGAATTTTACTTTGCCTGAAAGACTGAACAGTAATTTTGAGCGACTGGTTGTAGTAAAATAAAGTTTTACACCTATTTTTTACACATGCGTACATACTCACTCCATTTCATTCCATTTCCAGCTATGTTGGGGTCGGCTTTCAGTCTAAGTAACAGAGTTTTGTATGGAATGACTGTCTATCTGACCTCCTGGTCAGCTTTAGTATACCTACACATGACAGCCGTGACTCTCAATTTATTTGCCACGACCTCCGCAAATTTTAATTTTCCTGTAACGGAAACTGTCTATTTACGTCAACCACTCAGAATCAATTATTTATTAAACGACCATCGGGGAAATTCCTGGAAGTTCGCTTTTAAAAGTTACACAAAATAACTTTTTTCCGAAAGGTTTTTCCAATAGTGGACTTTTTCCAAGTTTAGTTTAGCGAATAAATGGCAAATATTTCCGTGCCAAATGTGCTCTCAAATGTCAGATTGTCTGAACTGCTTTTCAAAAATAGAAAACAAAAGAACGATCTTAAAAATATTGGATTCAAAAGCTGACATTCAAACATTATGGACATAAATTACATTTGTATAAAGTGTAGAATAATATAGAACTCATACAGCCAAGTTTCTACACAAGAAAAGCTACTAAACCTTTGAATTGGATTATCGAATAACTTGAGAGCATGTGAATAGCCTTATAATGTCTTGTGGCGGAGTTTGGCGGAACTTTGTCGAGTTTGAAGCGCACAATCTCCACGGAAAACCTATTATCTAGGGCATTGATGTACACGCTTAGGGTTCTAAGCAATTTCAGTCACAATGTATGACTTTATATGACTTTATATCGATGTCTGGATTGATATAGGGGCAGTCAAAGAAACGGTGGATGGATTGTATGTAAGATGATGTGGATGGATAGGTTACTTGCGAGATGGTGATAGATAAGTATTGAAGATGATTATGGTGATTACTGAATTGTTGTTCTAAATAAAATTGCGCTAAAAAATAAAATCTAGCGTGGTGACATTAAAACTAAAAGCCATTCAAGTACATTAGTTTTTGGATCTTTCAGAACAAAAATAAAAATAGCCATTTAAGTGCATTTGCTTATTGCATAGGCTTTTGGATGTTTCACAACAAAAATACATACGTAGAACTTCCGTGTATTTACACTCATTGGCAAGACCTTGCAACCTTGCAAGAAGTCCCAAATTGCAAGGGTAGAACTTCTTAATAGGCCCCCGAGGTAAAACATCACCACACAAGTTATTACTGAAACGGCCAATATTATCCTACATGGATTAATTAAACTTTGCTTACTAAAATTACAGTGTCTAATTTGGAATTTAAATTAAATGGCTTTTCTGTAGCTGGCGTTCTTGAATTTTAAAAGAGGCTATTTTAGGAACTTAAGCTTTAATCAGTAGATAATACTTAGTAATGCTCGACTAACAATATCCATATCGGCACATATAAAACGGAAAACATGTGGAAGGGAACATTATACAGTCTGTGTACAATAAAAAAAAAGAAATTGTGTAAATGGGTCATTGATTGATGAAAGGATTCATTGCGCATTGTTAGAAAAAAAAACATTGAATTGGATTGCTGAATGAATATAACGTTGCTATATTTATGCAAGAATATGAAATTTAATTAACAAAGGAGAACAATCGTCTAAAATAGACAGAAAAAATATATTCAAGAACGCTTTATTTTTTTTGGGATGGAGATTATTTCATTTATTGGGGTCGTTATAAAAAAATAAAGATTCTAGTATCTATGACCATAATTCGGAGAATTTGAAAAGTAGTACAGAGAAATACGTCCTCTCAATTTTGAGTTATTCCATAAAACTAAAAAATATGTTTGTTGAATTCAAAAAGTACATTGTGTAATTTTATATTTTAAACCAGCAGCTGAAAAGAGGTTGATGTTTTTAGAGTCTGATAAGAATATTGTACCTACTTAGAGAGACTTAATCTCTCGTGCACCGTGACATTTTCTGCACTAACTCATGAAGAAAAACTAGAGTATTATAATGCTGGCAGGTTGGTACTTAAGCAAGAAATACTGTTGCAACGTGGATACGAGGTTTATATAAAACTGGCTTAACTTATGTGTAGTGGGTACCTAGTTGATTATGATGTGTGTATAGAGGTGTAACAGTCTCAGGCAAAGAAGGTAAGATTACTAAGTACTATATCTTTTACCACTATGATACAAGTCAAGCAGTATTTAGTTTTATCGGGGATTCCACTATACTAAACCCCAGTGTTAGGTATACCAGCTGCTATCAGGGGTTTCACTTACTTCCCTTGGAAGCTACTCCGCGCTCAAATACGGAGAAGTCAATGCTTTCAATAGTCTTTCTCAATAAGTGAGCCGTCTAACACTGAAAGACTTCTTCAAAGCCGACCATTAATTCCTGAGATTTGAGAGCTTAAGCAAAAAAAAACTCTTCAGTTTTGTAATATTATAGAAAAAGTCCAAGACGGTTAATTATGCAGATTTATATTCCCACTAAACAAAGGTGCTTACCGTAGGCGTTTACACTCCAGGTCAAAGTTTGAACAGGTTTTACAATGTACGTGCCTACATTGGTTGTATAAATGTCAAAAGCGTGGGATGCAGTGTGTATTAGTTCAGTTTCAGGCAGATTTATTAATATAAACCTTTTTTTAATGTGTGTTAATGTAGTTTTATAAATACACGCCTTCAATAAGGATTTTGTTTATTTACCGAGATAAATGAATAAATGACCAATATGTTTATTCACATATCTCATCTACGGTGTGGTAGACGTCAAATATTCTCATCAAACAATCCTGAATTATTTACTTTAAATTCGCAAAAAAAATATCCGATGTTGAGCACCTATGTGAGTGTTGTTACAACGATCTCATAGGCGAAAATATTTACGACTATTACACCCTATACGAGTAGATTATAAAATATTGAAGCTAATCTTATAAAAGCATAATATAATGGAGTTTTACAGACCCCGTCATAAAATCCATAAACATGTACTATGGAAAGTGCGTCGTATAACCCTTTTTAAAAGGAGAGAGCATAATTTACATCTGGTATAATCGCATTATTGACACAAGAGATTGCTTGAACAGTATTTGTCATAATTTATCCTCTTTTGTTTAACTGAAGCAAATGTTTGTATAATCCAGTCACAATTTCCTTGCCCTTATCTAAATTCATTATTTGGGGTCGCCGCAACATGTCTTCTTCTTCCACACCTTTCAACCTTCTTTGCAATCATATCGTCTTTGAATCCGTATGATAATAATAGAGTTTAATCATGCGGAACGGCGATGAAATAAAATTGAGACGAGCTAATCCATATACCACCACTGTATTATATAATCCGTAAGTTATCCTATATCTGCAGCTAGTTGTTCGATAAAACTAACTTTAACCAAACCATTCCTAAAGATCCTATATATAGAGTGTATGGGAGTGTTAGTAGCACATATAAAGCCGAATCTGAACTATCTTCTAGACTAAACAACAAAGAAAGTTCAACTACTGTTAAGGCTTGGTAACATTTTTCGTCTAATCTTCTTTCTTAGTAGCTGTTTTGTTGACCCTAATTTTTGTATCCACGAATTATAAAAGTTTTCCCCCCATTCAAAATTAATGCGGCCTTGAAGACCTTTCTGGCTCTTAAATGCTTGATAAGAGAAAAAGTTTTGAACATTAATTTCTCAAAAAAATCCCTAAATACCGGTAGAAAAGTTATGATCACTTTATTATGCATAAAGTTATTTTCTAGATTACTTTGTTGGTGTTTGACTAATTGAGTAGGACTGCCAGTGCTTAATGATTCTTTTATGGTCGTTTCTCAGTAACTCAGGAAGTCCTGTTGGAAATTTGCTCTTCATTCTAGTTCTCTCTATATACTCTTCATTTATTCATGGTGCCTTTATAGTTGGACCTCAGTATCACATTGTTCTAACTTTTTTTTCGTTCAAGTCTATATCGGAATGTGGTTGCTCTTGTTAAACTCAATATTTGTCAATCAATGAATATAGGAATTTAGCCAAATTAATGAAGGTACTTTCCCAAATAACATGACTCAGAAACAGGATCAACTACCTAAAAGGGCTTACTACCATCGCCATTACTCTCGAGTGCACTTAAATATTTATATGAAAGTCTGTTGTAATTCTTCCCTAGAAAATATTACCCGGAAAAGGAATACTGAAAAACATAATGGCCAGTCGTTGAGACTTCTCGTAGTTAAAATTACAGTCTCGAGGACCCAAGTTCTTCTCATTTCTTTAGCTGTCACGAACATGCCGTTGCTATGAAAACGGGATGATATTTCTAATTCTATGAACATTTTGTACAAGATTCATGACGTTTTATTTATTTTCTGATATTGTTGCCATTGACATTCATTGACGTCATAATGACGTATCTAAATGTCGAGAGATATTTTTAAGTTATTGAAAATCGTTAAGTTATTAATTAGCTTGAAAAAAATGTGAGTAGGTACTCCACTTTTTTGGGTTCTTCACTACTGATATAAAGTAGTTTTGTTTTTACTTTACTATGAGAGAATATGGAAGATTGGTGTGATTGTGTTTTAATGTATCTTCAATAGTTATAAAATTTCCAAAATTTGTCCATGCTGAACCAGAAATAAAAGATGAAAAAGAAAAAAGTTCTAAATAATATAATCAGAAAAATTGTTCATACAGTTTTTCTCCTTATTTTTCAGGAATTTACAAATTGTGATTTCCCGAGAGCTTAGATATATAATACATCAAAGTCGTACAACATGTTTTGTGGTTTTTGTTCTTCGAAGAAAACATGGATTTGGTATGAAACTCGCAAAACTACTAACTTAGGTACCTACGTGATCGACAACACAATACAAGAGTTAAGATTGTGGGTGTCTTGATTTACTTTTATTTAGTTTTCCAAACTTACTAAATATAAAACTCTGTCTGTTCAATGTGGCGTCTAGGCTTTACCTGACACGGGTTATTTTTATGTATATTTGTAAGTATGTACCGCTTTCTTACCCAGATAACTGTTTTTGGGTTTCGTCTTCTTCTTGCATTAATATTAATAAATGTCTTCCATCATCATCAATTATCATTTACCTACTGTAACTTATTGTAAACAAATGTTATTGGACTTGAATCGGTGGTTATTTTACTGCAACAGACTCAAAAACAATAGATCTTCTTTCCTCCTATCTAAAAGTGATCCTCCATAATATATCTACAGTTATAATGTACGACAAAAAATTATTTTAATGTGTATCCAGTCAAGATTATAATGAAAGATGTTATTCAAGAAAACTTAGTTATCTTCTGTTTTACAAGCTTTCTTGAGCATAAAATACGCCTATAATCTAATGATATCAGATTTCTTTAATCAACCGCGGAATATCAATCTCTCAGAGGCCTTGTCTAGCATAACAATGAGATTAATTTAGCCCAAATTTCTAGACAAGTCTGAAAATGCTTCTCCTTGGATAAACTAAAAATTATTCTATTACGGAGGCTAGAACGCTAAATGGGTTCGGCGTCTGATATCAGGATATAATGGGTACTGTAATAACACCACATAATTATGTTTTATGTAAACAAGGCTTGTAACAAGATTTCGTGAGGATAGGTTCTTGATTATTCCTACATAATTTTTCACTTTTAACGGTATTAGGTATATATTTTTTTCCGTTTCCATTCCTCTCTATCAGCCGTCATCAGAATTCAGCATAATAAAAATAATATAAATTCCTTTGTGATAGATCATTAATCATGATTCAACATTATGTTTTTTTTTTATTGTGCATCATTTCTTTTCATAAACAGGTGAATTCACATTTGCTTTCATTTCTCCAAATAGTATAGTATCAATATCAACAATTATAGAAACAAAAAAGAATCTGTTAATTCTATTTAAAGACTCTTAGAAAGTAACAAACTTTTTTAGTGAAATAAAATAGCAAACAATTTATTTTCGAACACTTAATAACAAGAAAAGCTTTGTACATTCAAAGCCTAAGTGTTGAATGAGATTAGGAGAATCTTTTTTCTATTTTTATCTCATTATAAAGTACAAAACGGTAACCATTAACATTTAAATTGGATCTTGTAAAGTCTAGACATCCTCTTACTAGAATGATCAACAAATACAAACTTTTTTAATTCTATAGTGATGGACTTTACAAAGCAAAACAGTCATTCAGGTGATTAGATTTGAATACTGTTGGATTTGTGGACGTGACTTTTCTGAATAAACTTCATAAACTTCTAAACTGATTTACAATTAACTAGTTCCTAACCTCAGGGTTTTTCAAGAACCTGGAAAATACCTCTTCTTAGGTTCAAGTCTATAGATCTTCGTATTTTTCATAGTTCATGAGACATTCAATGAGTGGTTTCAATTGAAAGTCTATTTTGTTGCAATTTTAGTATCATAATTTGTTTATTAATTTTTTTTTTTTTTTTTTAATCACGATAACTATTAACTCCAATTTAATTCTAATACAATTTCATGTTGAATCTAAAAATACTTAGCAAAAATATTGGTATTGTAAAATTGTGAACTACCAGGGCACAACCAAGGTTATTGTACTCTTATTAGGTTAGAAGAAACGGCAATGGTTTATGTCTAAAGAAAAAGGAGCTAGTTTTAGGTTTCTGCCGCGTTTGGGCATTAAATCGTCTCTAAATTGAATTATTACGCTTTAGGCCTTGTGGCCTAAAGCTGTGGTAAAAGGGCCGTTTCTTTTTAACTGAGTTTCAGACATAGATTGGGATTTATGGTATTGAATATGGGACTTCTGGACTCTGTACCAAATATTACTTGACTTACGTTAAGGTTTTTGGTGGTTTGAAACATGCTGGGATAAATCATTTCATACATTATTCAACGTAAAAATACTGTCCTTTCTTTATGTGCATATGTAACTTAATATTATGGTAGCCAGTAGGTGTTACAAGAAATAAAATATCTCTGTTATTATAAATAAAATGCTCTATATTTTTTTGGGTTTTCAAATTGCATTCTTAACAGTCAGATTAAGGTTACATTGTCAATACATCATCATTTATATGTCAATGAGGTCAGCGTTTCTGTCTACTTTAATGTTCAGATCAGTGTCCACGAAGTAAGTATCGGAATCAATGGATTTCCAATCTCCCATGTTGTAGTTCTTAAGCACCCAGCGGTTCCACCTGGTCTTCATGTCACATGTCATCTTCTTGTGGAAGATCTTAACATCAATGAACTTCATGTTGGGTGTGAAGAAGTCCTCAACAATAATGCGACGATCGAAGGGGAAGCCAAGAGGCATCTTGTCCAGAAGAACAGTAGATCTGAAGTCACGTCTGATATCTTTACGGTTCGTGTCCAAAATGTTGATGTCAATGTTATCGACCAGTTTCAATGGTGACACAATAACGTAGATCATGCAGTCCATGCCTCCGACGAAACCTTTAGGAAGGAGAAGCCTGGTCGGGAAACCAGTGTGGAAGTTCCTCAAGTCTTTGACCAAAAGATCCCTGATGTCGGTGATGGATTCCACCTTCTTCATCAAGTCGCGAGTCATCATGCGGTCGCGGACAAGGTTGTGCATATCTTGAGAGTTTCTCACAATCGTGTTCTTGCCAGTGGTCAGTTTGTAAAGGAAGGTATCTAATTCTACGAAGTTCAGTCGGTTTCTGTTGATGTCTATGAGACGACCCATGTTGTCTTTCTTCGGTCCAAGGAATATCCTTACAACACAGTCAACGGCCTTGTCAGATAATACGTCGAGGGTGACTTTGAAGGGCTGGTGGTTAAGGCGACGCTTGCGTACCAAGATTTTCATGTCTGATTTGGTCTTCTTAACCTCATCAGGAGTCAAAGCAACAGCATTGGTCATGTCCATAAGATAGTCATCGAAGAAAGTGACGAGTTTGTCAACGTTAACGTTGTCGACCTTCACACCAGGGAAGTAGAGGTCCTCCTTGGTGTAAGAAGGCAGACGCAGCTTGAACAGGCACACCAAATCGATGATGCGTTTCTGCAGCATGTAGAATACTGGGTCACGGAGAGCTGTCTGGTATTGGTCCAGAATGGATGGAACAACGAAGTACCTGTAAGCAATAGTAATGTTGAGTTGTCTACGTAGAAAAAAAAAAACATCTTTGCTGACAATATTAGTTGTTTCGTGTCGTTTCATTGATACCCTAGGTAAATACTAATTATGTCATATTTTTAAAATAGAAAACTAATATGTAGTCCACTACGTACTTGTCGGAGTGGAGAGTGTTAAGACCAAGAGCCGCCTTCATGACGATGAGCAGGTAGCGGTATGAGTCAACCACGGTCCTGTCAACATCGATCTTGTCGATTTTACCGTAGATCAGTTTTCCAAGAACCTCCATGTCCTCAGCCTTGGTAAGTTCAAGCCTGATGCCGTTTATCTGCAAACAGAAGTTATAAACATCGGTTAGTTTTTTAAGTTAGTTATCTCTAAAAATTGTACCGGACAAGTAAGTTTATAAATTTATAATTTTATTTATACGTACTTCAATGAATCCTTTGATGATAGCTTCTCTGATGATCTTCTCGTACTCATCGCACAGACGAATAACGTCACGGTTGTAGTCGTGAGCAATGACGTAGTTGTTCATCCTTGCGGGGATTTCTACACCATTGTGCAGTTTCATCCATGGCCAGTATCCCTTCTTAATTGTTTTGTGCCAAGAGAACTCCTTGATTTTTCCTAATCCGTTGGACAAACGCTCCAAGTAGTATCTGGCAAGGATCTGTTGGTACATGTAAACAGTGAGCTCGAAACGTCTGGTCTTCATTTTGTCCATTAGTCTGTCCTTCATCCAGAATGGATAGTCAACGTGGAAATAGTAATAGTAAGTGTTAAGATCAATATCTTCAGTGAAGTAGCGGAGTTTGTCTTCATCGCAGAGGTGCACACGTTTGTCATACACATTCTCGTCGATGATGAAAACATCTTTGTCGGTCTTCTTAATTCCGTAGAAGTCACACAGCTTGAGATCGACATCACCCTTCTTCATTTTCAGTAAGTACGCCTTCTGGATGACATCGCCGCGTACAAAGAAGTATGGGTAGATCTCATAGGGAGGAGGCAAGATGATTCCCTTGCAGTCCTCACGGTGTCTGACTGCCACGGTGAGAGCGTATACGAACATACCCTCGTTGAGGTGAAGGCGCATCCAGCAGGCGGTCTTGATGAATGTATCGAAGTCTTTGGCGTAGAACAAGACATGGAACATGGTGACAACTTCCTTGAGTTGGCGGTCAACGTGCAAAGTGAAGATTTCTCCACGCGGCAGAACTCCAACCTTTAGCATTTTGACGAGAGTCTTTACAACGTCGGTTTTCTGAAATAAATATTTAAATATTCAGTAACAGTTAATTATGGAATGGTAAGTATATGATCATTTAAACAATATGTATAACACTTACGACGAAACAGTCAACATTTTCCTCAATCTTGAAGTTCTTGCCTAAGTCCTCAAGGTCCTTGTACATCAAGGGTTCAGTGATGTGGTTCAGTAATTTCAAAATCACGAGTTGCCTTTTCTTGATGTCCCATGTTCCTGTTAAGGGAAAACGATATGAGTTATTGTTATATGTCAAGTTGGTAGGTACTATGCATATTTACGTCAGTAAGATTTTTCGGAATATTAAACGTAAATCAAGCTTTGAGACTCCTACGAGAAAAATGCTCTTCAGACTGAATTCGTCGACATGCATATTTTATATTTCAATGAAAGCGGAATATCCTATTTTACATACAGGACTGCGAGAAAGATGAACAGGATTTTTAACAAGTAATTTAAGCAAATTTAAAAGATTTTTTTTAAAATAAATGTTAAAAAGTTCTTACTCATGGTAGTGGTTGTGTCGTCTTCAGGCCTAGCCATGGCCACAGCGGCCAGGCACACAACAAATACCAGAACAGCCCTCATCGTGGAGTCGACTCGCTCTGAGATCAACTGTGCTCCTTCTAAAATTGCACCCCCTTTTATACTACTCGCTTAAGAAAAAAAAAAATTGTTATTTTTTCATACCTGATATGCTTTATAGATGTTACAATGTAACAGAGTATAGGCAACAATGTTGCAGTGAACTCTAGGACAATAATCTATTATCTTCTTATATATGATTATTCAGAACTTTAGACCTTATGACTATAAACAGAAGAATGATATTAGAAAGCACGGGTAAATCAAGTGAAAGCAATAAATAGATAAATATGGCAAAAGTTAATTGTATAAAAATGATTAAGAAGCAACAATGCCCTCGGCCTATGAAAATAGTTAATTATTCACCAAAGCACTATCCTAGGGCACGGGTGCCACATTGGAACTCAAGAGCAGCGATGGATTCTAAGGTAAATTAAAATAAAAATTCTAAGTTTTTTTTGTAATTCTGCAGACTGTAAATGAAAAAAAATATAATAAACTTACTGACCAATTTTACAAATAATTTCAAATCACATTATTATCCAAATATTTTATGTTGAAAAAAAACCCTTGTTACTCTCACCCAGACACTAGGGCCACATAATAATATTTTTGACGTTTTCCAGCAAGACAGTTGTAAAATATTACTCGGTCATTTCAATAATTAGTGCTATAAAAAATAATAATTTTGTTTGATGTTTGAAGCAATTATTTCACAAATTGAGTGCTATATTTCTGCCTATTTTATTTTTTCATTAATATAAAAAGGCGTCATATTTTGAAGACCACACAGAAATATTGTTTGAAGTGTAAAAGTCCACATTTACTGTTAATGATTTTGTTGTGCTACAAAAATGATTTTATTAATGCAACGAGATAAACAAAGACCCCTGATAGACCCCAAGAGATCCATTAACGATGTTTCATTGGAAAAATTTCTATAAAAACAACCGTTTCATAAAAAGAAAAAAATATATTTTTTTCCTAAATTAAATATTTAATTAAGTCTATTTTACTTTAAGATATCAAAGGATTTTCTTTCTTTTTTTTTCTATTCTGTCAATTGTATGCCCACCCTTTTCGCTTTTTCCTCTCAGATTAAAGTGCTTAGATAAGCCGACGGAGTCGTATGCATTCTCGACTACTAAAAGGAAATAGGATTGTTCATTTTTCACTAGGGAGTACTAAGAATATAGAATTGTGGAATACTGGGCTATGTTAGTATGATACTTATCTAGTGTGTGTTTTATTACATGCCTATTGAACAAATACATGATTTTTGCAAATCTTATTAGTAGTACTTGCTTTGACTCTTCTCTCTTCAGCGTCAAGAAAATCGCAGTTTTCTTAGCAAATCTTAGAGACACTTTTTCTAATTTTTTACTTCAATTGCATGTTTTACTAGTTTTAAAATCATATTCTAAAGTTTTGAAATAGAATTAGCCTATGAAGAAAACGTTAATGAAAGTCAAAAGTTAAAGAAACCGTTTTCATAACACCCACACTATACAATTTTCTAGTGTTTAAGTTGTGAAGAAACTAATGGCAGAACAAACTTCTTGTTCTTAAAGTCTCCTCAGTATAAGTATTATTAATATCATTATAAGTAGATAGTACTAAGTAAAAGTCAAATAAATGAATACGTAATTATGTCCAACTTAATGTTAAATTGGCTATAGAATCGTGTATATTCAGAAGCTTAATTTCATAAGTTGTTTGAAGTCACGAAAGCACTGAATAAAACTCAACTAAATGAAATGAAGAATATTTTTAGTAAAACAATATAAATTGATTAAAACCTGTAAAACCAAAAATGATAACAAAGTTCAGTGTTTTGAACTGTCAGTTTCACTAAAACAAAAAAATTAAAAACTCATAGGATAGTATTTTGTGTACCTTACTGTGCCTTCGATCAGTTCTGTATGTTTTTAATCGAAGTTAACTGTTTTCAAAAGTAAGTTTATCACAAAAAAACTCAGACCTTTAATTCTACAATTTCTTCTTTAAAAAATGTTTAACCTACAAATATTGTGGTTATAAAATAAAGTGTAATTTTCTCTTTATTCGTCTCTAAGGCGTTATTTTGAAAGAATTTACAATTGTCAGAGGCAATAGCTTCGATACTAAAATACATACATATTTATTTTGGTTAGTGAGGTCAGACGGTAGACTGTCCCTCAGTACAATAGTATCGATTATTTTATTAGCTGCATCTTACTAGTTGAAAGGTCAACATGATAGTGATACTTTAACTCCAATAATAAAAATATAAAGTTATGAATGGTGTATTGATAAGGAAATAGAGTCTGTTTCATATGTTAATAGCCAGCAGGTTGATTAGGAATGTAACAGATTTTCTCCTGGATGTGGCTTCACTTGGTGCGATTGATCTGTGGATGAGTTACCATATAAAGTTCCTCAGTCTTTCGGAAACCATATTAAAATGGTGTGTCTCAGCTACAGCAGTTATGCAGCTGCTAACTACAAATGGTGCCGACCCCAACAAACTTTTGAAAAGGCAAATCAATCCCGAAAACGAATTCTTTAACATAGCTTTAAGAGTATTCAGATTTTGACTGACGTAATGACAGAACATTATGTGAGATAAGAAAAAGGTTTTTACCCCACTTTAGGGCACTTTGTATCGTGTAAGCATTGAAATCGTGTAGGCAGTCAATTTTCTCAATTTTCTATATTGATAGGAGCCCATAATTGTATTGCGTTTCAATAGAATAAATGAAGTAAAGAACGAAAGCTCTTCTTAATTAGTCCTATAATTAGGTTATTATCTATCTTAACTAATTAGTCGCTTGATGTGGCGTCAATGACTTCATTAACATAATCAACTGATGATTGCTACGTATATTAATTAAATTATCAATGAGATGTGACGTTCAATTTATTAAGTATATTATTCTATGAGCTATTTATAGCCTTAGAGCGGATTGTACCATCGTATATTTATTTGCTTGTAATCATCAGACAAGTATTGAATAGCAGACCAAGGGACTATAAACTCCTAGATATTCGCGAATGTGGAATCGAAGTCAATAAGTTGAAGCCCTTATAACGTATGAAGAATAGCAAGGCAATTATTTTAAGTTTTCAATTAGTTTTAGAGTGAATCGTAGTACTATATTCATCTCTATTCCAATTATCAAATACATAGGTACTTAGGAACCTTAGGGATCCTAGCACGTAAATCAAATACTGTCTTACACTGCAGGCTGCTCTCTGACCGTATGAAGCACATTTAATTGAATCCGAGTGTATCGAAATTTCATTGCCAATAAGATCACTGGAGCGATACCGCCGTTTCCTTTATTGAACTTAGGTTCATGTGTAATGGTCCTAAGGAAAAGTGTAGAATACGACCTCGATGGCGCAATGGTCACCATGTCGGTCTGCCAAACCTGAGGTCCCGGGTTCGATTCCCGACGTTTTTGTGTTAGCACCCATAACACAAGTTAATTAATAACTAACCATGGGTCTAACCGACCGTGTGTGAAATGGTGTCCCGACATTATTTATTTAATAAGATCGAAATAACTTCCTACCGCGGTTTAATTCATGTTCAGGAAGAATTACTCCTATGACAAGGACACAAAGTAGATGAATGATAGTATATTGTCCCTGAAAGTATTGGATTGTAATATTTCCAGCATTTTTCACCAATTATTTTAGACCGGCGTTCAATCTCACTAATGGCAGCCTAAATAGGTATCATTTATTTTGCAAAGAGTGAATGACCCGGCCCACATGACCCTTTTAAGTGAAAAATAACTAAAAATAACGATTAAAATAAATAATATACATAAGTATGTAGAACCCATTTTGCAATTATTCTATTTCAAAGCTTATTCATTATTCAGTGTCATTTGAAATGCGTTGCTAACGATGTTATTGTAAACTTTAATTAGGTCTGCCCATTCTGCCACTGCAAATGACTAGCCTTTACATTTCTCGTGTCCCAAAGGACTATACTGTTTCATGTAAATATTGTTAGGAATGCACTGTGGAAATATTATAGGGGAGGAACTCCATTTTGTTAAGCATACACCTACATGGATCATGCACTATGGTCTTGGGAATAAAACAATTTACGATACCCAGTATGGCGGAACTTGTAAAAAACCTTATAAATGTTTTTCGCGTTTTTTATTGTTACTTATACGCTTTACATGCGTTCTTAGGGAACTACTATAAAAATAAAAAGGTAACAAGAACCCGGATATAAAGCATCTCAAGCTATGAATATCTAGTTAGGTACTAAATTGCATGTACTGTTCAGTCGTTTTGGCGTGAAAGCTTGACAGACACGTACCTAACTAAGTTATTGTTAGTTTTCGTATAAAGATAACACAGTAACGATATTTGTGTAAAAGATGATTGTTTTAAAACGATCTCTTGCAGAGCTGCGACCGCAAATGCATTTTTATCTGCTTGAACAAAACAAAGAGATAGTACTTGTTGCTATGGAATCTCTGATAAAACCTAGCGATTACCAATGTACATATATGTATATTCAATTGATTTATGTCTTATATGTGGACACCCCAGGATGGACACCGCAGGCGGGGTAGGCCCCGGAAGAGATGAGAGAGACAGACGCCTACTGTCGAGACTGGTGGACTCGGTCGAAAGATCGGGAAGTGTGGGAGCGAGATGGGGAGGCCTTTGCCCAGCAGTGGGACATTATAGGCTAATAATTAATATTATGTCTTATATAAATCATTACTTTTTAACTACCCCATTTCACTTTATATTATTGGTTAATATGAAGCTTAAGGGTTTGATCATTTGTGAAAACGTGGTCACCTCAGGAACTATTGTTTTGATTTAATAAGTCCTTTCAGCGTCAGCTTATTTATGGAAGAAAGCTATAAGTTATTTTTTATCTCGATACGTTGTGAATTACCAACAAGACGAGGGTGATACCGTTAGCTGAAGCTAGGCCTATTCAAACCTTTCCCAAATAATAAAAAGTTTCTTATGTTGCACTGTATTTACCGAACCAAAGTTTTGCTTTGGAAACGGCGAAATAAAATGCTCTGGTAGGGTTCGTGTAACCTTTACTCTGTAATCTCCGTTTTAATATTCTGCAGCACTCTCGTTGACTCCCAAGGGTTACGGGTAAAAGCCTTGGATTTTCTATAAAGAATTAAAGTAACATGGATACGCACATACCTACTTCTCGTACTATACGCATGTTGCTCTTCTTGTTATTTTGTAGACTTAGTAACTAATAATACTAAACATAATGCCATATTTATTACATCATATTATATATTTTTTATTTTATTGTTAAATCATTTATCCATTATATCTATCCCTTAAAATTCATTAGGTAATCAATTTTCTTTCTAGAACGGGCACGATAAAATAATTGGACACGCCTTTCTTTTTTTTAAGTACAATTGAAGTGCCTATGGGGGTCCAAAATTGTTACTGCATTTTACATACTGCCACCTCATACTGAACTTTGTAGAAAGCAATAAAGGATATGAATATGACATGTAAAGGTTTAAACCCTGGTTTCTAACCCTTCGGGAAAACAGGTGTCATGTAATTTGACGTGGGTACAAAATGTTTCAGTTTAGCATATGACCTCTATACTCATTATCCCATACATAGCAATAAAATCAACTTCAAATGTAGGTTCTGGTAGAGAAACTTAGAGTTCAAAAGGAAAGTTTTAGTCTATTGACATCATGCATTATCTTTATTTAATACAAAAACATATTAAAAGTAAATAAAATCATAAAAATAATATTGTTGATAACCTACACTTTCTTTACATTGTAATGCCCTTTTAAGTGTTTATGCATATTAAGTACCGAACAATAATATTTTATATTTTTTTAGATAACTGTAGCTGTGTGTAGAAGAATATCGATGTATAAAAGGGGGTGTGTGTTTTGTTCGAGCACAGTTGAACTCTCGCTGAGTTGACTCCACGATGAGGGCTGTCCTACTGATACTTGCAAGCCTGGCCGCCGTGGCCATGGCTAGGCCTGAACTCGACGACAACACCAGTATGGGTAAGAACTTTTTTAATAATAACCTAATTCGTTTGTTTCTTTTTTGTTACCACTGTAGAGCATGCCTGGAATAGCGAGCAATTTTAGAGCCATCTAAGGCGACCATAACCTTATAACTGTCACCGTATAATAATTTAGCATAATTTATTTATTTATCACAAAATACAACTATCATTACAGGAGAACCTAATGCAATAAACATAAAAGGTATATAGTACATATAGCTTTTATAATTTTCAGTGCACATGGACATCAAACACCGGCAACTTATCATCCTGAAATTGCTGAACCACATCACGGAGCCGTTAATGTACAAAGATCTGGAGGATTGGGGCAAGAACTTCAAAATTGAGGACAACATGGATTTATTCACTGTAAGATTAAATCTTCAAGATGTTACCTTTTTTTAAGTTACATTTACTTTCAATGTCATAATTTTTATTAATGTGTAACTGGATGCGTTTCAGAAAACCGATGTTGTAAAGCACTTCATCAAAATGATCAAGACCGGAGTTCTGCCGCGCGGTGAGATCTTCACTCTGCACATTGACCGCCAGCTCAAGGAAGTTGTCACCATGTTCCACATGCTGTACTACGCCAAAGACTTCGATACTTTCATCAAGACCGCCTGCTGGATGCGCCTTCACCTTAACGAGGGTATGTTCGTATACGCTCTCACCGTGGCAATCAGACACCGTGAGGACTGCAAGGGAATCATCTTGCCTCCTCCCTATGAAATCTACCCATACTACTTCGTACGTGCCGATGTTATCCAGAAGGCGTACTTATTGAAAATGAAGAAGGGAGATGTTGATCTTAAACTGTGCGACTTCTATGGAATCAAGAAGACCGACAAGGATGTTTTTATAATCGACGAGAATGTGTATGACAAACGTGTACATCTCTCCGACGAAGACAAGCTCCGCTACTTCACTGAGGATATTGACCTCAATACCTACTATTTCTACTTCCACGTTGACTATCCATTCTGGATGAAGGACACCGTAATGGACAAGAACATGAAGACTAGGCGTTTTGAGCTTACAGTGTACATGTACCAACAGATCCTCGCTAGATACTACTTGGAGCGTTTGTCCAACAGGATGGGCATGATCAAGGAGTTCTCTTGGCACAAAACCATTAAGAAGGGATACTGGCCGTGGTTGAGAACGAGCAATGGTGTTGAATTCCCTGTAAGGTTCAACAACTTCGTCATTGCACACGATTACAACCGTGACGTCATCCGTCTGTGCGAGGAGTATGAGAGGATTATCCGCGAGGCTATCATCAAAGGATTCATCGAAGTGGGTATAGTATACGTCTAAGAATATGATATGTTAGATACTAACTATTTTAGAATCTTATGACCATCCTAACTATCGTGCAAACGAACTATATAATATTCCCGGAGTGTAGCTGTGCCAATAGTTAAAAAAATATGTGAAACACATACAAACATACATTTTACCACTTGCTTTTTCAGATTAACGGCATGAGACTGGAACTTACCAAGACTGAGGACATGGAGGTTCTTGGAAAACTGATCTACGGTAAAATCGACAAGCTTGATCTTGACAGGACCGTGGTTGACTCATACCGCTACCTGCTCATCGTCATGAAGGCTGCTCTTGGTCTTAACACTCTCCACTCCGACAAGTAAGTAGTGAACTACATGGTAGTTTTCTATTTTAAATTATAATATAATTCTCTATCTACCCATCAATGAAAATTCCCACCAATTGCATAACATATACAACTATGTTACTTTTCCTCCTGTTTCATTCTTTAATCCTGTAATTCCAGAAATGTAAAACTTTTAAGTATGGGGCAATGAATCATATTGGCTGCATGTCTTGAAAAATACTTGGCACTTCGGTCTTATATTATTTCGTTGCCGGCTTAGACAATATCCCAATCTTCCTCCATAGGTGTTTTATAACGACTTAGACTCTAACTGAGATTATTTTTTGTTAACAGGTACTTCGTTGTTCCTTCTGTCCTCGATCAATACCAGACAGCTCTTCGTGACCCAGTATTCTACATGCTGCAGAAACGTATCCTGGATTTGGTATTCTTGTTCAAGCTGCGTTTGCCTTGTTACACCAAAGAAGACCTCTACTTCCCCGGTGTGAAGGTCGACAGCGTTAACGTTGACAAGCTCGTTACTTACTTCGACGACTATCTTATGGACATGACTAACGCTGTCTTCTTGACCGAAGAAGAGATGAAGAAGACAAAGTCAGACATGAAATTCATGGTTCGCAAGCGCCGCCTCAATCACCAGCCATTCAAGGTCACTCTTGACATATTATCTGATAAGGCCGTTGACTGTGTCGTAAGGATATTCCTTGGACCAAAGAAAGATCACATGGATCGCCTCATTGACATCAACATTAATCGCCTTAACTTCGTTGAATTAGATACTTTCCTTTTCAAACTGACAACTGGCAAGAATACTATCGTCAGAAACTCTCATGACATGCACAACCTTGTTCACGACCGCATGTTGACCCGTGACTTGGTGAAGAAGGTTGAATCTATCACCGACATGAGGGACTTATTGATCAAGGACTTGAGGAACTACCATACTGGCTTCCCCACCAGGCTACTTCTTCCTAGGGGCTTCGATGGAGGTATGGACTGTATGCTGTACGTTATTGTGACACCACTGAGGCTGGTCGACAACGTAGATATGAACGTGTTGGATATCTACCGTAAGGACTTAGTGCGCGACTTCAGATCGACCGTCCTTCTCGACAAAATGCCTCTTGGCTTCCCCTTCGATCGCCGAATTGATGTTGGAAACTTCTTCACACCAAACATGAAGTTCATTGATGTAAAGATCTTCCACAAGAGGATGACATGTGACATGAAGACCAGGTGGAACCGCTGGGTACTGAGGGACTACAACATGGTGGACAGGACAACCATCGATTCTGACACCTACTTCGTGGATACCGACCTGAACATGAAAATGGACCGCAACATTAACCTGACCGACATGTGAATTCATCACGGACGACTGAACTGAAAATACTGACTGTGTCAGTAATATACGCAATAAAAAAATGTAAAAAAAAATAATAATAAACTGAAGTATTTTTATTAACTGGTTTTTCTTTTTAAATAAATGAATTAAGTATTTCATACAATCTAACATCCTAAACTAAACCCTTTCTATTGTTTACAAGTACTGTTGTTAATTCGTCCTTCTGTCCTCTCTACAGTGCCTGTAACAAGAAACATAGAATCAATTACATATTAACGCCCGGGTTTAGCGGCAACATGAACCACCATTTTCTTTAAAACAACTGTTTACTTTCAAAGTTGAACGTGAAAATTAAGAATAGCAGTTGTTTTGAGAAAACTGACGTTTATGCTGTTGGTGAACATGGGTCTTAACATTATAGTGGTCATTGTAACCTATGAAAACAGAATAAAGAGCTTTGACTTAGGCAATAAATAAATGCTTTTGCGAAGAATCTATTTATTTCATGATCATGTAATAAGCATGTAACGTTTCAAACAATAAATATTTGGTGCATAAAATAATAAGTAAATAACATGGTAATGAATTACCAATTTTGCGAGTTTTCAGTAGTCCAGAGATAAAAAATGACTTACAAAATGAATATTTATAGCACTGGATACATGCTTTATGAGTTCATTTACATAAAAACTGAAAACTGAAATTTTCTGCAAAAAAGAAATGATTGATGTGTAGGAGTATTTATGAATAGTGTCATAATTTTATGATAGTTTTAACTCATGATATGTATGTAGGTAACCCATAACTGAATTATTACTTTTCATTCACTACCACGCCACCGATGAGTAATGAAGAAAAATGTTCATTACTTTGGTCGTTGTAATATTTTTACCATTCAACCACAGTTTAATTAAATAAATAATTACTACACATAACTAGGTTCGAGAAGGGAAACAAATCCAACAAAATACTGTATAGTATCGACATCTATCTTGACTCAGAAAAGTTGCATGCCAAAGTGTCAAATGATGCACGCAATCATCATTAGATGGCGCAATATGTAGTGTGTATATTTAGGCACAGTCAGAATCAGATATCAAAATGATATCAAAATATTAATCGTCTCAATAACAATACTCTTAGAGACATTCTTAGTCTATCTTTAAACAGTAAGAAGTAGAAGTAGTATACACAGATAGGTACAAGTTCCTGACTCAGCCACTAGATGGAGTTAGGGTATGAAATCTTTAAATCACACACACTCGAAAACCATGCAGTAGTACAGGTAGTATTCAATGTATACCTACTCTTCAACATAGGGCAATATACTATACATATAGCAAATGTTAGGTATCTACAGATAAAAGTAACTTTGTGAAATTGAACCTGATTCATAGTGTTTATCGAATTAGCAGTATCAAAATACCCTGTTGCAACAACATAAAGACAATTTACATTACTTATGGAGATGCAGGATTATTTTACAGGATTCTTCCAAAGAGTTACCGTGGCCGTGGTCACAGAAAAATCACAGGTTACCTGTAGTCCGAAAAGGTTAACACTCCCTTCGGCTGGATACCAGGTACTTACCTGGTCATTGTAATTGTAGTGCAATAGTGATAATTTTTGCCTAAAGGAGTTGATAATGAGACACCTTCATTGAGAAAGATCGAGATATTACAATTAGGTAGGATAGTGATAAAACTATGCAAAAAATTATCACCATTCATAATAACACCGTCTGACCCCACATATTTGTGTGATGTCATTTTATTTTCTTTTGCGATAAGATTATGTGTACTTTATCTTATTTCAACAAAGAGATCAATAAAATCATTAATTGTTATATGTGTTGAGTAGTTGACTTCTTTGTTTAGTGTTATGGGTTCGATGCCCACAGGACTTCTCTGTTCATATTGGGGGTTCAATACCCATAGGGATTAAAGTATTAAATTATGAACCAGTTGTAACGTTTAAATCTGGAAGAAGTTTCACTGTTGTTCATTAACCTCTTATTTAATTAACTACTGCTTATCTATTGTAGTCAAATCTATTAACACATGATAACCTACTGAAAATTGAAAAAAAAAAAATTGGTAGTCTCTACGCAGCGCATCAAAAGTGATTAAGGAGTTCTCGAGCATAGCAACCAATGCTATGTTCAGTTTATGTTCACTTATAGTAGGTGCCGACGGATAAAGAAGACACAAGACAACCTTGCCTCCGCTATTTGGCAACGCATCAACACAACTTCTTCATGCAATCTGACTTTAAATATCATCTGTATGTCTATCGTCCTATTCTTATTAACTTTATTTTCCTTTTTTTATTCTTGCATATTTACGTTTTTTTTTCTTAAAAGTTTTAAGTAAAATCAGTGGATACAACTTCGAACTTCTTTCTAAATGTATCTTAATAATTATGGATGCAGATAATGGAACAATAAAGTTTTAGGTACCTGTAAAGAAAGTCATAGACGTTACTGAGTGAAGCTAAAAGGTTCGTAATTTGAGTTTCGTTTAGTTGTAGTGAAACCCTTACTTTTAGATAGAAACGCTGTCCTTCTGTCTATTGCGCTTTCATGCCAAATCATCCGGTTTAGTTCAAATTGAGTATACAGGTAGTCTTCAGCCTGAGAAAAAACATAGGCTAGTTTCTATCCAGGTGCCACAAGAATTTCCATCTAGAAGTCAGTGGAACCGTTCCTAGAAGCGAGTAGAACGGTGAAGAACATTTTGTTGATTTTAATACTTACCCAACTTTTCGTAATAAATATTATTATGACTGCATTAAGAGATAAGCTGTGTAACTTGGATACATAATTTGCGGTAACGTGACTGTTACACTTGACTTTGACTTAGGTCAGTACATCCAAACATAATGCACTGATTAATTGTTATCTTTTTTGTTTTGACTTTATGTCACAACATAATGTTCGTAATTATCAGTGAGTTATTATTGTTCTGTGACTGCCTATGTCATGAAACTTAAACGACATGAAACAATCCTTAGGTATCTTTTCTAATGCGAAAGTACGTGTGTCTGTCTGTCGAGCTTTCAAACCAAATCTTCTGAAGTATTTTATTCGAAAGATACACTGATAGTGTAGAGCCACAAAAAGGCCAGAGGCCACTTATTACCCGGGTACGGGAATAACTTATCCCTTGAGACGCGTAATTGATTGATACTAAAACTGAGGTATCAACTGATTGGAATTCCAAATAACGATTTGGCTGGAACGGGAATGGAATCCTTAATTTAAATAAGAACACAATCGGTCAGGTACAACTAGGACCTTCCTAGGCAATTAGGCATTTGTTTTTTTCAATTGAAATGCTCACACTCAACTGAAATGACTTGTTCTGTAAAATAGCAAGCAATTATCAACTCTATGTCTTCAACATACGATCCTTTTGGATTAGGCACATCAGGCATACACCTAGAAATACGTTTTCCGTAGTTCAATCAAGCCTGACTCAGGTATTCGGAGCCAACGCACGGCATAAACAGTGCCAAAAGCAGTCTCGGGTGTCGAAACTGGCCAATTAAATGTCAAAGTATTATACCAAAGGATTTACTGTTTACAGTAACATGCTTTGTTTTATTTATAGTAAAATAATGACTCATTGATGTGACACTAGTTTTTGATCGCGATGTCTCTGTTCATCTCATGTAGGTACTTACACAATAAAATATGTTTGAACGTCTGAACTGTTTATCGATACGATAATAGAATATACCTATCAGGTTAACACCATGCCAAATCCTTATCAATCTTTTAAGTGTTGTAGTCAAAATGTTATAAACAAACATACTTAGGTACTTACTTTACCATTTATAATATAAGGAAAGATGTCAGTTTCTCAGTGCTGAGACCAAATAAATGTTTCTATGTCTTTCTTAACGTTTTCCAAAATTGTTTACCCGTACCAGTCCTAGAGCTTTACCTTCTACAAAAACAATAATGAAAACAAGGTCTTAACTACCCCACAGTATGAATCAATTAATGATTCACTCACTCAGGACATTAGACCAACGACCTGTGAACTTGTTATTTAGCATGTTGCATTAACTTTCATAACACTTAGCGCATTCAACTATGTTATCAATATACTCAGAACAAAATGTCTATGAACTTTGAAAATCTTTTTAGTATAAATTGGTTTGATTAGTTCATAGCATCATCAGTTATTTAGACAAGATGAAGACGTTAACAGTGGTGTTAGTTGTGACTGTACTTGTGATACATATTTCGGGGTATTTGATACAAGTGCCGACTGAATGGACCGTGGAGAGGATAGAAACTGGTAAGACTTTTTTAATAAAATCATTCATGGAGGGCGTAAGAGTGAGCGTGTAAGTCATAAAGTTAATAATGGAGCCATGCTATGCGTAACGACGCGCGTGTCTACGTTACGCAAGCGGTGTGGCCTGTCTCATACATTTCCATACGTTACAACTCATGGTTACGCCGTAACTACGCGCGTGACTACGCGCGTGGTTACGCATACGCATCCGGTCTGCTCGAGCCTAAGCCTTTACTGACTGTTACACGCTCAATCCAGAACCTAGAAGACACGCGCGTCGTTACGCAAGCGGTGTGGCCTGTCTCATACATTTCCATACATTACAACTCATGGTTACGCCGTAACTACGCGCGTGACTACGCGCGTGGTTACGCATACGCATCCGGTCTGCTCGAGCCTTTATTCTGAACCAATCTTTTGGGTGAATTTCGTTGATAATTTAGTGTTTCACACACCTCGAAATCTTTTTGTGAATAAAGTCTGCGATTATGTCCCTATGAATAGTATTGGAGATAAAATCAGTAAGCATGGTGAAAGATGTTAAACTATAAGAATACAACTTTGTTGTGGTTCAGCAAAATAGGCCAATGATGATGATAATGAGAAAGCTCTTTTAGACATCATTAAGACTAATATGAGTAGGAATGATGATACTTAAACTATGAGAGACGCTTAAAAGAGTCACCATGATAAATGTTTGGCACTCTATACGTCTTCAGAATTAATATTTCACGTCAAACGTAATAGGTGGCTAACTGTTATCTAGGACATTAAAATATTTTATCGTTCATTATGATTGTTTATTATTACCTATTGTTAAAGAGGAAACTAGCTTTAAGCTTGGCTTCGTTCATCATATTTAATACGCTAATTAATTTTTTTACACCTTAGTTCATTTAATTGAGATGCATAGTAAGCCATGGTACTTTTTACTGCCTATCGTGGCTCCCCAGGACATGGGACATAATTTTATTAATCTTTGTCTCCTCGTTTTGTATCCTTAATAACATGAAAAAAAAATACAGGAAACTAAACATAACATTTTCAAAATATTATGAACCTATCTAATTACTATTAGGAATAAATATTATAGCTTTTATATAGGTTTATATTTTATTGATGCATATGCAGAACACATGACGATGTATTTTGGCAAAGCATTTTATTGAAACGTATCAATCGCCACTTGTACAGACATTACATTTAGTTGCAATGCCATATTACATATTAGTCTTCCTCATTTGTATGATACGGTATGAAATGCCAAACTATTCTTGTAAACTATTCAGAGAGGCACTACAGATATATGATCTTGGAACATTCTCATGCGTATATTCTTGTTCACAGTTCCAGCACAATGGGTACATGTACAAAAAATGATGATCCCGTTATTCGAAAATGTTTGCGAGGATAGCAGTGATCCTGGCATACGTAATCTGGCTCAGGCATTCAACTTTAATCCAGATGATTATACTGTAAGTATATTATCCAGAGCGTTATTAAAAAAAAAATGTGGGTTCCTTTTTAGACTTTAAACATGATGATTCAATTACAGGAACCAAGTGTGATTACAAATCTGCAGAAGCTCAAGGCAGCTGGCTTAATGCCCAAGGGAGAAATTTTCAGCGAGTATAATCCTGAGCATATGAAGGAACTGAAAATAATATACGAAGTTTTGTACTCCGCCAAAAATTTTGATGCGTTCTATAAAGCAGCTGCATGGGCGCGCCAGAATTTAAACTGTGGACTCTTTGTTAATGCTATCTACTTGACTATTCAAAGCAGGAAAGATACAGAGCGACTTTCCATACCAGCACCTTATGAGGTCTTACCAAACTACTTTGTTCGCAAAGAGGTTCTAGTCAAAGCTTCGACAATTCTATCTGGCCAGGAAGTCACTCCTTCTGAGAGTATTCGCGAGGATGGAAATGCTTACATTATTGATGCCAACTACACTGCAATGTTTTACGACAACGACGATGACTCAAAATTGGCCTATTTCCGCGAAGATATTGGATTAAACTCTTATTATTTCTTAAGAAAACTTAGAATGTCACCATGGCTCAATAACGACATAAACGGCAGATATGGAGAAAATGTGTATCAGATGATGAAACAATTCATGGCGAGATATAATTTAGAAAGATATGCTAATGGTATGCCAGAGATAGAGGGCATTGACTGGAATTCTTTACCTGATATTCCTTACGATCCTGAACTAGTTTATTCTGACGGCATTGAATTTAGCCATAGAACAAAACCTTTAGTATTACCAGTTAATGATGAATTAGCATTATTACAAACAATAGAAAATAATATTGTCACCGTAGCCAGCCACATGGTATGTATTTACTTATCTAATTTATACAGTAAATGTTGTAATAAAATAATTGTATGAGGTAAATAATTGAAGATGAATTTTTTTCAGCGCCAGAGTGGATATAATAAAACACAAATATTGAATCATTTAATGGAAATCCTTGTCACGGGGGAGAGGAGTTATGAGACATTGGCTCGCCAGCTCCTTGGCAAAGATCACACCAACAACGGGTAATTTAAGCATTGATTAATTTGTATTTGATGATGGCTTTATAAATAAGAGCATAGTATTTATGACATTATAAACTATTTCAGACACGTTTCGGTGCTAGAACACTGCATGACTTCGATGCGAGATCCGATGTTTTGGAAGATAAACAAGAAGATAGTTGACCTCGTCGACAGTGCTCTAAAACTGTTACCAACATACTCAAGGAGTGAACTGTACTTCCCTGGAGTGGAGATCGTAAATATTGATGTAAAGAAAATGATGACAGCGTACGATTACTTTGAGTTCGATGTTACAGACGCTCTAAAATTAGACAACAGTAAGTCACCCTTAAACATTAAAATAGGTCAGCCCAGGTTAAACCATAAACCATTTACGGTTAAACTTAATATATCATCTCTGGTAACTAAAAAAGGTTTGGTTAAAATTTATTTGGGGCCAAAACTTATGCCTGGTGAACTGGCTGCTAAAAAGAATCTTTTCACGCTTCTTGATGTCTTTGAAGTCAATCTTAAAATTGGAAGAAATATTATATCAAGAACATCGAATGACATGAAGCACTTATCTTCAGACTTTATTTCACTTAAAACTATCAAAAAGCAAGTAGTGGACGCAGAATTTGGATTAGATTCTTTGCCGTTAAAAATGATCCATTCACAAATTGGATATCCAAACAGACTCATTTTGCCAAAAGGTTTATCTACAGGTTTGCCTATCCAAATGTTTGTTTTCATAGCACCGTTCACCAAAGCAAGTATGAGTAGCACATACTCAACAAATACAATGGACTTCAATTCTGCAATTTTATCGCCGGGTTATCCACTTGATTTGATGATTGAAGATAAACAATTGTTTTCATTGCCAAATGCATTGATTAAATATGTCACTATAACTCAAAAGGGTGATAGTAAAGTAGAAAATTATGGCGGTCCCGGCGTAACCAAACAATGGTATGGTACAAATACTTACGATCCTTCCAGTCGCCCTAGTTATTCACCTGAAATTAGAAAAACTTTTGATTACAACTCAAAAAGAGGTCCACCTACAAAGAATGAAAATAATGCAGATGAAGGTCCTGAATATTTATCTAGAATAGATGACTACAACACGTATTCTCTAGTTACACCTTCAGAACAAGAGTCTATTCCTGAAACAGTACACGAGGTTAATTTAAATAATGATATTGTACACTCGATCAATTCTTTGAATTATATAAAAGAACCTTTCGACAATAACGCAAAATTTGAGAAAAAAGATAATTCTGCGGAAAGGGAAGAAAACTCAAACAAAATGTCATCAAAGGAAGAAGATGATATTTGGGTTCCCATAAACAAAGATTTAGAAAGCGACGAATATTTAGACAAAGGCACCCCTCGTTTGCTAAAGACAGCTAGTTATGATTATTCTTCCAAATACAAAAAAAGAGAACCATTTGATTACAACGCGAAGAAAGTACAGTTTGACAAAAAAGATTATTCTCGTAAACGAGAAGACTATACCAAATATCGTACCGCAGCACCAACCGAAGTCGAGGCTACCTCTATAAAAACACAAGACCTTGAAGAATTACTTTCCAATGAAATTAAGGACAGTGTCAATTTAATTGATGATACTTTTAGACTTCTAAAATCAAGTAAATTCGATTATACCTCAAAGAATAATAAAGAACCATTTGACTACAAAGCTAAAAAAGCCCAATTTGATAAGAAAGACTATTCTGCAAAAAGAGATTATACTAAATACCGTACTGTAGCACCAATAGAAGAAGGAGTCGAAGTTACTACAACTGAAACACCGTTAGAGACAGACTTAGATTGGGAAGAAATGAAAGAATCCGTTAAAGAAATACTTAACACACCAAGACTGCTGAAGTCTTCTAAATTTGATTATTCTGCGAAAAGAAAAGAAAACTTTGATTACAAAGCTAAGAAGGCCCAATTTGATAAAAAAGATTACTCTGCAAAAAGGGGGGATTACACTAAATACCGAACAGTTGCACCAAGCGAAGAAAAAGTCACTACTGCAGCTACTGTTAATGAACTAGAATCTAATGAAGAAGAATTAGCAAGAATAGTATTAGAAAAAGACACTAATAATTTAGACTTGATCAGTGAAGTTAAAGAAAATAATATTAATGTAGATAATAATGACAACGATTCATTAGATATTGAGACATTTCCTCTTGTTATAGTCAGAAATCGTACTCCTACGATATATGACTTTCTGTTCCATGCCTTTGACCATGATTATAGTCCAGAAATTAATGTTTACGAGAAATAATTGCACCTTTGTAATAATTAGATAGGTAAATAGACTAGATGTGGTATATACAATATGTATGATTGCTGTATTATATATTGTTTTTATTGGATTAAATGTTATTATTTTACTCTATTTCTTTTATTTTCTATTCCCGTAAAAACACCCGCAGCTTACTTTGCCAAACGAAGCAAAAACAATCTGTAGCAACCTTTGTGTCGCTTTCATGATAAAATGATGAACCAATATGACAGGTTGAACATTTACAATAAAATATTATAATATGAATGTTTGGCCGGATGTTATAAAACACATTGGAATTATAAAGGGAAACAGCCAGTGTCTAATAAATTGTCAACAGAATAAACAATAAACGAAATCACCTGTAAGAGCGATCGTTACTTTAAAATATACATAACATTTACGATGTTACCTATAAAACTCTTTGATCGCGCAGTATCGTGCGGTTGATTTTCATTGATCATTAAAACAAACTAAACGTATATACAACAAGGGGAACGAATGCACATTATTGCTATTTCGCGAGGTTTTCTATCATTATTTTTGGAAGAGTTCCAAAATTTTACAACGACGTTACGCTTTCCCTATTTTCATCGCGGAAAATTTAAAAACCATCGGTCACCAGTGTGACAACAGCTAGAATACAAATAGAAAAACTTTTATAGCCGGTTACAATGTATTTACAAAGTAAACGATACAATTACCATATACATTCTACAGACTTCAGTTACGTAGAAATTCATGGAAATACGAAATACATAGTTGCACATCTTAGGTCTAATACTTTATCTGATCCCATGAATAAACAATATTGATACAGTTTTGGGTAAACACAAATAAAACTTTATGATGTATCGTTAAAGTCAAACTGTGTACATACATTTTCCTGACGCACAAATACATAAATTCCTCCAAATCATATTTCCTCGTTACATTGGAAGAATTACGGCAATAAATTAAAATTATACATTTCAAAACTTAATGCTATTTCTATTTTGTGTTTTGTGAAGCTGAAATATTCTCTAGTAGGTGAAGATAAGTTTATTGCAATTTCTATTATTATAGTTGAGTAAATTGTCACCAATTGAATATTATAATAACGCTATTTGAAACGGGACTTCATTTAAATTGGTGAATTAAATAATTAGCGTCATAATCAGTCACTAATCGTTTTAGAACTCGCAGTACAGAGTGTGCAATAAATGTGACGTAAAAAATGCAAATAAAAAGACACATTACCTGTGAAGCATTTCAAGAATTATAACCGTTTGGCTCGCAGATATCTGCCGATGGATTCTGCAAGGAAAATCTTACGTTTCGTGCCAAAATGAAGTTATATTTCCAGTCCATTGACGCTGATGATTCAGGGTGTAGTGCCGGCAACTCGGGCCGAACTTTTGGCTGTGATTACCAATTATTTTGATTATGGAATGTTAAGTCAGTGTAAATTAGTCAGATGTCGGTTACGCATCGGCAAATAAATTTAATAAGTCCCCGCCGCTGCAACTAGTTCGGCCGGCTGTGAAATTATTAGCGCATTTATTTATGATACCTCATTTCCTGCAGTTCACTGTCTTATGTTTTGTCACTGTTTATATGCTACGCTATTTTATTGCACCGAAATATTATCTTAGCAGGTAAATTATGCGCTCGTTAATGTGTATTAAAATACCAAGCAGTCTCACAAACTTTTACGGTTATAACCATAAAACGCATTTGAAATACCTTAATTTTGCTACACGCACTCTACTGACAGTTTATTAGTTAGTCACAAAAAAACTCGTAAGTATGTATTACAAATATGACGGATATTCTACTCATCAAAATATTATGATACTATTAACTTGTAATGCTTTAGTAAATGATGCCACAGTCCAACGAGATGATAGTTAGATTGATAGATGTGTTCTCGATATAAATAAATCTTTGCAAATCAGAAATAGTTCGGGATTCCTGCATTCAAGGTTCGACTGATCGTTTCTATCCCATTTCTGTACACACAGAAAATAGGACAACAAACTAAGATATATTTGAAACAATATTGTAATTTTAACTAACATTTAACCTAGACCGAATGTCACAAAAGTGTAGGTCGCAATAAAATAACCGTGAAATGAACAAACAGCCAGTTTGAATTATTTAACGATGTATTAAATGCATCGTGTTATATAACATAATGACTATCTTGTCACATTTGTTTTCATTATTCTGAAAACTTCGTGTAACAAAGACCACACGTCTTGATTGAGTACAAAAATAAACTGAGTGTAGTGTTTCATAAAAATATTTTGCCATTATGAGCTGAATTGTTTTGTCCGTCTGATACTTTCATCTCGTGTAATTTATAACATCAATATTTAATGATTGAAAACAAAGCTTAATTGATAATAATCGGTATTTACAAAACTCTAAAAGAAAAGCCTTCGAATATTATCAAAACAACATTCATGAAATGTTCCGTGTTATTCAAGTACAAATTGTGTTTGGTAGTTGAACAAAAATGTACAACGATCGGTTTTACAGCTTTCTAAGGAATGCGTTTACGAAAATAACATCAAAATTATAACCAAGTGTTTTAAAAATAAACTTTGTAACCTGACCTAAATTCGGCGTATTGTTGTTTTAAGAGTACACGTGGTGGCTACGTAAAGCGCGACTCAGATTAGATGTTTCTCTCATTGTGGCATTCAGAGAGAACACAAAAATTATAGCCGATCACCGACCGTCTATATCTGCGCCGGCGCCCCAGTATAACCCGTTTCACGCGCCAGTGGTCACCAATCATCGGCCTTCCATACATTAGCTGTTGTACTCGCGATATTCAAATATTTACATCCGCGCTATACATCATTATATTACTTATTTATGTTGTTAGACTTTAATAGCAGTTTACGATCATTTGTTATTAAACTTTTAGGTTGTAAATCAATCTTGTTTTTTGGCTTTATAAGGATAAGTAAGTTTGGCTCTATACGTCTTTGTTATATTGTGTTCGTAGGAGTGTTTTAGTTATGTAACTGTGTTTTAAAACTGTTTTAAAGATAATGATAGTATAACAGACTCATAAAAAGAAAATCAAAATTTGCCGCATATCTCTTATTTCCATAGAATTTTACTTCACACCTCAAATCAGTCTTACTTTATTAAAAAATCAGCTAGAAAATGAATTACAATATTATAAAAGAAAGACTCTCCAAAGACTAGTGTATCTAACGAACAAAACAGTTGACTACTCCTGCCAGTGACGTCGCTCCACGTAATATTCTCATCGGGATTGTTGTGAATCGGCGGCCGCATCAAAGGAATTTCCTGCTCTTAATCAAGGAACAACTTTATATGCGCAAGAGTTTCTGTAACGCTTTAAAGCGAACGTGTGGATATGTTCAGTATCATGTGTTGCAATCATGAACTGAAGCCACTAATCCTTGCACGAAACACCCCGCCTTATATAGAAAATCCATTTATACCTTCTTTAGAGCTGACAGTATTTAGTAAACTTTATACTTGACATGAATAACTTTTCGTGTTCTGGAAGTCAACATCTGTTTAGTATGAGATTTAAGGGGGAATGCTTGCAAAATATTATGGAAGTTTATGCAAAATGCCAATGCAACAGAAAAGTTCCCAGTTTAATTCTACCATAATATATCAATCATAATATATACCAAAGTTCTTAAGTGACGTTGTATTAACATCCATTAGTAGTCAAAATAAACGCAATCAATTAAAACGTCATTATACTCCAAAACAATTCTGCAATAATGCGCTCTTCGAAAGCTTCGGCAACAGCTATCATATTTCTATAAATGGATCGCATCATCTATGTTCGTACGTGTGAGTCGATGTCAATTAGTTTATATAAATCTGACAGCTCATTTCCTGCAGAATGCAGGTTTTGCTGAACATTCCCACCATCTGACGTAGATATAATTCACGCTGACGAAGAACTCAATAACAACGTCACTAGTCTGAACGTGTACGGCACAGAGAGAGACAGAAGCTTTTTCACTTATTTTTGTATTCCAGTCTGAGGAGGAAGGAATGCTATAAATAAGGGTGCCACATCGACGTAAAATCTAGTGTAACAACACTCGCACTCGGATTCGGTTCTTGTTACTACTGCCAACCCTACACACACACCATGGTGAGGATCCCAAGGATTTCAAATCTCCTGTTCGTTGGACGTGGATGTGACAGTTCATTGTGAGAAATCTAAAAGTGATCAAAAAATTTAAAGTCTAACACGATTTTAAAACGAAGTGATTTTTATGGAATTTTTGAAAATGGACACTCGTTATAATTTTCTCTGGTTTAGGCATAGTCCTTACACATAAATTGCAATAGCATTTCCATCACAAACAGAACCATTAACAAACTATATTCTTACGTCGGTATTTTCTTCGTAGGACACTGATGATGACCAGAAGATGGCCATGCTGCGCAAGGCCTTCCAGATGTTCGACACCACCAAGTCAGGATACATTGATGTCCTGAAGATCTCCACCATCCTCAACACAATGGGCCAGCTCTTCGACGACTCTGAACTGCAGGCTCTCATCGATGAAAATGACCCAGAAAGTGAGTATTGCTGTAATATCATTAACAAAAGTACTATGTGTATTTAGTGTCCCCTTTATGCGTACAGTCTTGAGCTAGAATTGGAGTTGGTCGTCTCTCTCATATCGGGTATATGGTCTCTCGTTCATACAGTTTAAAATTTAAAAAGCTAACGTCTTGGTTACTTTACCGTCATGTCATCTCCAGTCGAGAAATTAAAGTTTTCAATGGAACCGCATCTGTATAGGTAGATAATATCTGATTTACTAATAAACAAACTTCATTGAAACACATTTTTCAATGTTATGTGAAAGTTCAATCTTATATTGCCTATAAATCCTCTCACATGTCGTATACATCAATATGTGTTTGTTCAGCTACATGATGCCTGCACATTGAATGAATTTGGATTCTCTGTAAACAACATCAATTATTCATGCCATTTAAATATTTCTCGATATTCTATTTGCCTCTCCTTCTTTCATTTTGTTGATGACTAACGACATAATAGTTTTTACTATGTTTTCTCTAGGACTAAGATAAAAGTCAAATGTTTCACGCGGTCTCTTCAAATGTGCGGTGCCAACTGAGAGCGATAAAAAATTGAGAACAACAACTGTCGTATAAACAGCTGCAAACATCTCTTGTTAAAAAGTAATCCATCATCAGAATACGCTAACAAGAATTCACACGTACCGAGGCTACGACACCTTTTCGAATATATTCTCGAATATTTTTACTCGTCGCGGGAACTAATGAGGCTATTTCCGTACGGTAGTTCTCTCCGAGCTTCCAGTCCCTTTGAAAGATGCATGTCTCTGTTTCCAAAGTTTATTTATCTAGTCTGTTTTCAATGAAAGAAATAGAGCGCTCAAGGTTTAGATCACTTCTGGTTTTAGTCTCGAATTAATTGTTATTTTTACTTTATTTTAGACTCTGGCAAAATCAACTTCGATGGCTTCTGCAACATCGCTTCCCACTTCTTGGAGGAGGAAGACGCTGAGGCTATGCAACAGGAACTGAAGGAAGCTTTCAGGTCAGTATTTGTTTACTTATATAAAACGAATCATTCGCGAAGATTTTGTATGAATGTCTTTGATAGTTCATATTGCCAATACTCCTTAATCTTTACTGAATGTCACTTTATTTTAATCTCCAGGTTGTACGACCGTGAAGGTAACGGTTACATCACCACTTCCACCCTCAAGGAAATCCTGGCCGCCCTTGACGACAAGCTCAGCTCAAGCGACTTGGACGGCATCATCGCCGAAATTGACACTGACGGCTCCGGAACCGTCGATTTCGATGGTAAATATCATTACTATTGAATTATCTCATATCATCTAAATTGACTATGAACATCACTTATGCTTCCTACCTACCTACAAATGCTTCAAATTATTATTATAATGTTATTGGAACATCGGCTGGAGATCTGCCCACATTTTGTCCCGTCGCCAAGACAGGCCTCCGCAGTTAACACGCAGTTACCTGGTGTCATTCTGCGACTAAATTGTCAAAAGCGTGAACATAACAATTTGGCGACGTATCAACGTACTGCCACCACTTCGGCAATATATTATAAAATCTACTAAAATGTCCGTTTGGCTAAAACAAAACTACTTTCAAGTCGATTACCAACTGGATGCCTCCATAGCAGCTGCTTTTAAAGATAAACTATGGCATAAATTTTCGCGGAACCTACATAGATACATTACACTCATACCAGAACATCTAAAAGGCGGATGGTATGCGACGGTCAAAATTTATGTTGTCTTACAGACGCATATCACAATATTAATTCATTGTTACTAATCACCTCCACTTGTTTTAAAAACAGATCAAAGAAAACTTCTTGACATAATATTTTAAGTGGTTTTACATTAGCGTTATGTTGATTACTTAATAACTCAAAAAGTTTTGGAATGCGCTCTAATATTCATAAATTGTTTAGTTCTGTCTTATCACATCTATGTACCTTTATAATTTACTGATCCACTTTACGAAAGAATGTTAGCGGAATCTGACCTTTTTTTCTATCGAGACTACTCTACATTATTTCTTTTCAAATATTGTAACGCCAACCTTAACAAAAATATTTTGTTTGTTTCAGAATTCATGGAGATGATGACTGGAGACTAAGCAAATCGTCTATTACTGTTACTATTATAGTATTATTATATTTTAGATGCTATTTTTATTGTATTTAAAAAGTTAAGACTTTGACACTAGTACAAAACCAAATGCGGTATTAGCATGGTTGTTTAATTAAATTGCACATTTTACTCTATCTTATAGATAGGCACTTGTTAATATAATTTATTAGTCTACAAAGGTAGGCCAGGAATCTTTTTGAGTTCGTTCCAAAGAATTATTTCCGGAATAATTCACATCCAACGAATTCTAGAACAATTATAATGCTAATATTTATAACGCATTGCACTTTATTTTGGAAATATACGTAAAATAACATCATTATTATAACATCAATACACAAAACGACAGTCTTTTACTCTAGTTTCAATTGGTGTGTCCTTGACCTAAATCATTCCTCTGGTAGGTACTTGTCAGCTTGTGTTAGTTTGTGACCAGTCGCCGCTGTGGGCACACCAGCGTTGTTGATCAAAGAAACAGAAATACCGCACTGGCAGTGTCTAATGATTTATTAAGATTTATACATCCCGACCAACTGTTATGTAAGCATCAAGTTATAAATATTTCCACCGGCACATTCTATATTTCTGTTTTATACGGTAATTGAGTTCGAGAGTGAGGATTGCCTCTTGACCAAAATTAGCCGTGTTCCAAGACTCGCAATTGAAAAATTGTCCAATTGCATTTTGTTTCCTGTGGGTACGGTACAGTTGAGGACAGAATCACAGACCCACATTACATTTTCCTTATTAAAGTTAAAAAGTCTTTGAAATTACTTTGATGCCATTTTAATCCAAAATGGTATTATATACTGATGATATTTTAAAATATTTCTGATAAATCAACACAGCCTTTATTATAATACGTCACGAAAAATAAAGGTGAGTAATTTCGCAAACCATAAAAAGCAGTTTCTGGAATGTGATGTCACACCACGTAAACGACGGCTTAAAGTTTCCATTGAAGTCTCGAAGTTTTGAGGACCGATTAGTCTAATTAATATAAAATGCCTTTTGATATTGATGTTACTACCACTCAATAGAAATGAAGAGCACTTCTCGATAACAGCAGTCTATTTAGAACGGGTCAATATCGACAGTATGTCTATGTCAATGGAACACAACGGGCTGTGGATTTCAGTGTAGAGGATTAGTCTCAGAATAACTACCATTATGAACTAATTGACCCTGGCAGGAAAGCTATTTTAGTTGAACACAATTTGTGTTGTACTGTGCACTGGATTGGTAGCTTGACCATGATAGCTCGACGACATACCTACTACAAATTGAATTTCTCAAAAATCTCCTAAAAAGAAAAGATAGTACTTTTTATACTAAATGGATGTGAGTATAAAATGTCAATGAATGATTTTTTTTTCAAGACTGTATGGGACGAGATGGAACAGTTTTTGTAAATACGTAAGTTTCGCACACATACAGTAAGAACGGAAAATACTCTCTGCAGACTAAACAGCTTGGCAGATTTTCTTTATATAAAATTTAATCTTCCAATCGAAGTTGTGTTGCTAAACGTCTGATCTTTGTTATGTGCGTACTACACATTTATCTTCGTACTGATTTATAAGACCAAAAAAACTATCAGTCGACAAAAAGTTTGCAATGTGCGTACTCTGCACCGCATCAGTAGTTCCTTAGTTTTCAACACTTCTAAAACCTCATCTACCACAAAGATGTCACTTTATAAAACTCATAATTACAAATATAAGGCGTGAAGCTGTCAACAATGTGACCACAAGTGTACAATGAAAATTGTACCCATTAAAGCGACCCTCAGGATCTCAATTGGATCAGTAGAAATACCGTTATGAATCCTCGTGTGCATATAAGCCATGTGTAACTATTATCAGCACTAGTTGACTGCAGTGTTGGCTATTGTGATGTTTCCATTTACCCTTTTACTATGGCTTCTATCTGTGGGAATGTCGATATCTGCACCATCGGACGAATTCCGTGGAATGGTGAACGAAGGAGGTATGTAACTGTTTTATTGCAAATAAAATGATCTTATAAATACAGTGGACTTCCTAATGTCAAGGTTATCGTTATGACTTACTAGCAGTAATAAATTTTGAATTATGAGTGTCCTAATTAGAGTATTTCAACACTGTGCGTTGAATCTTGTCTACATAAGTCTCTTAAAATAATTCACAGGTAATTTGCAAAGTATGACCATAAAACAAAATTGGTAGAAGAGAAATAAAATAAAAAAGTGATTCTTAAAATATAATACTAATTATACTGTCACGTGAAAGAATGCACCTACGGGATAAGTAGTATTTTGACTATTCTATATTGCCCACGCAGACGAAGTTGCGGGCAACAGCTAGTATTGACTAAATTTCGTGTGTAGTGGATTATAATTGGTTCTACATGATTAAGATTATTTTGTTTTATTTCCTCTAGAGCTGTCTGTGGATGTTGATGGGCCCCTAATGGGCATTGTTCCTGGTTACGCAGCTCAAGGAGAGAGACAGCCACATAGGACAGGGAATATATTTTATGAGCTTCTAGAGGTAAACAATTAATTCTCTTCACCATCGTATAGGAAATACTTTTAAAAAATTGTGTTCAATAAATAATTGTATCCCAACCTTTTTCCAGTACAATGACGATTACAAAATCTTTAAGAATTTAGTGAAGAAAGGTATCACAATGAAAGGTCTTACGTTTAACATCTACGATGAGAATATGCAAGAAGCAGCTAGCCATCTATTTGAGCTACTCCACGGTGCAGAAGATGCAGGATACAATGCTGAGAAATTATTCAATTTTGATGAATTAAATGAGGACTTAGTTGCATATGCTACACAATTAAACATGATATACAGGGACAAACATGTTGATACGTCAGCATTCGCACCACCTTTTATCACAAAACCCAACTTTTTTGTCAACGGCGAAACAATATTAAAAGCTATGAAGATTAGCAACTACCTATATAACAATATAGATATTACAGAGGAAGCGTATGTAGATCAGTATTTCAAAAATTATGATACAGTCACGATTAACAGTAATTACTCCGGTTGGAATTTGCCTGAGAATGGAGGTGAAGAGCTGCTAAATTACTTTAGAGAAGATATTTCATTAAACAGCTACTATTACGGAGTACATCTAAGACATCCGTATTGGATGTTCCGTCATAGACTGTATGCACTTAATTCTAGAAATGATGAGCATTACTATTATATTCATCAACAACTTGCCGCTCGTCTTTATCTTGAAAAAGAGCATTTGCGTCAAGAAAATAATTCAAAGAAAAATGACTTTGGTGATTTCAAGCCCTACCTCATTCATGAAAATGGTCTGCCCTTTCCTAGCAGATCTGGAACAATTGGTGACTGGAGTGAAGATAGAGCTAAAATTAAGGCCATTGATATTGCAATAAGAGAATGTATGTCTAGGGGAATTATCATGATGGTAAGATATTTTTGATTTAATCATTTGACAGGATGAAAAGCTGATATATTTTTTGTTGACAAGATATTCCACTCTGACTGATCCAAAAAATCTGAAGCTTACTATGTAGAAAGCAGGTAGTGTATATAAAATGACATATCTGTTTTCAGGAAAATAAGTCTCCAATAAGGCTGTCAGAAGACAATTACATCAAACTATTGACAAGACTGTTCCGAGGTAACTTTGAAGTGGGAAGAATTTCCAAAATCGTGCGTTCATTATTTGGATACGGAGGGAACGGATATCCTATTGATGAGTAAGTATTTATGCAATTAAAAGTTATTGTTGATAGTGCAGTTTTCATACCTGTCAGTATATTGTATACGATACTTCTTATTTAAATGATAGTGACAAAAGAGATAGGTAATATCAAGTCGTAATCAATAGCTATATTTACTCAAGAATAGAATTGGTCCTCCCACGCCTTTTAGCCATACGCTTGTGGATCGCTTGTAAAGTTAATCACTCTTTTGTGATAAAAGAAAAAAATATTATCTATTTTACAGGTATAACCCTGCGCCATCTCTTTTACATCATCCTCAAACAGCATTGAGAGATCCCATCTACTGGTACATGATTCAATTTGTTCTCAACTACTTCACCGAGTACAAAGAGTCCATCGAACCTGTTAATCTACAAAAACATTCACTAAAACGCTGTGAAATCATCGATGCGGAAATTCCAAAAATAACCACTTATTTTGACTATTATCAGTTTAATATAAACAAAGCTATAATCAAAAAGAGTTCCCCACATTCCAAAATACCGCTGACGATAACCGCACGTCAAAAAAGATTAAAACATTCCAAATTTGAATTGAACTTCACAGTTGATTGTGAAGGAATTAAAAATACTATCGTCAGGTTGTTCCTCGGACCTCCATGCACTGACAGTTGTTGGGAAGAATACTCACACTTCTTTGAACTTGACAAATTCGCATATTCCTTCGAAGAAGGATTAAACACCATAACATGGTCACCTGAGATCTCAAATAAATTCTCCAATGATGAGTTCTATAATATGGAAGGGTCGTCGTTACTAAAAGATAGGATTAATAACTACAATATGTTTAAGTTCCCAGAGAACTTAATAATACCGAGAGGCTTAGAAAAAGGTCTGAACCTTACTCTATTTATTATGATAACGTCAGCTGATGAATATTTGGATGAGTTCTATTCAGCCAACAAGTTCTTCGCAGATTTAATGAACGATATAGATAACAAGCCTCTAGGGTTTCCTTTTGACAGGCCAGCAGTAGACTACTATGATGATGCTCCAAATTATAAGTTTTACAACATTACCATTTATCATAAGAAAAACAATGTAGAAAAGAATGGTTTCTTCTCTCCTCACTTGCATTGAATTGCATGTTTTGTTTAATGTGAATTTTGGGTCTTTTTATGTAAGCAAATGTGATCTGTTTGACAATAATATAGTTATTAAGATTAATGTTTCTGGACACTGTCTTTTTTAATGTTGTTATATTACATTAAACGTTTTAAATGTTATTTCTCTTTCTTGTAATTACACTACTGATTATTACACTACTCGATCTACTTCATGAATATCTAAAGACTGTTTCTTTTGACTTCCAGTTTACACACAGAATTACTTATAGTGCAAGAAAATTATGTACTATGATAGACTTGCAGGTGCATGATACTATCTAGATAAAGGAGAAACAAATTAAAGTATTGTATTACTTATTACAATATTTATTTCATTTTAATTACGGTTTCTATTTTTACTCAAGTTGACATATTTAACATCTTACTTATGGTTAAGGAAGTAAGAGGGGATGTTCATCTCATAAGGTAAGTACGCGTCTTTGTGGTAGATCTTTACATCCTCGAAGTACATGTTGGGCTGCCTGAAGTAAGCTTCTTGTACAGGGCGGTCGAATGGATAACCGACAGGCTTGTTGTCTGACATGTAGTTTTGGAACACATCTTCTCCCTTCTTAACTCCGTTGTATGGGTATACGAACACGAACAACTGGAATGGGTATCCACCGCTGGTACCCTTCGGCAGCATCAGCCTCCTAGGCATGTTGTCAGGTACAACAGACATATCGTATGGAACCTTGCCTTGGTCTAACCACTTGTAGATCTCGTTAATAGGGATGGAGTCATCCTTGAAGAAGGTGAAGTCACTGGATTTACGCTCAATCTTGTTCTCACCTGGGGCAAGCTTCTGCACGAACCAATCCAGTTCATAGAATTTCATCCAGTCCTCTTCAATATTGACAGGGTATCCATTTTGGTCGTATTTGGGTCCAATGAAGATTTTGAATGCGGCGTCAGACGCTACATCTGATTTGAGGTCAATAGAAACAGTGAACGGTTTGTGGTTCAAGCGAGGTTGGCGGATCACAAAACCAGTAGGGTAGGATTTGAGCTCTTCTTGACTGTAGAACACGCTGTTAGTAGCGTTGAAATCGAAGAAATCAAAGTATGTGGTTAATTCGCTGACTTTGACGTCATTGATCTTAACACCGACGAAGTGAAGGTCATTGTAAGAGTAAGGCTTGACATATTCTTTGTAAGCAATAAGGTAGTCGACGATTCTCTGGTACAGCTGGTAGAATGCAGGGTCGCGCATTGAGGTCTGGTAGAAGTCCAAAGCAGATGGCATGAAGGTGTACCTTTAAACGAAAGAACGAATATGAATTAACTACATCATTAGTTTACTTATTTCTTAAAATTAAAATTATTGATTGTAAATGAAATTAAACCATAAAAAGCTTAAAAATAGTTGTAAAAACTTACTTGTCAAAAGGTTTGGGGCTACCGCCGAGCACGTGACGGGCGATGATCTCATAAGAGTACTGGTGCAAGTCCTTGTTGCTCTTCTCGGAGTACAGGTCTGAGTTCATGTGCCAGTAGTTGCCGACGTAGTTCATTTCCTTCTCAGGCTGAAAATAAGTACAAATAAAAGGTCAGATAATTCGACCACTTATGTTATTGATCACTACATAAAAGATAAGGGTTGCTACTTACGGTCTTGAATTCTCCCTTCTGCAAGAATTGGAAGAACGTCTTTTCATAGGTGTCCAGGAAACGGATGTATTCGTAGTTCTTCTCAGAGTGGACGTTGTAGTTGTTACTCCTTTGAGCGAAAGGCAAGAAGTTTCCAGACAGTAGAGGGTAGTAACCAGTCTTGAATTCGGAGTACCAGGAGAACTCAGGAATATCTCCCAAACCATTGGTAAGACGCTCCAAATAGTAACGAGCCAGAATTTGCTGGTAGTAGTAGAAGAAGAATTCTCCCGTGCGATCCTTCCATGCGCTTAATTTGCCAGACTTCCACCAGAAAGGCATGTGTGAGTGGAAGTAGAAGTAGTAAGCGTTCAAGCCTACATCTTCAGTGAAGTATGACAGTCTCTGTTCCTGGTTGGGGTAGGTCAATGCGTTGGAGTAGTTGGCATAGAACACGTAGTAGTCGCTTTCCTTGACAATGCCGTATTGAGCAGCAAAATCAGATTGGAACAGTCCATTCTGCATTTTGATGGCGTTCATCTTAGACAGAATGTCCTTGTTGAAGAAGAACTGTGGGTAAACTTCATAAGGTGCTGGGAGAACAATGCCTTCAGTGTCTTCCCTCTGGACCACAGCAATGTAGTACGCATATAAGAACTGCTCTTCGTTCAGCCAAACCTTGGCCCAGGCGGCGGTTTTCCAGAAGGTTTCGAAGTCCTTAGCGTAGTACATCAGCTTGAATAGGGCAATAGCTTCATCCCTCAACCTTTCGTAGAAAATGGAAAACTTGTGGAATTTCGGCAAGAATCCAGTTCTGTATAACTGTAAGAATTCTTCGACCACATGTTTTTCCTGCAAAATGAAATGTTTAGGTTTTGTATAGAAATTTTAGAAATTGCATATAGAAACTATATAATTTGATTCGTTTTGACTGTATATAATTAATTAAATATACTCACAGTGTAACCGGCGATGTTAGCTTCAATGTCGTATTCCTTGCCGACTTTGTAGTATTCAGCGTGAACGTCAAGTTGTTCCGAGTGCTCAAAGAGTGCAAGGATCTTCTTCTGGTGCTCGACAAAAGCAGCATCAACTTTGAATAAAAGAAACGATACCTTTGTACTATCTTATATAAATAAATAAATCTTAAAATAAATAAATAAATAAGATATATGTAAAAAGGCTCTAAAATGTTGACGAACCAAACTTTGTTTAACTTCGTATTTTATCTGTGTGTTATGTATTGATGTGACAAATAAATATTGAACCGCTATTACTACAAGATACAACAAAGGTGCAACCCATCATGAATAGTTTATATATTTCAAGCGTTCCTGGGGTATATAAAGTTGATTTCGTAAATACACACATGAAGGTATTGAAACCTCAGAAGAAATGAAGTATTTTTTCTGATGTAGAAATTGCCCCGCCAGAAAAGGTGGTCTAGATGGATATGGTGTGATAATTAGATGATAGAATAATTAAAGATCTACATTGTATCTATTTTTACGAAAAACTATTTCAGCTATTGGAAGCGGGTTGTGAGATATCGCAAAGTTTATATATACTGTTACAATTCCACGTGAAATAATTAGTAAACATAAAAAAGCAATCGAAATGCAATAATTTCTTACCAGGTTTCACTTGAATTTCATGGTGCTTAGGGAGGGCTACGCCCATCGCCAGGGCCACAAGCCCCGAAAGGATCAAGACAGTCTTCATCGTTGCCAGAACCGCCGCCAACTGTGCCGACCAACCTGCCGAAGCCCCGTTTTATACCACTGAAAGATCACAATGCCGTGTGTTTAATATCGATAATGTTATACTTTCTTTATCTTTATCACTGTATTAACCTCTGACACGAAATTCTTAGTTGATGTATTAAAATCACAACAGAATTAACGAAATCTGTTGCGTAATCGCGCCGGTATGAAGCTTATCAGAGCGAGAGACATGTTGTCAAGACTCTCAGGGTCTAGAACATTTCCACAAAATTGGACTTCATGTATAGAACGTACAGTCCTATGGAATATCGTTAGGAATTGAGGAGCTTATTTTAATAATCCCGATAGAGACTCCGGTCTTTTGGTAGCTAAAATGTTAATTGCATGGTCTTTTGGGTCATTTCCATTCATCGTGTTTGTAGAAAAATGTTTGGACCTAAATCTATGTACCTACACTATTTTTATTGTTATCTTGTGAAGTCTATCTCTAATCGCAATTATCATCGGGTTTTGATAATCAATAGGTTCATATATATTATGTAAAGTTAAGAAGAGGGTTAATACGTACATAGCAATACGCTCGTACAAATATCAACCTAAATAAAACAAATGACACCTGGTACCTGTTACACTACATTGTTTTGATTTCTGATGTACTGATCACTGCACTAAACAAATATTATGAATCAATGAAAATGTTATGGTTATTAAGATGTGTGTTATCATTTTGGAATTTTACAATTACAGTAAGAGTAACCGCACACTGCTGATTTTTACTTGGCCGACAGATATATGACAACGTTCAGGTATTTGACCGGTATCAGATCAACTTAAAACTTTGAGTAGCTAAATTCACGCTTTTCTTAAAATATATAAATATAAAAATTCACGCTTTTCTTAAAATATATAAATATAATTTTTCCAACCATCGTGCGCCAACTGTCTTCTGACTGTTTAATCTGCAGTTTAGACTTAGAGTTATGTATTTTTTTACAATGTTTCTTTCACAGTAATTCTGATATATTTACATGCCAAAAAGAAGGAGTAAATTTTTCGCGGCTACCTGAAGGAACGGACTTAACACACTCAACTGTAACTAATTAAATTGAATGATAAGGACCGTTTTAAAATAATATGCAACCGTTTTAAAGGAGCGATTTTCACCATTACCATTTAGGACGATAATGCTTGGCGTTAGTTGAGATACAATTAATATTTAGAGATAGTGAAGGATAAAAAAAAGTCGTGGTAGCCTAGTGGGTAAAGAACCAACCTCTCAAGAATGAGGGTGTGGGTTCGATTCCAGATCAGGCAAGTAGCAATGCAACTAAGTATGTATGTACTTTCTAAGTATGTCTCGGACACCAGTGACTGTGTTTCGGATGGCACGTTAAACGTTTATAGGTCACAGCAGTCATTGAACATCTTTGATAGTCGTTACGGGTAGTCAGAAGACAGTAAATCTGTCACCAGTCTAACCAAGGGGTATTGGCTTGCCCGGGTAGCAGGGTTGACGAGGTCAGATAGGGCAGTCGCTCCTTTTAAAACACTAGTACTCAGCTGTATTGGGTTACAATGGAAGCCAACCCCAACATAGTTGGGAAAATGCTCGGAAGATGATGGGGATAGTGAAAGATCGAGAAGTAAGTACATGAAATCAAAAGTAGTATTTGTCCATATTCCATATATATATATTTGTAGTATCATTTGATGCCCTCAGAAGTAGTCCGTTTATACAAAATAAAGTAAGATTAATAGATAACTTATTTGGTAACATATTATCTGTACCTACATAATAATAATAACATACAACAACAAACATTTAGCTATCTCTCAGCTTGAAATTATGTCATAGGTTAACATTTTTAATACGATAGCAGCCACATTTACCTAAGTAAATGACGAGTCAAAATTAAGGTGTGGTAAATTGCATCTATATTGCATATAAATACAGTTCTTAGACACCATTAACTGTGTTTCGGATGGCACGTTAAACTGTAGGTCCCGGCTGTCATTGAACATCCTTGGCAGTCGTTACGGGTAGTCAGAAGCCAGTAAGTCTGACACCAGTCTAACCAGGGGTTATCGGGTATCGGGTTGCCCGGGTAACTGGGTTGAGGAGGTCAGATAGGCAGTCGCTTCTTGTAAAGCACTGGTACTCAACTGAATCCGGCTAGACTGGAAGCCGACCCCAACATGATTGGGAAAAGGCTCGGAGGAGGATGATATATATACAGTACTTATAAGACCAATAATGGTATACTGGTAAGCGAACACCTCTCCAATAGGAAAACATGGGATATTTCTCTGTGAAATGCTGCTTAAAAAAGGTGGATGTTTCAACACGAAACACAGAGGAACTGGTCGCCCATCAACAGACCGACCGCGTCAAGTTTCGCTTAACCATGGTCGATCGAGCCGTTTGGCATTTACTTACTAACAAGCTTCCTAATAATTACGATAACACATCACAAAAAAATAATCTAAGTTTGGACTTGTTCGAAAAGTCTTATAATGAGTACACTTAAATATTAATCTTCAATAATCGCATCCTGCGTTAGTGGGCCTTATGGCAAATGCACTTCGGTAAAATTGTGGTGGCTTGAGTAAACTTAAGACCTTTGGTACAATTGGAAATGTGCAAGAAGGTTTTATACGTAGTGTGTTGTGTACATACTGGCTGCATAGAAAAGCGATGACAGCCGGTGGCTTTTGTTTTAAAAGAAACAATCCCATGTGTGTGCCATGTATTCGTAGGATGGAGTGACATTTTTTATTCGGAATATTATTTTTTCACATAATCATAGAGACTTATTTATTTTTATTTATTTATTTATTTATTTATTCCTTTACATCAGGCAACTAAGGCCCATAGCAAATACGATACATAAATAGTTAACATTACAATACTTATAGGTAAACTAATACATATGAAAAATAAAAAACAATACATAAATAATGAAGCAAAATAATAACTATAAACTAATACATAAAAAAAAAAAAAAGAACACAATTTAATCTATTTGTTGACACGAATAGGCGGTGTCGTGTTGCACTGCGCGGTGTCACGTAGTCTCCCGCGGAATCGCCGGAAAAGGACACCTTTCGGCCAAAACTGTTCCTGGAACATGTCGAGGTGCTGAGTCGGCACACGTACTACAAACGATTTGAAATTTGTGTTGTGTCTCGGCTCCAACTTCTCGACTCTTAAGGTCCAGTTCGTCTTGACTCTTATATACTCCACGATCTCCTCGACCTTCGTGGAGTGATGAAGGCGCGACACATACAGCTGCGTCGTAGGTATTGCGGGGCGCAGCAGCATGTTCGGACCCGTCAATGCAGTTCCGCATTGATTTCGGCTAGATGGCTTCTTCTTCCTTCTCTCCACCTTGACGAAACCATCTGCATCAGCTGTCCCTTTACATGGTACAGATTGTACCGTACCTCGGGTTATTTCGGGCTGTTTTTGTATTGCCACAGTAGCTTTAGGTGGCCGTTGGACGGGATCTCTCTTTACGGCATCCGAGTAAACACGTCCAAGCCTAGACGCGCTTACATTCATCGGCGTCCCGAAGATGGGGGTCGCGGGGAGGGCGGGGCACGGTGACGCATCACTAGTAGTGGCGACGGCAGGCGACGAGTGCACTTTTGCTGACTCGGCGCGTTGCGGCGATTCGTTGACCTGTCCGTGGCGTGTGTTGTCGCTGTTGGCATGCGCGTGTGACCTACATACTGAGTTTCGCAATTCTGCTTATTTATTGGCTTATGAAGCACTGGAGCGTGATTAAAGTATGAATTGTATTGTCACAGTTAATTTTATTCTCCTCGCCCTATATACTCATGCCTACCATTATGACACTATGACAGATCATAGGTATTAGTACCTAATTATATATTTTACTGAAAGGAAACTATATAAAAACTACTTTGTTTTCCAAAAATAATCATATTGTGTGAGTCTCAGAACTCGAATTGTGCTGCGATCATTCAATGTTAACTTGCTTTTTTTTTAAGAAGAAAGACCAGACCACCATACCATTTACCATATTTTTGAAAAAAAGGAATACCAGATGCAGCTGAGAACCAGTGATGTACAAGGAGCTACTGCATATCTGACCTCCACACCCAGTTACTTGAACAACGCGTAGGTGGGACTGTCAAAAAAGAAAGATTAGTAATTGAATTTAATTTTCTTTAATGCCAGAAGTAGTCGTTTTTTGGTTTTATATTCTGCGGATTCCTGTACTTGGATTAAAAAATAGCCTGGTAGGTGTTTAAGCTCATAAAAGTTTTGTTTAATGTTTAAGTTTTTTCACAACAATCATACTTATAAACATCTCCTTTGTGTAGTGTAATTGTATCATGATTTCATAAGTAAGATTTACAGTACGAGTTAGAGCTGTAGTGTGAGCACTACAAACTTTCAGTCGGCCAATGGTTGGTTTGGGCTCATAAATCAGATCAAATATAAAGGTGAATGGAAGTAGACACGTCACAACGATAAGGTATTTGTACGGTATCCGATCGTCCAAAAACTTTGATTGAATTCACGATTTTTCGACCACCGGGCCAACAGTGGCCAACTGTTTAATCTGCCATGTGAGCGTAGGTCAAACGTACCTACCAAACGAATTATCAAAATAAAGCAGGCAACAACGACGATCCTGTACACTTGTGAGAAGTTTGAGAGATTTCAGATTTCATCAGCTCATTGTAAATAAACTACACATGTGAGAATCAGACCCGCCCACTGAGGTTTTCGTACCTAAGATCATTATTTATAAGCAGTTCAGGAAACGTATTTATTAAGATACCTTTCATTTTTAAGGTACTTTAGTAGGTATTTTCCTATTTCAACTAAACTGCACATATGTAAGGTAAACCTTTCGATAGGACTTTTTTTCACAAAATGCATATTAAACAAAGAAACTTCTGCTTAATGATTCAATTTGATTAAGTAGGTGATTGTTGTTTTTTATATTCCCATTGTTATATAGCCGCATTTTATTTTGTTAGCTGACTTCTCTCATCAAGATTGTTTACCTTTAGTTAAGAGCCAGAAAAGCCTACTCAAATCATCATCATCCTCTGAGCGTTTTTCCTAACTATGGGGTCGGCTTCCAGTCTAACCGGATTTAGCTGAGTACCAGTGCTTTACAAGAAGCGACTGCCTGTATGATCTCCTCAAACCCGTTACCCGGGCAACCCGATACCCGTTGGTTAGACTGGTGTCAGACTAACTGGCTTCTAGAAGAGCCTACTCAAATAGGCCCCTATATTTTATTTTTAATTACCTATGTTTATTTTTTTCTTATAAATGTATCTATAAAAAAAAACTAATTAATTGATTAATGGCTCAATAGATCATGAGAATAATATTATAGTAGTCTACTTTACTAGTGTAATTAATTATTATTTTTACTTTTTTCATTAGAGGATACGAACTATAGTCTATGGATATAGACTTCTATAGATATGGGTTTTTGAAAATAAAATGGTAAGTTTTAATTATATAATATATTTATTTAAATACATATTTCTCTTTTACTCGTATCTTTTGTACATTTTGTTCTACATTAATATGATGAAATAATTCTATAAACGAGTTTATGAACTATTTATCACTTTACTGCTTCTTCTGGCTGAAATAAGAGGGAACGTTCATCTCGTAAGGTAAATACGCGTCCTTGTGGTAGATCTGTACATCTTCGAAGTACATGTTGGGTTGCCTGTAGTAAGCTTCCTGCACGGGGCGGTCGAACGGATATCCGAAGGGCTTGTTGTCAGCAAGGTAGTTCTGGAACACATCTTCTCCCTTCTTAACTCCGTTGAATGGATACACAAACACGAACAGCTGGAATGGATAACCACCAGGGGTACCCTTCGGTAGCATCAGCCTCCTAGGCATGTTGTCGGGCACAACAGACATATCGTAGGGAACCTTGCCTTGGTCTAACCACTGGTAGATCTCGTTGATCGGGATAGAGTCATCCTTGAAGAACGCAAATTCGCTGGACTTGCGCTCAATCTTGTTCTCTCCTGGGGCAAGCTTCTGTACGAACCAGTCCAGTTCGTAGAATTTCATCCAGTCCTCTTCAATGTTGATAGGGTATCCGTTGGGGTGGTATTTGGGTCCAATGAAGATCTTGACAACAGCATCAGAGGCTACATCAGACTTCAAGTCAACAGATACAGTGAATGGTTTGTGGTTCAGGCGAGGTTGACGAACAATGAATTCTGTTGGGTAAGCTTTGAGCTCTTCCTGGCTGTAGAACACGCTGTTTGTGGCGTTAAAGTCGAAGTAATCGAAGTAAGTCACCAATTCACTGACTTTCACGTCATTAATCTTAACACCGACGAAGTGAAGGTCGTTGTGAGAGTAAGGTTTGACGTATTCTTTGTAGGCGACGAGGTAGTCGACGATTCTCTGGTAGAGCTGGTAGAAGGCGGGGTCACGGAGAGAAGTCTGGTAGAAGTCAAGGGCGGTGGGCATGAATGAGTACCTGTAACAATTATTTTTGCCGTCAATACTTTCTTACAAACATCCATAGATCTTCTTCATTATCATCCTCATCATTATCCAAAGAACAAGGGCAACCAAATAATTTCTGGCAACATATTCACTATTTCTATACCTAATTACAACACGTATTTTATAGAAATATTAAGCATAAGGTTCGATTTGAGTAAAGAATTGTATTGATCAAAGAAAAAGTCAAAAATATAAATACTTACTTGTCAAAAGGCTTGGGGCTACCGCCGAGCACGTGACGGGCGATGATCTCATAAGAGTACTGGTGCAAGTCCTTGTTGCTCTTCTCGGAGTACAGGTCTGAGTTCATGTGCCAGTAGTTGCCGACGTAGTTCATTTCCTTCTCAGGCTGAAATGAGTATAAATAAAAAGGTTAGGTGATTTGGCGCCTTATGTTATTGATCACTACATAACAACATAAGTGTTGCTACTTACGGTCTTGAATTCTCCCTTCTGCAAGAATTGGAAGAACGTCTTTTCATAGGTGTCCAGGAAACGGATGTATTCGTAGTTCTTCTCAGAGTGGATGTTGTAGTTGTTACTCCTTTGAGCGAAGGGCAAGAAGTTTGCAGACAATTGAGGGTAGTAACCAGTCTTGAATTCAGAGTACCAGGAGAATTCAGGAATGTCGCCTAATCCATGAGGAAGACGCTCCAGGGAGTAACGGGCCAGAAGTTGCTGGTAGTAGTAGAAGAAAATTTCACCCATACGATCTTTCAATAGGTTGTATTTCTCGGACTTCCACCAGAAGGGCATTTGTGAGTGGAAGTAGAAGTAGTAAGCGTTCAAGCCTATATCTTCAGTGAAGTATGACAGTTTTTGTTCCTGGTTGGGGTAAGTCAACGCGTTGGAGTAGTTGGCATAGTACACGTAGTAGTCGCTTTCCTTGACAATGCCGTATTGAGCAGCAAAATCAGATTGGAACAGTCCATTCTGCATTTTGATGACGGACATCTTAGTCAGAATGTTCTTGTTCAAGAAGAACTGTGGGTAAACTTCGTAAGGCGCTGGGAGAACGATACCATCCAAGTCAGACCTCTGGACCACAGCAATGTAGTACGCATATAAGAACTGCTCCTCGTTCAGCCAAACCTTGGCCCAGGCGGCGGTTTTCCAGAAGGTTTCGAAGTCCTTAGCGTAGTACATAAGATGGAATAGGGCAATAGCTTCATCCCTCATCCTCTCATAGAAGATTGAAAACTTGAGGAACTTGGGCAGGAATCCAGTTCTGTACAACTCGAGGAACTGTTGGACAGCTTGCTTGTTCTGTAGAAAATATTATTTTATTAGATGAATCAATGTTTTTAACATAACAGAAATAATTGTTTTATGTTAAGAAAATGTATGGACTATTATTTGAAGCTGTAGAATATTCTGTTATCATTGTAGGACAATTTCTCAATATCAGCTTAGAAACATAATTGAATAATAACTCACTGTGTAGTTGTCAATGTTAGCCTCAACATTGTAATCCTTGCCAACTTTGTAGTATTCAGAGTGCAGGTCTAGTTGTTGAGAGTGTTCCAAGAGCGACAGAATCTTCTTCTGGTAGCCAACGAACTGAGCATCAACTGTAAAAACGAACAAGGCAAGATTAAAGTTATTGAAGAATTCCAAAATAACGATTCCTTACAAGAAAAATCTCCTTAAATATTATGTAACTTTTTTACTATTTGATATTTACTTCTTTGCTATTTGAAGTTATAACATGAAGATGAAGTTACGATTCTGAAAATTATAAAGTACTTCTCTGTGAGAAGAAGCTTGTACCAAACAGTAAAAGGGCTTAAATAAGAATGTACATTATCGTACACCATGTCAATAAGGTACTATGTATTAATTGATTCTGAAATGGGCTGGCAATAAAAAGTAATTTGAATTGTGTCTTACCAGGCTTCGTTTTGAGCTCATGGTGGGGGACGGCGCCGCCCATCGCCAGAGCGACGAGCCCTGCTAGGAACAAGACAGTCTTCATGGTTTCCGAAGCCGCTGTCAACTGTGCCAATCTGTTGGCCAGTGTAGCTTATATACGATCGGCGCATCCCGTTCCTGAATGCAATTGATATCAGTATAAAAATATTTTGCTTTCTTTATCGCTGTGTGCTTCAGTATCTGTTGTCTGTCTTGACCCTTGCATTCGTTCGGCACATTTTGTTAACTTTATGTTATCATAATCTTTATTCTGTATTGTATTGTAATTTCAATGGACCCTTTTAACTTTCAGTATACTTTATACATATGCTAAAATGGCAATGATCTAAACACTTTACTTTCTTTTTTAAAGATTACGACTATACTGACGACAGACTATTTGATCTTTTGTTTTCCAATCATGTTTGTAGAGATATTTTTTTTAAACATTTTACCACCAAACCCTGTACTAATCTATAAATAATCGACATATGCTTTCTGTCCAGGAAACAAAGCATTTTGCCTACAAGTAGTACGTAGGTCTGTAAATGGACAAATGCATGAACTGTCGAAGTAGACTTCTAAGATAACATCCTGTACTGAGTTGTCTTGAACATCCAAAGAGATCCAGAATAAGCACCTTATTCATAACTCTTTTGTACGTACCAAAGTTATGATTGACATCAGAACAACAACGAAACGTAAATTGCATATAAACTTGGAATATGATCACTATTCGTTTGATCTCTGATATGCCATCAATCTTACAATTTGAAGCAGAGAATGCATAACTCTAGTGGAGCTTCAAACAGACAAACTGTTTGGCCATCATTCTATGTACATTTACATCGTAGGCCACCTATGTATTTAGTGTTTTCCTATTGTTAATTTTTTATTTTCTTTCATCTTACAAGGTTATTTTTCGTATATAAAACTGCTTATCATTCAAAAAAAGCCGTCGCGCTAAACTTACACTTTTCTTTGGAACTTTATGTAATTTTCAAAACACAACGCAATAATTGCACTCCCTGTCTTATGCCATCAAAGTATTGTTGGGACTTGAAATTACATTCATATTTCAAAAAAATAATATTATTATTATAAATCCTGCCTATCCACTGTATGAAGTTTCCAAATTAGTCGATCCAGTGCTAGTATGATTTATGCTAAGCTTCATAACATGAGAGCTATATAGCCACACTCAAAGAAATAAGCAGATGTTTCACGGTTCATCCAAGGCATGAGGGAAAAATTTCCTTGGTCAGCAGAAACTATGAATCTTATAACAAATCACGTAGCTTTCTATTGGTAAAAAAGTTTTCAAAATCGATTTAGTAGATCCCAGAATGTTGGATGCTTTACCATTAAAAATCCGATTCTAAGACAAGGCTCTCCCACAAATACCTAAGCACACCGAAGGTTAGTTTCAATTTGAACATATGCACCTGTGATTATGGTGATAACCCTATAAACCAGTGTTTCCCAAAGTGGGCGATAACGCCCCCTTGTGGGCGCTGCAGGTCTCAAGGGGGGCGGTAAGAGACCCAGAAAGAAAATGGGGGCGTTGTGTAGAGGCCTGGGGGGTAATTTTATTTAGCTAGGAGGCCTCTTAAACAACGACTTGTGAACATCAACTACCTAATATGAATTACAAGATTGCGCTCGCTGCACTCGCGCCTTTCACTTAACAGTGACTATTTTCTAATTTCTTTAGGTATCATTGCGTTCCAAAAATCAAAAATTTTGTGCTCGCTACGCTCGCGGCTACTTCTCTTTGCAGTGTTTTTTTTTTCCACAAAAGTTAAGATACTTTTGTGCCCCAAAACTAAACAATTTGCGCGGTTTTTTATAACTCTTTTTGGTACTTAACTGTTCCAAAACTCAAAAATTTCGCGCTCGCTGCGCTCGCGGCTTTTTCACTTGTCGCTGGTTTTTGTAAAACATGTTTGGGTTCTATTATGTCCCAAAACTCAAAAACTACGGGCTCGCTTCGCTAGCACTTTACAAGTTTGCAGTGATCTGTCTCCGGTTTCTTTATGTTAAACCAGGCAAAAAGCACCATGAATGAATTCTACACGATTTTTAAGTACCTACTTTAATTAACAATTTTAGTCCGTGATTACATTTTGTCATTTTTTTGGGAGGTGCTTAATAGGTAGTCCGCCCCGGGTGCCACCCGATGCTACGCCGCCACTGTAAGAGTTAACTTGAGACCTAAGCGCCGCGGTATGCTACCTGCGCTCAGGTTTCAAGTTGCGGGTTATAGTAAAAGTTTCGTTTAGAATTCCCCGTTAATAAACATATATACATAGGTCACAATAAGTAATTAATTTAATTTGAAGCTATAGTGGTTTTGTAAATAGGTGAAAAAATGGGGGCGCTAAAAAAATATTTATACTCAAAGTGGGCAGTAGACAAAATAAGTTTGGGAACCACTGCTATAAACAATGGCAACCGTACCTGCTCCTTCAAAAACACTGCAAAACTCCCTTACTTGTACCGTGAACAGTTAGGTAATACCTAGATATTGTTCCTAGTACTTCACCAGACGAGTTTACCTAAAAGCAAAACTATTACAACTAGCAACATTGTTCAATATTTTAGTATTATTGAGTAAAAGTGTCATTCAGATGATAGTCTTGTTTTCACAATACTTACCTAGCCGGATTACTTAATTTAACGCATTCCGATAACCCTACTATCACTTGCAAACATAATTAATGCGAAATACATATATATCTTGCAGTAGCTGTCGAAATATATCCACTAAGTTCGTAGTTCAAGGCTGTGATTATTCGGTTTAAAATTTTCCAGGGCTTATCTTCGAATCGACTCTTACTTAAGCTGGGAATAAACAAAAACGGTTTATTACCTATTGTTTCGTAAAAAAGTACTACACTTCTTTTGAATCTTTCGTTGATGTTGATTACATTTTCAGGATTACCTAACAATGTAGGAGACTCGATATGTAAGTATATTAAAACAGTAGATCCTAGTGCTTAGAGGTAGTTTTTAACCGACTTCCCAAAAAGGAGGAGGTTCTCAATTCGGCCGGTATGTTTTTTTTTTTTTTTCTATGTATGTACATCGATTACTCCGAGGTTTATAGACCGATTTACGTGATTCTTTTTTTGTTCAACTCAACTCGGAATAGCTGCCAGTTGGTCCCATAGTCATCAGGTCAGGATCTGATGATGGAAAACCTGAGAAATCGAGGGCAACCTTCGAAAGTTGTAGGCATACATAGGTTAAAAACTTGATACTCAGGTGTACGCCTAAAAGCACTATTCAACAGTGAAGATTTGGAGCTGACCTGATGATGGAGACCAGAGAGGGCCGAGGGAACTCGACAACTGAATATGTAAACTTCCTCGTGTTTGGGCTTATATTCTTTGTATTGATGAGAACTTCCCACTTATATGGATAGTGACAATATATATCATATCTGAATTACATACTTGTCGGAGACTGTCATTAGTACGGACACTAAACGTCACGCAAGCGCGCCCTCTGGCGGCGTTACCGGTGAAACAACATTTTGGCGCGCTTGACAGAGTCGTGGTGGTCGGCGTGGCGTCCGCGGAGCTCAGTCTTCGTTGAGTCGTCGTGTTGCACACATCTCGAAACTGCCTTACGTCACGTCTATATATATAAATATTCGTATCACTGAAAAGCTGTAAATAAAAAACTTTTTTACAAAAAAATTAAACCGACTTCCCAAAACACTAAAAAGCAAAAAAAAACTAATTTTAGGTGCATCGGCCTAGAAGTCGGTGGCAAAATTAACTTAGTAACATCCATTAGACACCGACTTCTAGGCCGATGCACCTAAAATTAGTTTTTTTTGCTTTTTAGTGTTTTGGAAGTCGGTTTAATTTTTTTGTAAAAAAGTTTTTTTGCACTGCAACTTCTTTTTGTGTTGTTGTAAAGAAATACTTTCTCGTGGGGGTACCGCAACAGATTTACCTTAAAAATATCATAAGAAACGTTGACCCGATGCAAAACTTTAGAAACCCCTCCTTCACTCATCAAACCCACCGGAAATTCTACCTAAGTAGGTATTCACATCGATAAGTTATTTACCAGCTGTTCATAACCAAGACATAATTGCTAGACAAGAAAAAATATAACACAAAAAACTTTTACTCGCATAGCGACCGGCGATAACCCGGCGCAGTTTCGCGATACCCTAATGCAGTTGTCTGATAAGTAGCTTAATTTCATCTTCATTAATGCCACCTCGCTTTAAGAATAAAGATTATATGAGATCATTATTTTTTAAGTATGTAAAGGGGCAAACCGTGGTGCAAAGGGGCAAATTAACATCGCCTAACTAGTGGTGATAAAATATGACCACCAAAGAGCATCAATTGGTATCTATTTTAAATGACTTGCTCAGAGATGTGCCACCATCTCCGAAGCCAAAAAATACCCCACACTGTGCTGACGAATATACATGCCCAGCAAGGTGAGTATGGACAGAACCCTCAGCTTTTTTAGCATTTGTCCAGCAGTGGACGCCAGTGATGCCTTCAGATGACGACTCTGAAGTGACCCTACGTAACCAAAACTTTTCCACCGGAGAAAACCAACGGCGAGGGTTCCGGAAAAATACTTCTCTCACAAAAACTGCTATAATGGACCACCTTAACTTTACCGTTGCAGAATGTTAAAAAAAAAAATCTTTCGCTGAATGTTTTAGAGCTCCGAAATCATAATAGTCAATCTTCTTTATGATAATTGATAAGTTATATTCTCATACAAGTACCTACAAGATATATTTTTACAGACAAGACTTAGCTTTTTATCAGTAGGTACTTACAAAAAAATAACAAAGGAAGATTGAAGTTTCATATTAATACCGAGACGCTCACTATCAATGATAACTCTCGGAACAGTTGATATTGACGTCTAAACTATTGAATTTACTTGTAGTACATTAGTATGTAATTCAGATATGATTTGATTTTATTATAATAAATAGGTATACTGAAATCGGCATTCACTTATGTAAATAAGTCTGATGATTAAGGCTCTGTCCATGGCTTCTCTGTTTGACCAGAACATAGGTACTAGTGAGTGTGGAAATTTAAAGGACAATAATTAAATGGCATGTATTTAACGCGGCGACTAAGTAAAACGAATATAGGTTTTAAAAAATAATAGAGTGGGTACCATTTATAATGGGTTGGCAGCTAAAAAGGAGTATCATAATAAGTAAAAGGTAGCATACTAATATATCAGTTATGAGGTCCGTTTTAATTTAAACTAGCATCAAGTTTTTCTTTCGGCAACTGAATTAATATCTAAGCGAAAACTAAATGATGACAATAAAATAGAAAATGGGCATTCATAAATAATACAAATCAGGTTCTATTTAAAATTGTTTGGATGAAGAATAAATATAAACTAGTTCCTATTATAAATATATTGTACGACTTTTTAATAGCTTTAAATAAAGTCTAAAATGGCATGAAGAAAAAATATTTTGCGGCTGTTATTTTCAAAATTATAGGTGAATAGCATGGAAGTAAGCATGCAACATGCAGCAAGCATGACTTCTGTCACGGCTCCGGCGCTGCGGAGCTCCGGCGGTCCCATGCGAGCTTATAGTCGCAGATGGTTTTCACGCTCACCACCGCAGCTTCGGCTTGCTGGCCGGCAGGGCCGGCCAGCCTCAGCCGCGGCGGCGAGCGTTAAAACTACCTGCGCCTCAGCTCGCAGGCCGCCTCGCCCCTCCGCGCCTACGCGGTTTTGAATTGCACTCTAGGGGTAGGGCAGATAAGACTACGTGGAGTCGGTTTTGCAGCGATTCGTTTTCGTCACTAACTTAATTTTTTAATACAATGTTTATTTAATTGAAGGTTATAAATGGCAATATGCTAAATAAAATGAATCCAAATTAAATTCTACCATCTCCATAGTGCGCCAAGTGAGATAATACCACCGCACCTTCCGCCGTTTTCATGAAATTATGATACACAATATTAATAATTAACTCTTATTCCTTTTTATTGTAATCCTTTTAATATTTAGCGCTATCCACAAAGCGAAGCCTGAAACTGGCTTTTTAGTCGGCACGAAATAGTTGGTAACATATTATTTTTGCCACCCAACTAACATTATTAGTCGCCAAGTCATTATAAATAGCTCCTCACATAATATTTCAATTGACTGGTATAGTTTATTTGCTACCCAAACGCAGCTGCTAGTTTTTAGTTTTTATAACACCCTTAATTTTGAACCTTACATATTATAATAGTCGCGAAAATATTTAATCGCTGGCAAGTTATTTTATTTGTTGCCAACATTTGTCGACTTTTAAGTTATTAGTCACCAGGAATATAATAAGCCTAATTAAATTATGGTACCAAATCTTCATTTACACACACGTTTCTGGCTACTTCACTTTAACATAGTTTTTCATGAGTCCTACTAATTTCATCGAAATGATAGTTCAAAATCCTTTTTAAATAAAATAATAATATGAAAATAAATATGTATCAACATAGCATACCTACATTCATTGAAATAAAACAAAGAAGAAAATCAGTTATTTGCTTTTTACAATCACGTTATAAGCGCCATCTATCTTGTTCTGTAAAAACTGATGAAAACTCATTGGGTAGAATCAGTTGAAACCTACACGAACGAAGGAACACTACTTACTAAAGCTACATACAGATGGCGCTGTTGTCAATTACAGTTAAGTTTGAAGTTTTTATGTCGATAGATGGAGCTACTTGCACTACCTTATGGACCGAAAAGTTCAAAAATATATTTCAATCGTTACGTTTATTTAATTTAAAAAATTACCTATATCACAAGTATTAAAAATATTTTTGTGATTAAATTATGATGACGTAGGTTTAAGTAATATTTATTTTATTGGTAATATTTCAGATTCCAGAAATACTGAAATCGAAGCAAAAAAAATTGGCATCCTATTTATTTAGGTTGTTAAATGGCATAATAACTCGATTTTAAATTCCTGAAAATTAAAGAGCTAAAGGCTTTTAAAGTAATGTGTGTCTCGTTTCGTAAAAGGGGCTAACACCCACCATTAAAATATACAAAATCTGTTCCTATATAGGATGAGTTGAAGATTGAAACGGGTCTTACTCTAAAGCACCTAAAATTAATGTGACTATCTGCTCGGATTAACATCGAGCCTTGAAAGATTAAACAGAGATGTAAGGTGCTTTTTGAAAACCTATAGGTAATTCAAGAATTTATCTTCTACTACCTGTTTTCCAGGGGTTTCACCTGCATCCCGTGGGAACTACTGCCCGTTCCCAGATAAAATGTAGCCTATTATGCTAGCTAGAGGATAGCCTAGCCTTCCTATAGCAAAAAAAAAATAACAAATCGGATTTGTTGCTTCGAAGACTATAGATTTTGGGCAAACAAAAACGTTTCCTTTTTATTATGTTTGTACAAATTAAAGGGGTGATCATCGAAATCAAGAAATTGAACAAGAATCTTGATTCTAATTTGTTACTTAGTAATTCAATTATACAACATACTTGTATCAATTAATATTCCCATTAGAATGCGGTTAATTTAGGTTTAAAGGTTTAAAAGAATTGGATACCTATGTTTATACATAGGTATCCAATTCCAATTCCAACAACATAGGTATCCAATTCAAGAATTGGATACCTATGTTTATACATAGGTATCCAATTCTTTTCATGATGAATCATTTTCATGATCGTCACCGGTTATCAGGTCAGCCTACGAAGTACGTAGTCCCTTCTACAATGCGATTTGGCAGCAAAGACAATACCGACTTTTTATACATATTAAACTGTCTTATTTGACCAAACATCTAGATGATGTTTGCAAGCCTAACGTTATCAAATATTGTTCAGGTCCGATTTATATTTAACCAATATAATTATCACATATTGTTGGTTGTGACTGTCCGTCTACCAAATGAAAAAACATATTTTTTTAATATTTCATTTTATTACAAGATATATACATATTACACTATACATACATAGAAGTTTTATATGAATCTGAGATCTATCTAGCTGACTGAAAGAGTAATTGAGTCGTATTTGCGATGCTATTGATACTAAATAGTACAGTTAGGCTCTATGAACAGTTTACATCTTAGGGGCAACACAATAACAATCACTTCATTGATCATCATACTATATTTCACTACATAATACAATACACACATATAAGAAGATATACATCAACAATAAATACATATACTAATAAATACATAATACATGAACATAACATAAATGAACATTAATTGTTTGTCGACGCCAAATTGAAGAGCTTGAAGTAATTTGAGCTAGTTCATCAGCCCTTGCTTCATAAAGGACATATGGATCTTATCTTCATTCCAGAAGCTCAGTAGCTTATTCACGGAGAAGTATCATTGTTCTAAATCTGGCGTCAATAACATCCCGAGAATCGCTTATTCCATGTGGGGAACCTCGATTTCGGGGGTATGCTTGTGGTAGATCAAGACATCTTGGAGGTACAAGTTCTTGACTCCCTCCACCTGCCATGGGTGAAGAGGCCTGTTGACTGGGAAGCCGAATGGCTCGTCGGTCAGTTGGCGAATAACGGGAGACAGGCCAAGAGACAAAGCTGGGTACGAGACTTGTTCGGGAGCAACCTTCGGGGCGTGGTATTCTGAGATGTAGACCATCAGGACGAACGGCATGCCTCCGACGCGACCTAGGAAATAAAAAGAACACTATTAAAATTTGCACAGAAACTAGCAACACTCTGAAGATCTGCTAATTTCCAAAGTCAACTGATTTTTGCATGTTACTTCAAAAAAGTAAAGCATAATAAAAAATACGTACCCTTAGGCAGCATAAGATGTTCGGCGAGTTTCTCCATGTTCGGGTCGATGGTGTACTGTCCCTTGCCTTGCACGGCCTTCTCAACCGCCTCATATATCTCGATACCGGACACCCACTTCTTGCCAGAGGTGTCAACGGAATCACGAGTAATTGTGCATTCGCCCGCAGGAACTGTAAGTAGTTTTTACTTTAGCATTTTCAAATCTACTTATCAAGCTATTAAGCATTTTGTTAACGTGCTTGTTTTGTAGAAATTAATCATTCGTCGAAATTGTTGCATGGAAGCCATTCAAGAAACAAAGTAGGTAGAAGAACAAACTTACGGTCATACGTGAACTCATCCAGCTGCATGAAGTTCTGGGTGTTGATGTGAAGAGGGATCTCATAGCCTTGGCTGTCATATTTGGGCGCCAAGAAGAACTTGACGAGAACGGTCTTAGCGACCTCGCTCTTAACGTTCACGCGAACTTGGAACCTCTTGTGGTTCAAGACGGGTTGCTGTACCAACACGCTGACTTGGTCGTAGTAACCCTTAACTGGAAAACCAATGTCAGCATTAGAAACCATTTTTAATTAGTTTTTCAATCATTTCTCGAGATAGTTCAGTAAAATATAAGTTGATTTATGTCAAAATAAAAATGGATTAATGATACCTTCATCCTGGTTCATGTGCAGGTGAGAAGAGACGTTCAAGTAAGTGTATTCGAAGTATGTCACCAGCTTGTCTACATCGACCTTCTGGATGGCCACCTGGGGAAGAGCCAGTTCTTCTTTCTTGTACAGAGGAAGTTTCTCCTGCCACATTTGGAACAGTCCCAACACACGCTTCCAGATCATGTAGAACGCGGGGTCACGCAAAGCAGTCTGGTAGTGCTCCAAAACCGAGGGAACAACCAGAGGGACGTAGCTGGAAAATAATTAAAATTGTGAATACGGTGATTTTGGAAATAAAACTCGTTCGTAAAATTATTCACTACTGGTGCACTCACTTGTTGTGGTACTGGTTGTCTTGAACAATAGAGTTGCCCAAAACCTTCTTCCAGATGCTGATGAAGTCCTTGTAGTATTTGGCATTAGGAGAGTCAACGTTAGCCTCAATAATGCTACCCAAGATTTCGATAGCCTCAGGAGCGCAGATGTCAATGTGTTCACCAAGGTGCTGCAATATTATGAAAGATGTTAGAGATTGTACGTAAATAATATAATACTGAAACTAACACAAACAAATTCTAAACACTTACGTTAACAACGTAACCCTGGTCGATGGCGTCACGAATACGGCGCTCGTAGTCGAGGATTTCTTGGATTTCATTAACGAGCTGGGGCTGATCCAAGTTAAGGTAGTTGGGCCTTGCAGGGAAGGGCACGCCATTGTGGTACAAAAGACCTGAAGCGTAACCGTACTGAACAATCTCGTGGCCAAGCTCGGGGATTTCACCGAGTCCGTTAGACAGTCTCTCCATGTAGTAACGAGTGAGGATCTGCTTGTGCAAGAACCAGAACCATTCTCCACGCCTGTGTTTGTTCACTGGAAGAACTTCACTGTGCAGCCAGCTGGGTTGGGCAAGATGGAGGTTGTAGTAGAAGGTGTTTAGGCTGAAGTCATGAGTGAAGTAAGCAAGAGGCATGGTTTCGCTTCTTAAGTAAGGCCAGATCGTAGCATTCCACCTGATCACCACATTGTGGTCCCATTTGTAGGTTGAAGGGTAGTGCTCAACCATGTTTTGGCCATGGGTGTTAATCCTCTGAGCGGTTGTCATAATTTCACCGTTGTAGAAGTATGACGGGAAGACTTCAGGAAGGCGAGGGATGTAAATGCCTTGGGTATCAGGGCGGTTCAGAATAGCTATACTGAGCACGTAAGCGAAGAGGTTCTCGTTGACGAGATCTCTAACGTAAACAGCGGTCTTGTAGAATGTGTCGTAGTCCTTAGCAGAGATAAGCACATTGTATAAGGTGACGGCTTCGAATCTGTGCTCGGCTTGCTGAAGCGAGAAGGGTACCGTACGTGGGAGTATCCACTGGTGCTCCAACATCTCGATGTAAGTAGTTACAGCAGTCACATTCTAAAACAATAGGTATTTATTTTAGGTTACACTAGAAGCCGATATCAATTTCATGACTGAAATATTATATAGAGGAATATAACATACGCTGTAATGTTCGATGTTCCTCTCGAGACTCCAGGACTTAGCGATAGCTTGGCAAGAGGCAAGATGATTCGGTTCAAGAAGGTGGAAGTACAAGACCATCAAATCCAATTGGCGTTGCAGGAACACTGGGTCCGCTGTAAAACAAAAAGTACAATATGTTTTCCAATTAGTCTTTATTATTTCAATACTATTAGAATTTATGATAGTTATTTACTTGGTGGAAAATTAAAGACACATTTTATCGAAAAGCACTTTGACTAATAAATCTTACGATATTATGGAGTATTCGTGAACTAGCGCATATTACATAAAGTAGAGCTTTTAAATATATGGGAGGTATGTTGAGTAATACTGAAACTAACATTAACTCATATTAATTTCATATGCCATTTTAAAATAGACGTTGAAAAAGAAAGTTCATGGGAAAGCTTGGAAGCAATAAAAGTTGGACTTACCAGCTTTCTGCGAGAGGTTGCTCCTCACGGGGTCCGAGTGGCCCCCGGCCACTAGAAGCGCCAGAACACACAACACCAAACGAGCCATGTTCGCCAGTGCCAATGCATCAGCTGCATCACATATTTATAGGGACTTTTTATCGCAGGTCACGTTAATTGCACTTATCAATGAACACGTTGTAGTAAAAGTACGATAATTTAGACAGAAGGTGACGAATAAACGACTTTCATTCTATTCTTACAATACCGATAACGATGAATCAATATCTTTTTCATTATGTCTATTAAGTACGTTTTGTTGTAGTCTGTTCGTTGTGGTACTTAGTTGTTCGTTTCACACAACAATCCCGCTTGATGGAGTCGAAGTCACGAACTTAAGCAATAAGGCTCAACAATAGGTAATTGACGACAACTGTGATGGTCTTAACATTGATGCAGAAACAATAAGTGGTCAGGTGCTGTATATTTGATTATTAAGCCTCTCCTTAGAAGTAACTAGTTTTGCTTTTCGTTAATTTGTCACGTCAATCACTCAATCATTATAAACCGATGATTTATTGAGCTTTAATATTTAGGATCTAACATTATTCTATCTTGTTATTGCAGTAACACTATTTGCTATTTTGTTTTTTGCCGTTGACAAAATTTTATTCAGTTGCAATTAACAAGTCCTGTCACGTATTGGCGAGAGAAGCATACTCTGATTGCATGCCCACAATTCGTTACAGGGCTAAATTACAAACTATTCTCATAGGTCAAAATTACATTTTCCTATGCACATTCTAATTTGTCCCCGTGTGCTTTGTGACTATTTTGGATTCTATTTTGAATTTATTGTGGCATTATTAATATGTATTCACTAAAGGTATTCTGAGTGAGAATATTTCAATGCCATGCATAATATACTTCTATTGAACCTGCTTTTACTCTGATACATTCACAAGAACATGCGCTTAATTGCTGGAATTATGTATAATGTCATAGTACAGTTCCAATATATTAGTATAAAGGAACTTCTTGTACGGATCCGAGAACACTTGTTTGGTATTAGATATCGAATTATAATTCAAAATTATTCGTAAATAATAAAGATTTGGAAAGTGTCTTGTCGTAATGTTATGTGAATTATCGTTTGTTTAACCATCAACTAAACCAATCAGACTGAGTACCTATATATTGTATTTTAGGCACACGGTTATGGGATATGGATCCTCTCTCTCTCCTGCATGATATGTCTCTTATTTGAATGTATCTCGCATGGTGGCGATTTCAGCTCTCCTTTTACTTATTTTCTTTCTTCTCCACTTCACTCTGTGTCGCTCATGGCTAACTCGTTTCTAGCTACATAATAAAAGCATTTGACTAGCTCTCATTAATGCAACACATAAATATTGTAACACTTCAATCTTATTAATAACTCTAATTGCCAGATTCATTCTATTTTACGTGTATTTTATTATTACCTACATCGTCGTCTTATTAGAAATTATTTCTAATGCATTCGATACTAACCAGAATTACATAATCTTGATAGAATTATCAAAATGTGTGTTCTAATGCTGACAAGAGCTTTAAACTTCCAACAAGGCGTCAATGTAAGGGAATTATATACTGGTATGTAAGATACTCTACTTTCAGACTTTTTATTAATAATTTATTTCCAGCGACTTTGTTCGTATCCAGTGTTTGAGGGAACAAAGTACCGCTCTAGAATAATCCTATCTTCAAGCCAATTTTCATCTAAATCAGACAGCCGTTCAATCGGGTAAGCGGGACAAACAAACTCACATTCGTAAACAGTATTAGTTCGAATTACTATTATGTCTACTTTATGTTGACTGATAAATAGAAAATTAGGTTTTAAAAATATCCGCATAACATCTATTTATACATTTTGGCATTTGCTACTTTCGGCTAAGTATACCTAATCCCATGAAATCGATACTAATCGATTCTCACGTAATGTACAAAATAATTTCACAATGGCATATGAGGTGATGAATTTTATTTATCGTAAATATTGTTGTTTTGTTTACAAACGAAGTAAATGTCACCGATATTATAATTAGCGTCTCAATAAATTGCAAAAATACAATATTATATTACTTAATTTATTTTCACAATAAGTCATCAGCTGATAACTTTATCTCTCTCTTTATAAGAGTTGATGCTTAATTAGTGATGTGCGCGGTGGCTCAGCGATAATGGTGCTGTCTTTCGAGTCGTTGGTCTCAGGTTCAATCTTTGACATGTAATTATTTGTTGCCATAAATGGAACTCTAATGCGCTAAATCTTTTTTTTAAGTAAAATAAGATTGTGAGTTACATTAACATAGTAAGGAGCCTTTTTAGGGTGGGGAATTATCAGATGAAGCCTCCCTTATGCGCTAAACCTAATTTTTGATCGTTCTGGAGCCCTTTGTGTGGCAGGGCAATGTACAAAATCAGTACTCAATTGAAAGACCATAGATACATGTGACCAGATATTTGTGTATCTGCTATTATAGGTAAAACGATATTCTAAAACCTACTTAGTTTTCGCATTTTATTGTAATAATATGTTTTTATCCGCACCCAATCAAAACATATTAACACGTGTATCATTATTAAAAACTAAACGCTGCTAACCAATCAAACAACATAATTATAGGATTCCGATCTTTTTTCATATTAATTGATTGTTTTTTTTTTCTTAATATTTATAGTATATTGAAACAATAGATTTATGACTCAGCTTTTAACATGAGATAACTCAGTTCAGGAAATAACCTAAAGTTGCAAAAATTACATATAAAAAACAAAACTGTTTTTCGCACTTTGGCACATGCATTAAATTTTATTAGTTAAATCACAGATTACCTTAATAGTTACTTCGTTAAATCGTTGACTGGGATTAGTGTATGCAAATAGGTATTAAAATGTTATTAGATATAATAATTAATTAAGGATGACGTAACCGGAACCCCGGTTTTTAAGGAAAACAATTTTTTTCAATTTGTTTTCGTGACTTTTACACGTGGACATTTTTATTTACCTATTTATTTTTTACATATGCCACTGTATTTTACCAATACTTTCTTAATAACAATACCATGTTAAAAATAATTAAAGGGTTTTAAATAATAAATAGTTTCTCAACATATTTTTGTAAGCATTCTTTGTTTTCTGAACATATTTTTGTAAGAATTCTTGGTTCTAAAAAAAAAAAAACATTATTTTACGAATCCTAGAAGATGATAAGAATAGTCCGGATTCTTTGCTCTCGAGAGTCCACAATGAACACAGATGACATTGGCTTAGTCTCTGACATCACTCTCCGATAAGAAATACTATCTATGTTTGTACACCAATGTGCTAGGTCACTGAAAATAATGCAAAACTACATACTTTTTTTCAATATTCACGACTCATGTAGCATGTGTGTATATGTTATGGACCAAGTGATAAATTGGGCAGTATACATAATGCCCGGTCATTATGAAAAATGCCCAATATGAGAGTGCAATTTGATAATAATTATTCAAATAATCAAATTGACCGGGCACTATACATATTGCCCGTGACCTTTTGGGCAAAGTAATACAAACATATTTAATTTCATTTTTTTATTGTTATTGACTTTTAACTTAAAATAAACTAAATATTAAACCACTTAAATAATCAGCCTCATGATTTGGATTAATTATGAAGGACTTCTGCCTTAAATGACATCATAAAATATATCTATGCATGGAAGTAAGCTAAACATGCAGCAAGCATGGCTTCTGTCACGTCTCCGGCGCTGCGGGGCTCCGGCGGTCCCATGCGAGCTTATCGTCGCAGATGGTTTTCACGCTCACCACCGCAGCTTCGGCATGCTGGCCGGCTCCGCTGGCCAGCCTCAGCCGCGGCGGCGAGCGCTGAAACCACCTGCGCCTCAGCTCGCAGGCCGCCTCGCCCCTCCGCGCCTACGCGGTTTTGAATTGCACTCTAGGGGTAGGGCAGACAAGACTACGTGGAGTCGGTTTTGCAGCGATTCGTTTTCGTCACTAAGTTCAATTCTTAATACAATGTTTTAAATCCAAATTAAATTCTACCATTAAAGAAAAACGAGCCAAGAAAAATGAGATCAAGAAAAACGAGGCGGAGTTAGTAAATTAGATGACAATTGTCCAATTAATAATTTTGTGGCTAGACTTATAATTTCCCATTAAAATAAAACATATAATTTAAAACAATAATCATAAAATATGTAGCAGGTAACAGGATTTATTTATTAGAACAACTGCCACCCTCGCACCGCATAAAATATAGCTTTATTATCAAATTGCCCAACTATCATGTAGCAATATAATAATGCCCGTGCAATGTGATAAATAATTAAGTTAAGATAGTTATTAATCACTTGGCCCGATAAAGCTAGACATTATTCATAATGCTCGGGCATTATAGATAATGCCCGAATTAATCACATGGTCCATAACATATACAGCAAAAAGTATTCATATAACAAAACATTTATTTTTTTATTCAGGAACTTAAGACATTATTGTTTATTGTTCGATATTTACAGTAATAATATCTATAACCGATAATTAAGAAAAACTAAAAAATAAATAAATCTCTATTTATTTACATTGTTACTATTTTTCTATACTTCTTGATGAGTTTTGTAAAAAGCAGAATCTTTAAAAACGTCAGAGTATGCAATAAAGAGTGGAACGTGAAAAGAGACTCGCAGAAATATTGCTACGTGTCATGAACTGCTCGCAAAGGATTGGAAACTGCAGAAAGGCATTTGTAGACAGCTCCACAAAGTGAACGAGGCCTTACTGAAATAGGCTGCACTTTAAAAATACACTAGATAAATTTCAAAGAAGACAACAATAGAATTTAACCTAGTTATGCTAGATATTACATATTTCATAGTTGTCATGTCTTAGCTTAATCATTTAAACAATAATCTAAACCAAAACAATAATAAATAATTAAGCCGGGTGTCTCACCCACAGTCTACGCTGACTCATTAGTAAAACGGTCCATCCGAAATGAGCAATTTATTAATCGAGACTCATATTAAAATTGTTAGGAAAAGGTAGAGTGCTGTGACAAGGGCCAATATATCACTTGGATGCGCTCGCGCCGACCACGTCCGAAGTTTTGACGTATGAGTAATTTATTGGCTAAAAAAATAAATTACCGGATTGCCCACACATTTGTAGGGACCAAGGTGGTTGATTCGGGTGCACCCGCAAAAAATGATCAACGCCCGAGGCGCGATATTAACTCGCTACTTGCGTGCCTAAAACAGCTCATAAAACAAGTATGTTATGATGTCTACACGATTATGTAAAATCGAGTTTTTGAACAAAATATCTGATCTTCAAACTACCTACTTTAAATAATTACTATGGAGACAGCGGATCTTAATGTCATTGTTATTCATGTCACCAGATAACCCTTGTACAATTAAATACACTTGTAATAAACAATAATAAGTTTACTCGCGAGATGTTTCCATGGGCAGTTTCCACAATAATATTTGTCAGTACGAGCATAAGTAGGAAAAGCATGATGTAGCTAAGTTTATACTCTCCTATACTCATTCAATGACCGTTCCCTCTCAGTATGATTAGATGCTTTATTCAGTAATGCGGAGTGTATATAAATTACAAATTAAAAAGTAACCATTTAAATGATTAAAAATAGTAGGTACATATTTTCATGTCAGTGATGACGGAATCTGTAAGGATCTATGAGTGAAAATACATAGTTTGAACTCCGAATCTGAACGAACCCGATCTACTTGCATTGGAGATACAAATATTAAAACCATAGGTACCACGCAGTAACAATAATATAAAACATTCACTAGGGATAAAAAAATGCACTTCAACGAATGAATTTCTGAAATATTCATTAGCAAAGTAATGTATGTTACAAATTGCAACGGCAGCTACCAAAATTCCATTTGCCTGGCGTTCTCCAAGTTCCGTATTTCAGTGTGGACTAAAATATGCAGTGACATAGTGCACAGAGAATATTTGAGCGCTCAAGCACAAAATCATTTTCCATTTTCCCTGGAAACGGCAATTAATAATTAAGCAGAATATAAAAGGACCTTTTCATTGAAAATTTCCTTTGAGAGATATATTGATGTATTTTCTCCGTACGATTTCAGGGAAATATTTTATTTGCTTTTATTGAGAATGCATTCGTTCGTGAGGCTTCTGAGTAAAATTTAATTACTTATTTATTTACAGAAATCAGAGACTTCATGTATAGTGCCTGGTCATCATATAAAAAATATCAAAGAAAGTAAATATCAATACTTGTATCTATCAAATCCTTTATTTGAATCCAAACCAAACACATCGGTATCCAAAAATGGAAAGTCTACACATTACCAAAATAAACATGTCAATCAATAGGTATTATATATAAAAAAACTGATATATTTTCCACAACAATATCTTGGCACGGAGATATATCGTCTCATTTGATATTCATATATTTGTTTTCGACGCCGTTTCGCCCTGACACTTTACCGATGGCTATGTATTAATTATTCCATGCATGAGCACGCATTCATTGAACCCTGCACTCGTCACTGTCTCTGTAAATAACGAGAATCTTGTTTTTTTCTCATATATTTTTTAATTATAGTTATTTAAAACATTTATTTATACCGTAAAGCTTTGACAAAAAAATATGTTTTAATGCAATAATTAGATGTAATAAGATAAAAGTTGGTACGTACATATACAAGATACCAAGGTAAGTACCTTGTTGATCTTTCTAAAATCTAAGTCTAAATTACACCGTATTAATAACAAATAACTAAATACGGATAATCTCAAAACATAATTAAAGTTCTTACATATCCATTATTGTTTGTCGATCCTTAAACGTCACCGAAACATAGATACCGTCAAGAGGATCAAAGCCCTTTAAGGACATTATTTCGTGGAACTCCGACTCTCACTAACATTTCTATAATAAAATCCTTCATCCGTACATTGACAACAATAAGCTCATCTAATCCCTTATAAAGAAAGAAAAGATTAGTTGACAACAAACAGGACTATCCGCAAAATATTTTGTCAATTTTGTGTCACTATTGGTGGTCTTATCATCACTCGAATCTTTGTTAACACTTTCTTTTTCTATAGACTATCTTGAGGGTGGTAAAGCGAAAATTAGAATGTCAACATGACGTATTTAAGTCGGATTATCCTGTTAACGTCACAATACATGTTGTTTTCACGGGTTTTGCTTTCACTAGAGTGGTTAGGAATAGGATTTGTGTGTTTGCTTGTTTGCAAGTTCCGCTAGAGTGCGCAAATCTTGAGAGGTGTGTGAAAAAAATACATCAAGCTGGGTCTGTTTCTGTCTTTTTTCTATGAGGCAGACTAGCCGTTAATTAGTGATCTATTGTCAATGCTTTATCCAGTTTAAGCTCATGAAGATACATAAATAGATCTGACATAAAGGAAATTGATAAAAGGTAAGTACCTATTTATAGATTCTATCTGTTATTTTAGACTTATTATAGTGACTATTTAATTAGTTATTAATATAAATACATCTTCATGTTAGGTGGGTAAGCTAACCTTTGTACAGAATGATGTAAGAAAAGCTCAGATAAGTCAATTACATAATAAATCCGTAACATTTGAATCATCTGTTTACAGGTACACATAACAGCGTTAAATCATTCATTCATAATTTTAAGTGTTTCCTTCACACAATATCCTTAGACATGGGATTTGGTTGAAAATTCTATTATCACATAAATTGTTTCAAACCCAGTCGTGTCGACCACACATTAGGGTATCCCATTAAATTAACGGGAACAGCTCGGAACGATTCGGTACCATTCAGAATGACGGAACGCTACAAAGTTCTTATTTCGTGCTATATGACCATAACAATCGAACCGCGTTTATTACTCAAATTAAATAATTAAGATGAGAGTTGCATATCTCACAATTATCGAGAAATAATAACTGTTCTTTTATCGCCCTTCGCGGTCACCTCTAGGATCAGTTACCAATTGTTTGAGAACGTCCCAGTCAGAGTGATATGATAAGTAATAGGTATAAAGTAACAATTCGTTTACGTATCAGCTTAACTACAGCGAAATAATGCTCAGTATTATAATTATCTGACCCGCGTGAACCTTATTGGGTTGGTTGCACCATGTTCCGTTGGTTAACTTTTGGTTAACTAGCAATTTTATGCAACGTAAAGAAATAATCATGGGTTAATGATCCGAGTGTTTTAAAATAAAAGTATCAAGTTCCAAAGTCTCTTATATATATATTTTTTTTTGGCAACTTGGTTGGTTATTACAAAAATGAAAGATTTAGAAACTTAAATACTTCTTTAGGGTAACTAAGTAATCTGAAACGCGTAATATGTTATTGTGATTCAACTCCAAACCCCTTATAGGTCAACCTTAAACTACTCAAGACGCGTTTTACAGTTCTATTTTTATCGAATGCTTAATTTAACCTTTGAAAATGTCACCACTTACGTTGGTATCATTTAACTTTGTTATTGAGATGTTTTACAAAAAAATAAATAACATGAAATGATTTTAATAATAAAAAAGCGTCATAAAATTATAGGTAATCTGTTAATGATTGAGTCACTGATCGTTTTCAACAACTAGCAAAAGTTAAGTTATTCAGATCCACATCGTTCAAACACCCAATTAAAAGTCGCGGTTAATTATCTAACCACGGTCATCAGAGCGGTGTGATCTGCCGTCCGTCAGTGGGACCCATGGAGAACAAAATGACTAGCGGAGTTGCCATAAGGCAAAATAAACTAAGAAAGTAGCACGCCAAAATGCGGGCGTGCGGGGGACTAGAAACTTTACTGTCTCCGCCCTTATACGCCCTCTTTGGCCTTGCCCATTTTTCGTAATACCAAAAATCATTGTCAGATGTCAAACGCCTCGTTAGTTCACTCGTAACTAATCGTTTTAGTCTTGCCACTGTATGTATATGACCTAGAAGAAGGCCTGACCTACCTTCATTATAGCATCTCCGCTCATCTTTCGTTCCGTGGCGGGACCGCATCGGGCGAGCATCACACCTGTGCTGTCGGCATCAAACGCACCGCCCCCCTCCACCCGCGCTCCCCCCACTCTGTATCATACGAGCCGCCTCGCATATTATACTTCCATGAGAACTAAAAAGGCGGCCGAAGATTTTTATAGAAGCTTGCTAGATGTGGCTTGCGCTTAGTTTGTGTAGATTGTTAAGGGTTTATTTTGATTCAAATTATCAAAACTACAAGAAGATTACAACTGAAAGTGTCCCATTTTTTCATTAGTTAGAATATTCATAAATATAATAAGAAATGGTGGCATGTTATATTATATTTATGTGCATCACGATTAGCGAGATTGAGGCTGACAGTATTTTTTTTATCATTTGATTAAAACAAAATTATTCACAAAAAATAAAACCACCTATTAGCCATCATTTAATAAGCATCAATTCACATTACCATCTCTTCAAAACAAGACACCTTGTAAACAAATCCACAGCCACATCCAGCACACATAACTCGTTATGGATGTCCAACCAATATTATGGCCTTTTTAGATTTTATTGATTTGAAATACCTAATCCTCTGATTGATTTCTTTATAGCCCACCGATACTTCGCCGGCATATTGTTGATCCTATTGACGCTTGTCTAGGCATTAATTGAGATAATTGCTCGTTAATTGATGCCGTTTACGCGTGTCCGGGTTTTGGCACCTAATTAAGTCCTGTGGGAATACAATGGTTGTTATGTAAGTTGTTAATGCGTGAGAAAAATTGTAGTGGTTTAAAGTGGTGCTTTATTTTATTAGTCGGTTTGGTAGGTAGGTATATGAATTTTGAGTACCTATTTGAGAAAAAAAATAGTTTGCGTGGCAACTTAAGAAAAATATGTTATGATACGTAAATAAAATAAGTCTTAAAAATTTTCTAGCAATATCGAATTGAAAATGAATAGAAAATTGAAATGTTTTGATACATAATATGTATTTATTTCTTAAGTCACTGCGTAAACATTTTTTTTTTCTCAAAACATTTACCTTATCTCTCTCTACATAATATTATTATGTAAGTAAATGTATGTCTTAAAAATACGCTAGCAATATCGAAAGGAAATTGAGATGACTTCAATATCCGATATTACTTTGTATCAGAGAAATTGCTACAACGTTGTGAACTGGTAAGAAAGGGACGTGCTTAGGTACAGAAAAGCTGTCTCTCGTATGCTCTTGAGCACAGAGGTGCAATATCTTTGAAGAGTAAGTATCTTTGGAAGGGATTAGGTTAGGAGACAGAATAGACGACCTAAAGCAACTCCTACAGAGTTATAAGAAAAATATTTAAGTCTGTTGATACAGCTTGGAAACAAAATGTCTTTACCTATATTTATCAACTTATAAATTACCAAGTTATGCTGACAAAAATTATAAGCAGGATATGGGTAGATAGCATCTAGCGCTTACCGCATACCCATCAATTATTTCACAATCATGTGTTTAAAAAACCCTTAAATTATATAACTTAAAGATAATACTAATTACCTTTTATAAAACTGAATTCAGTGGCAAACTCAGTTACTGCACTACATTTAGCATAAATTGCTATCGGCTTATAAGCGTTTTAGCGTGCATAACATTGCTTTAAACATACTTATTTTATTATAAATTAGGTACTATGGTACATCTAATTGAATATTCATTCCACTATTTTTCTCTTCGTTTGAATTACCTACATTTGTATATCTTCAACGGCTTTTTGCATACCAAGCATCAAATCCATTTCAAAAAATGCAAAGCTGTCATTAACTACTAAAATAAAATGATATTTTAAAATAAGTTGTGCTAATTGAAAAAGCTATCAGGTTAACAATACAAAACAAAGTACGGATCCTCATATGCCCAGACACAATACAATTATTATTGTTCCCATAAGTCCCGAAAGCCACTTATAACTTTGTAACACAGGGAATCCTGAGAACAGCTCAACAACCCCAAATCTCTCAATTATATGTAGACTACGAAACATCAAAGTATGATATAAATTGGACGATGTTTGAAAACAGTTGTTGACATAGGATTAAAGCAGACGTTTCTGCCTAATTTCTTGAGCTTTGCGATTTTCATTTCACCTTCAGGAGCTTGAGAGACATAATCGTGTATAAGATTGTATTTTTTATGATTTAAACTTAGAATATGTTTTTACTTTTCAGATATGGGCGAGCGCTATGGACAGCCGGTATTACGTGGAAGAACACCTCCGCTCTTGTTTTAAAAATATCAATATACTTTTACTTTTTTACAACATAAAATCTATAAATCTAAAATAGGGGTGGAAAATTCTCATGGCCTCGCACATCTCAATTACGTCTGGTATGCCCAAGGCGCCTATATATTTAGCCAATGAACATGCGATGCCATAGGGGTCGATCGCATAGCAATTTACGACATTGAACTTCCTTAGGAACTTTAGATATGTGTATCGTATGAAAAATATAAAATGTGTAACAGATGTGTTAATGGTTGAGGGTATAATCATTTTAAAGTAATATTTAGCCAAAATAAGGTAGAATAGAGCTGTAGAAATGTACACTGTCGTCATCATCTGCAGTCTTACCGCATGCATCTGTGCTAGTGCGCTTTATAAGGAGCGGCTGCCTATCTGACCTACTCAACACAGTTACCAGGCCAGCCCAGGATACCCCTTTGTAACTAGTTCTCACTTTTTCTTCGTTTCTGACTCCCCTAAAAGAACACACTGTACCTATCTGATATAATAGAGGAGAAAATATACGAATTGGAAGAACATACAATATAACCAAAAACTCTTGTATTATTTTCGGTGCTCGTTAACATTCTTAATTGATCTCAAAGTTTGGCGACTATGTAATTACCAGTTCACATCATAATGAAACAAGAATGGTAATGATCGTACGTGCGTTTAACGACGTGTGTGATGGCTTCATTACTTAATTTACTTTTAAATATAAACGCCTTTGTCGATTAAACTTATTTTAATCGGGGTATAAACTCTGTAGCTCCGATATGAAATACGAAGCCTTTAAGCTATGGCTTACTAATATAATATGTAAAGCACGAACCATGCCTACAAAATGTATATAAAAGTACATATAGTTAAAAGTTCCGTCATATTTCAAGAGTTTCATTTTGTACACAAATAAAAATTACTTGTTTTGTTTTAACTTAATGTATAATAGAAAATACAGTGACAGAAACATAAGACATCTTTTCCGCTTCTACAAAAGTGTGGTTTGTCTGTAAGCTGAAAAGCCTCGAAGTCAATGTTTTTACAATAGACTGTAATAGTATCAAGGTAGGAAGGCTTAATGAGCTGAAAAGCCACCCGTGCGCTTGCATCCTTGTAGGTGCTTATTTTAAGTCCCCCACAATAAGCCAGCGATGGCTGTGTTCAAATAGAATATTAAATGAATTTTCACTTTAAAATTCGTCGCTTGTTGGTCGATTTTCTCTTATTATTAATTACCAAAAAGAAGTATGAAAAATCTTGGTGTCTGTACCTGATTATAGAGACAACTTTGGCCTATCTCTATAACAGCATCACAGTTGGTCGAACCGCTATATATATATATATAAACTCAATATAGGTGCAATAGAATACAAACTCAATTATTATTTCACTATACCTACAGCGCGCAGATTCCTTATCGGATTGACATTTAATATGGTTTTAGGTTTCCACCCACGACATATTTAGCGTAACCATTAATGCTATATTTGGAATCTTCCTTGACACATATGTATAAAAATATGTTATACATTTCGCGATGGACAGAATTTTTCCTGTAAATTGAATAAATATACATTTCTGACCTTATATAACAGTAAATTTCTATATTTATTTAAACGGATGTATGCTAATTGATAAAGGATTTTGAGTTTAACTACTACCTACAAGATTTCAACAGGCGTGTATGAAATATGTTCTACGTAATTGGACGCAACCTTTACTGTTAATTAAATTTCGCATATTCAGCGAAATTCTTTTCACTGTAAATACTTTTATCAATTTACAAAAATATGAGGATTATGTTTCATTAGTTAGGTTGAGTTGGTATCGAATAACTAACTGTAAGAAAATGTACCTACCTACGAAATTATATGTGTATTACTTTCACACATTCATTAAAGCATAAGAGGTGCAGGTGAAACAAGTAAACACATACAATGATTCAATGTTGCTTAAAACTCACAACATTTCTGCTTTTTGCTTGTAATGTGAGGATTTTTCCCTTATTGTGTAACTTGAACTGATTTCAACGGCTCAGGGAAGAAAAGCTTCTTATAGAGACATGTATTCTATTTACGAGGTACTTAGTACCTTGAGCATTACATCTCGTGCGCAGTTAACTTTCTAAGAAAATTAAATACAGTTCTTTTCAATGTTATTTTCTTCTATTTTCCTTTCAGTAGCAAAGACTGAATGTACTAGATTGTAGACTTCCAGCTACTAAGCTTAGGTACATTTAAATTCTCACAACAATATGTTTTGGGCCGATATAAATTATTATTTGTAAACATGTAAGTGCATGCCAAACCCAAACTTAGTACGATCATTTGAAGCAGAACAATGTAAGACGAAAGTTTAGTCAGCAGCCCTTCGGCGGGTCATAAAACGTTTCCGAACTTGAACAAAGACATCAATCGGTTCACATTTCATCTCAAATTACACGTGTTTACTCGTAACATTGACACGTTCCCTGAACTTCAAGCAACAAACGGACATTCACAGCGTAAGCTGTATCAGGATTTAGTATTCTCCGAATTTCGCTTTAGGGCAATCAATAAAATATATCTCGAAATATTTCGCGTAAAAATAAATAAAATGTTCAGTTATTCCACAGATGACTTAATAACCTCACGATATTTTGCCTTTAAAATGATTAAAAAGTAGCAAAACTTTCTTTTTGCATGAAAGTATGATGGTTGTCGGGGAAAAGGTAATTTTTTCCTCACGACTTCCCCACGGATGTTAACACCTGATCCCTGGTACTGCTGCGGCTTCGGCACTGTCCGTCCGTAGACAACCAATTATTCAAGCATTTCGCTCAGGTCGGCCAACAGGTTGCCAGTTTACAGTTTTCCTCCAGATATTCGCTGCAGATTTCATAAAAAACCAGTGGTGTTGCTAATTAGGTACTGGCCTAGGTACAGTTGAAGCGGATAGCTTTTTTACGCTTTTTAGCCAAATTTTAGTTTAAAAAGGACAATGCTCATGAAGTATGAGAAAAAAACCCAGGCCCGGCGCAAAAGAAATGTAACTCAAAGTATAGCTAAAAATAAGTAATTAAATATTACATAGGGGGCATTATCGAAATCAGTGGCTATATGTGTGAAATTGCTCTTCGAATTTTAACATCTGCGGTACATTGCTACTCAAAATTTTAGAGGTAACATAATGTATTAGTAAAAGGAACAGCAAACAGATACAGTTGTGGTTTAATAGTGTACATAATGATATGTTTATAGCAACTTCTCCACTATTCTTCCTACCTTTACAAGATAATAGGATGATAGAACTAAAACAGGATATTAATGTACTTTTCATTTTAATAATAACGCTTAAAAGTCATCGATTCTTTATTTCTAACACGACGAGATCCAAAAATGTTGCGGGATGCGCGAACTGTTCCTCATGTCTAGCCCACCCTAAGTAATGTAAAACGTTCATGACGCGATGACGTGGGCGCTGCAGCCTGTACTTCGGTATTGATTTATCTTTTTAGAGAAGCTTATTACTTGCCATATTACTTGTTTGTTGTTTCAGATAGCACTTTAATTAAACTATAAGCCCCAGCTGCTCATGTTACCCCTTTAAAAAATCAAATAGCAATTTCATATATTTAGCCATTGATTTCGATGATGCCTCCTATGCAGTATTTCATTACTTATTATTACCTATAATTTGAGTTACTTTTCGTTTGCGCCGGGCTTGGGTTTTTTTTGAGCATTGTCCTTTGCAATGCTAGTTTTTTTCTTCGCAATTTTTAAAAATGTTTTCATCAAACTGCATAACGTTAAAACTCAAAAGCTCACCGTTGCTGAAACTACCACACTTAATTGATAACCAATTGTTATCACACAACTGTTGAAATTGGATTCGAATCATTTTGATTTATTGCCTGTTTCCGAATCGTAATCGATAACCGATCTTGATATAACAGTTGTTATTGAATTAGTCCAGTAATATGTATTAGAACTATTTATAAAAACTTAAATGGTTTATCGTACTTTCGCCTTCCGTTTACTGCACTTTTTGCTTCCGTTCTTATTTTCCCCTCAATATTGATTTGTCAACGCTAAATTGCAATTTACAAATTGATTGTTCGTTAATTCAGTTTGTTACTTTAGAGATACCTTATCTTTTATAGTGTAAATAAAAATCTAGAACCATCGCAAAAAGTGACTGTACAAATAATTTAAGTCTATTAACACAAGATTGACAGATTAACATCTAACATATTTAATTTAAGCTCTCGCAATTCATTACTAATGAATGTTGCAATGACATACCTACTCACTTTCATTTTATCCGTTTTCAGTTACTTAATATGTGACAAAATCATTTTGAGAGATATGCAAATGGAACGCTAATCTTATTCCGAGTTCGGCTTGAAAGATGTGAGATCCTATGTCTTTTTTATCTACGTTAAACAATACTAAACGCCGCAGCTAATTTGTTGAATTCAAAACAGCAAGTGTAATGAGTAGCAAAACAAAAGAGTAAACATAATATGAACACTGAACACCTCAGGCAACAACGCCAAAGTATGTTCAAACCTGTTAACATAGAAGCGAGCTATTAATCACTATGAATTAACAGAACTGTAACACAATCAGTAATTAATAGTCCATATTTATTGGGCTCAGCATAAATACCGTGTTCTCTATCGTATCAAGACAACAACTCAAAATAAAATACCCTTGAGACCTCCAGGTGTGAGTGCATAAATATTATACACAGGCGACCCGCTGGCACGCTCATGCCTGCTGTCATATTAACTGTTACATTAAATTACGGCCACGAAACCGATCGACCTTTCGTACTTATTATCTCTTAAGCCCACAAATCAAAACCCACTCTCATCTTAAATTCATAAAGTTCAAATTCCAAACGCAATTTCAACAAATATATTACGTTTGAAGTTCGATAATTGAGATCCGGCAATGTAGCAGAGCTCGCACATTGATTTCGGCTCTTTCGAAAAGCTATCTTTTTTGTTCATTTGTTTGTTTTAATAATATTTTATCTGATGTGATGGAACGGACGCATTTGTCAGGTCTGTGAAATATATCTACGTCCTGAGCGAAGCCAGGACTGGCCAATTAATTAGTAAGATTGTTACCTACATGCATGCTAATGAAGGTACGTTGATGAGTTTGGTTAATATAAGTGGTTCTTAATTGATTTATGTATGCGCACATGCAACTCTCTGAAGTAATACCAACGTAGTAGTTTACTACAACATCTTTTACAATGTACTTGAATTAAATATAGCTAGTTTGTTTAAGGATATTAGAAGATCAGCTATTGCAAATCCCTTAATTTCGCTCCGTCCAAAACCAAACAGAGAGAAAAATTGTGAAAAAATCCGTAAACGTAATAATATGTACAAACAGAAAGATTCAGGGCTCTGCCAATATATTTTGTAAAGAAATGTCCTATTTACATTTGATAAGATAAAATATGAGAATACAAAGGAAATGTTCAATAAAAGGAATGTCTAGACTGAATAAATATAGTCTAAAATCTGGGCAAGCCTTATTTTATGTACATTTGTGATACGGAATATCAAAAAAGGGATATAAATGAGGTCACTTCTAATCTGTCCTTTGAGGAAACAAATGATTTACACGTGTTAAGAAAATCAATATGAACTGTAAATTAAATAAAATCTATGTCTAACAGATTAATTTTGCAACTTCCGCAAAAGATGGCGTTAGTGGTCATTAATGGGCAGATAATATAATATTTCGAATTAAAAAGATAACAAAATTTCTCAAATTGATTAGTTGACTTTAAGCTTACAATCACAACATGAATTTGATTTGATGAAAATTCCAATAAATAATTATGTAGTTCACACATGAAAGCTTTACTTAGTCATTTTTTAAATCTTGTTATCATATAGTTTTATATAATTTATATCACCCACTTATCCCTTCATCCACGTATCTATTGAAACACGTTCGCGACCCGTTACATACGACATACCTACGGCTTGCAACAAGGCACAAGTTACGATTTCGCAATTTTGCAACACCTTACACCAACAGCAGTATTAGCAGCATTTTTTTATTATTATTGATTATTATAATAATTACTAAGATTAGCATAATCTATAATGTGAATAATTATAAAACATACATCTAAACTTACGAACTAAAACTGCAAGGGAGCAAAAAAATTGCATATCATCTCTTGCTAACTAATTCAGTTACAGAAGGTACAAAAACAATCGCTACCAACATAATAACTCTATGTCCTGATAAAACCATAAGCTTTTCTGTAGGCTTTACGAGCAGGGCATACTGATTCCTAATATTATGTAGGTACTAAGAAAGATCTTTGTGAAGACCTTAGACTTTGCTTGGCAAAATTGAAAAATTGCGAATTGTGACTTACGTGTCTACTAAGCTCGATTACACCTAATGGCCCAAACGTTTGACGTCACACCAGAGGTCCCGTAAACGCAGCGTGGCGAATACGTTTCGGCGACGGTTCGTTATATGTCGTTTGCCTAACAACTTGTAATGGGCGACTGTCATTAACTATATTAACCCTAGTTCGTAATTCTAATGGCGAATATCGCAAGTCATTCGGCGGCTTTGTCACAATCGCCCCTTATGAGACTTCCCGATTATGATTGAGGAGACGCCATGATATCTTTTTTAATAATTGATACGCCATTTTAGGAGGATTGATGGTATTATATAACTAAGTAGGACATACTAACTTTAAACTGTTACTGTTACAGCCTTTTTATCGTTCCACTGCTGGGCTTAGGCCTCCTCTCACACGGAGAAGGATTGAGCATTAATCACAACGCTTGCTCAATGCGGGTTGGTGATTTCAGATTATATGTATAGTTCAGGTTTCCTCAAGATGTTTTCCTTCACCTTTTTATCAGCCATTTGTAAAGTCAAACTACAAAAATATAAATATGATAAAACCATTATCAGGCAAAAGTATAATTTAAAAATTACAGCAAGAGGTTGGTTTCATGAAGCTTAAGATCAAAGTTGTTAACAAGTGCTTCGCAAGCCTATCAAGTAAGATTGTTGTCTGCTCTTCACTGTTCTAATTTAGGCCCCGACAACTTGTAACTCTTGACCTTTAGAGACTCTTAGACGAGCTATCTGTAACATAAAATGTATTACTGTTTATTTATACAGTTAAAATCATGGATAAAACACACTTTAAGAAGCTCAAAAGCTGATATAAGTAATTGAGTAAAAACGAAATAACAGAGAAGAGAAACAAAGTTATCAATATTTGCAAAATAATTAATCACTATGTATTTCTTGTTGTTTACTAAATCTTCAACGAAAATAAAATATAATGTTATTTTCAGGAAGTTAAGTTAATAAGAAAAGATCATCTACATATTAGCGCTGCGCTTAGTTTGTGGCAATCGTCGTAAGCACACTGTAATGTAACCAAAATTGAACAAATACACACAAACAAAATTGACGACCTTACATCTATCTTTGAGAGAAAATTCCTTTACCTGTTTATTTACATTAACCGCATTTATAACGAAGTTTGCTCGAAGGACGATTATTGCGGGAGACGAGGGACTGACCTTGGCCCACTTGTTGCTCGAGGCTCGAGAGGAGCCTCGAGTGACAAACAGACAGATATTGAAGCCAGTGAAGCCAATCTCCTTACTGGATGCAGCGAAAATGTCAAGGTCAGAGAAAATAGCCTTTAAGGTCATAAAGGACATAATATTTACCTTTTATTAGGCGTGTGAAGATGTCTTTATGTTTAAGTAGGTATTCTGTGTGTAGATGAAGTGGGTAAAGTAAATATTTATGACATTGATCGAATGCCTGTCGAAGATAAGTGGTTTTCGTGATAACCAAAAGCTTGCTTAGGATTTTGTCACATTACCACCAATATTATATTTTACAATAAAGATACTTAAGATACTTTTTCGTTTACATACTTGCCATTTATCCATTTAATTTTACACATAAAAATCTCTCGGTAAAGCATCTCCTTAAAAGTATACCGCCACAGCACGCATAGCCAATCACATTGTTGCTTACACAACCCATGTCTTGACAAGAGAAATCAGGTAATCAGCAGAGACACTTAATGTTCATTATCATAAATGATACACCTACATACTAACTTAGACTTGTTGAAAATGAGTACCGTTAAGAGCTTCGGCGCAGGATAAATCACGTAACCGGTAAAAGGCGGTTATGAAGTAAATAACAGTGTATTAACTTCAATTACATTATTATATTCACTTTAGCTTTGTCACGAGGCTTGCGATGACACGATCTGGTGCTTAAGTGAATATTCATCATGGTATCGAAAATACCACTTGAGGATTTATGTTTTTATTCGAAACATATGGGAATCTGCCTTAACGCCTTAAGCAGCTGATTATCAGCTCATGTGTGCTGACCAATGAATCTATGCCGACCATTCTAATCTATAGTTAACAGCTCGTTAGACACATGTGTAAGAACATTTCATTGTTGTCATCAGACTGTTACTGTTACAGCCTTTTTATCGTCCCAGTGCAGGGCTGCGGCCTCCTCTCACACGGAGAAGAGGTTGTCATCAGACGTTAAAGTTTTATTACCTACGTCCAAAGTGGCTAGTAGGCTAACACTTTCTAGGATGGCCATTTGTTTTATTTTTCTCGGTTCGTCATATTGATGAATAAGATGGAGAGAATTCATTTATATACCTTCATACTTATGTAATTCATATTCTAAATATAACAAAGGGGAAAAGTCACTTTTATCCAGCCTCGCTATAAATTCTTACACTTCAACGCCTTTGGGTGGCGATGGCGAGGCGTTTTACATAAATTCCTGGCGCAACATTCAGCCTTCACAAACAAGCGCGCAAAGAAGCGATAAGTTTTATAGATGCATTGTTACCTTTTCTCGCCAATGTCCTGACTGACTTCAAGGGAACAGACCCCAATAATACATCGAAGGACTGCTTACAAATTTGTTTCACCTATTCGAGGATATTTGGGCGCGTTTCAAAGGGCACATCGCGTCAGACCACCGGAGCAAGGCATAAACTCGCCAATATATTAAAAGTAAACGTCCAAATGGAATGAAGGCAGGCACTTTGCATATGATTAGTAAGTCTGTTAGGAGTCGGTCATTTCGCGGAGCTCTGCAATATACACGTTACAGAGAAACATGAATACGTTACTCGATGTCCAATAAATAAACATTTACTGAATATTTCCAATACACGTGCCTGCGTTCTATTCAAATAAATTTTCCATGTTGTGATTGAAAAGAAAACTTACTGGCATATTGTAACATTTATTCGTGCTCGTCATTTTTCTTTATTGGTGGCTGAATCACTGTAGTTTACTTTGTATTTATTGCAATGTACAATATTGATCATAAATAAACAACAATAAGAAAAATGTAAGCTAAGAGAAAGCATGGTACAGAAATAGGATACCTTGTGTAATGTTGTGATACCTGTTGCATATTTAACTAATATTTTGTTCCATTTAATATTACAAAAAAGCGACTAACAAACTGCACAAAAAGAGCTAACAATAGTTTTTCTGGTGACTTCTTTATTTGGAAACAATGATGTTAATTCGTTAAGGTTGTTATGAAAAACGGGTGCATTGACACTGCGACTTGCAATCTCCGACGAACGCCTGAAACAAATTAGCGCAGCTATTTACTGGAGAGCGACATTTGATTATTTGTTTTTAAACTTAAATAAAATAAGAACAAACTTTGTTTGCGTTTAGTGGTCCATCAAATTAGTTGGTGCCTAGTCTCTTAATTAACTTTATCTTTCGAGCAGCCATGGGTACATAATGAAGTGCACAATAGGAATATAATATTCAGTCAAAAATTGAGTGGTTTCAGTTGGTTCGGCTCACGTTTTCATGCGCTACAGATTTAATCAAGCGATGATAAAAACTTTATCGGAAAAATATTTTCAACAGCATTGCTTAATTTCATTTTATTGGAGTCCGAACTTTAGTAATAAAATCCAATTTGTACAATTTGTTGAACAGTTAATCAAACTTGGATGTAAATAGGAACGAAATCGGTCCACTCGGTAGTTTATTAAATGTTATGTACGAATATCTAGGACAGTCCTTAGTCCAATTAGAATTTCCAGGAAAAATCTTGTTGGATTTGCTTCTAATTTAGCCAGTTCTGAAAATGTTTAAAAATGCTTATTTCCATTTCATTGAACGGTTCTTTTTAAAGTTCATCGACCTCTTTTCAAATGAAAAGCGAGAAATACAATTGACTACAATGCAACTATTACAGCAATAAAAAATCAAGTACATCAACAGAAAATAAATAGCTAGCATCCGCCATGATTGCTTCAATATTTAATTCTAAAATGTCGTTTATCGCAAACAAGCGTTAAATAAATGTTGGCAAATGTTATGGGTCGCCTGTGAATGGGCAAGTTTCATCTTTGCATACAGAACTATTTGCCAAATGATATGCACTACTTACTCGGAATACGAAATCCAAAGCTAGTAATTATTTTTTTTACTAGCTATTTTATAATCTTCGACGATCGTGAATCGCAGAACCGATTGCTTCGCCAGCCGAAGCCGTAATTTGCAAAAGAGAAAAAACAGTCATTTGTCAGAAACATACAAAAATAAACAACGAACCTTTCCCACGGTTTTGAAAAACGATAGATCCACCGAATAGAATATTATTAACAATCAGTTTTGACCAATAAGAAATCTCGTGTTCATCTTTAGGGGTCCACGCGATGATTGCAGAAATAAAAACTATTTCCGCATCATGACTTGGTAATTTTTATCGCAAAAATATTGCATTTTTTGAAAATAGGTTCGGAGCATAATTATTATTATATGGAATATGGAAATATAATTTTTTTTTGTATATTTAATAAAAATGCGGAATATACTTCATGAGGAACCTCAAACGCATCGATCGAATAAATATTTATTATACTTTGTTCCTAAATTTTCTAGTTCTTCAACAATGGAATGCTTTAATTATTTATTTTCCTTCTAACGCTGTTTTACCATTGTTTATAGACCAATCAAGTTATTAAAATTAACTTTTTAGTCAACTATGTAAAACGGTGACTAATTGATCTTAAATAGTATGCAGATGGATCAACAATATATATATTTTTATTTATTAAAGTTTTCACCCGTTGAAGAGAATGTGACATAATGAACTTCAAAGTTAATGAATAGACACATTCCAAGGATAATTACAGGGCTGATTATAGAACTTTGATGGCATTCCCGACAGCGCTTGCCGACGTTATAAAACACAATTTCACACTACCCTAAAAAGAATCATCTTTAGTATCATGAATGTAATCCATCAAGTAAGAACATCTGCTGAAAATATTTTTAAAAATACTTATATAAAAAGCGCCTTCTTAAATAGAAGTTTTCATTCAACTTTATAACAATAGCCCTTCCTTCATTGGCACACTGACGTTTGATTACTGCTTAGGTAGCGACAGCAAAAATGGTGGCTACTTAAATAGTTTTTATTTGAATACAATTTGTTATTGGAAACTGGCAGTTCATAAATAAAGTATAAAGAGGTGATGAAATAGTTTTTAAATACAAACATTAATTGAACTTGGTATTTTTACTTTATTATTCTTATTTTATGTTTTGTAAGTCTAGAAGTGAAGCAGTAAAAAATAGCCATATTTTTATTATTTTTATGTTAACACACAATCAACAATGTTACACAATTATATTTTTTAGTTGGTACGATAAATAACTAGATATAGGGATCATAAAGAAAATAACAACTAACTACTATTCAAAGCTAGATTCTTTATTTATTTATTTAGGATAAATGTGAATAAAATAAAAGAAGTTATCATATAGAATTTTATACGTAGTAAATAAATTTATAAATCCAAAAATACGCTATGCAGAAATAAATCAACAAAAATAAAATCCAAAAAATAAAATCACCCATCTTTGCTCACCGTCCACGCACACAAACACACACACACACTGCACGTATAACTAGTTAATTTCCTTTGTGACAAAGGCCCGGCTCGCCGGGATGGATGCGTGGAAATCGCGATGCGACACGGTGATCCACGCACAGCCCGCTGCTGTCCGTACCCGCTCACGTGGGACGAGCTAGTCTATGTAAATAATCCTACTAATATTAAAAACTTGAGAATGTATGGATGTATGTTTGTTATTCTTTCACGGCTGGATTTGGTCCAACTTTGGTATGTAGACAGATACCATGGATTAACACATAGGCTTCTTTTTATGATCACACCACGCGGGCGAAGCAGCTGGCGGAAGCAAGTATAAAATAAATGTGTTTTTCTTTTGGTATATCATCTCGCAGTTCAGCCTAGGAGGCCGTGTTCTTCTTAACTGGACTGTTCCCTGTGGATGCCTAGAATTTAAGGCCTCCAGCCAGAGGCGGTAAATGTGTCTTTTGTCGCTTTACATTTGTTTTATAGCATTTTATTTGGGGAGAGATAGTTTATGGCCTTTGAAATGTCACTGGAAAGTTGGAGCTAAAAGTTTGTATGTATTGGATGCGTTTACATGGTCTGATTGGCTAAGCTGGGCTTCATATAACATGAAGTTGATGTTGTTAATATACAACGCGACTTCAAACATCTTTTGCAAGTTGTACTAATAGGTAATCTTTGCCTGTTAGTAGATACTTTTAAACGTCTTGAAAGGTTAAAGAAAATAGAAGGACTTACAGAACTTAAAGAAAAGAAAAATATTAAAGGAAAAGAAATAGTACATAAAGATAACTTGGCTTATTATGGAATATGGTACTGTCTTGTGTACGCGGCCTCTAGTTAAAACAATATGTAGTTTTGAAGTATACTAACAATGTAGTTAAAGAAATAAGGAAAGTTCTACTTTGTTTTTGTTTTGCAGATCATAGATTTACATATATGAAAAGTTTAACAATGACTGATACTTAACTTGCTTTATTCAAATACACTGATTGACATGACAAAATAATTGCTCATTAACTTAACTATCATGAAGAAATATTGAAATAAAACATTGTCTAAAAAGTTCAGTTGATATTTTGAGATTATTTCTACATTCGCAAATGCAATTGGTTGAGGTATACAGCGTTGCTTAACTTTAAAAATATTATGACATTAGTCAGTAGTGCTATCCTCAAAAGACTACCAATAAGATCTCTGCTGATTTCACCACGTTAAGGTACATTCGTCTTGCTTCTAGGAGCGTTTACTGAAATAAAATAAATCTGCGACGTTTACGTAAGGCGGTGTAATCAAATACAATTGGCTACTATTGCGAAACTATATGTAGGTACGTGTAATTACATTATATAACCGACTTCTTACATTGTTAGCATTTAGCAGTGTTTTGCGGGTTTACAGGCAGTCGGCGAGTCTGCGAGCGCGCAGGACCTCCGCGCCTCGGCAGGCGCGCGCATGCGCGAAGTTCCCGGAATACGAGCGCGATTAATAGCGACACAAACTATTTCCGCTTAACCGAGACAAATTATAATTACTCCTTCGGGTTTGCTCTTACGCACCCCCTTTGATGTTTTTATTCCAAATCCCGGTTACGGCCAACTTAAAACAAATAGAACGGCTCACGACCGATTATACGTTTGCGTTAAAACGATTTGTAACGGTGATAGCTTTCGTGAATTTCGCCCATGTTTCTGTCCCTGTGTGGTCCCGCGCTCGTTTTGGATAATTACTTGTTTGCTTTTTGTTATTAGCTCGCCCGTCAATAATTTGACGTTTGAGTGATCAAACGGAACGGCTTCCTTATTTCCCACGACCGAAAATACGATTGTAACTGAACAATTTTAATTAAGTGACAGTTTTAGCCGGAATCGACACTTTTATTTTTACCTAAATACAATTGATATCGAAACACACAGGTTAACTTTTAAAAGTTCTTTGACCCGCCGCAACTAATGCTTGGCACGCAACTAGACATCACGATTTTGGGTCTAACCGGAGTTAGCAAGCACCCTGCGTGTATCGATTAAAGCCAATTACTGCATTGTATGTTCGTAAATATCTGTATGGTTTTAATGTAGCTCTCACATGATTTCCCTTCACAGATCGCCGCGTATTTTGGGTGCAGACAAGCGGCGGGCGTACAGTCGCGCGCAGATGCGACATCCGTCGGTCTCACGTGAAAATCGATTTTCCACGGTACGCCAGCTGGCGCGAGCGACAGCTATAAACCACGTGCTCTTTGCTGTCTTTAACAAAAATCATGCACCTTATTCAATTCAATTAGGGTCGATAGTTGCATAAACAGGATAATATTCGTTCATCTCATTATTTTGTTTCGGTGTATGTACTATGAAAGTCAAAAGTTCCTTTGTTGATATTTTTAATGTTTCGCACATTGTTCGTCAGCAAAACGGACCCACCGCGTTTGATCCGATTGCAGTGGTTATTTATGATTATTAGAATAGCGTGCCGATAGCGAATAATTAATTTTTACGTTCAATTCTTTATTGTTATGTCACGACGTTGATGATCCTGATATATTGGTTGAGTCGGTCTTTATTATATGTTCAGGTTGAACAATTTACTGACGTAATTTCCTTAAAATATTTTTTATAACATTATTACAGAGTTTATTCAGTAAAAATTTTAATAATTATGGTTTATTGCAATTACTTTAACTTTACTATTTACATAATATGTTAATATATTTTTCTTAAATTGTTCTAAATAAATACATTTACAAAAATATTGTCACCCTCATAATCCTAAATATAAAAGAGATTCAGAACAAAGCGCATCAAAGGCGTCGCTCCTTTGTAGTCTTCTACAAATGAGGTGTTATCTTCTTATGTCGCGAACTATGGCTTAATCCCGTCTGTAGACTGAGGCATTACTTACCGAGTCAAGTATTCAACACGATGTTAAAGTTATACATTAAATCTACAACATTATATAGCACATAAAACAAAGGTCCTAACTCGCTTTACGCCAGTTGAATAATAAACAACTTATATGATTTTCAAACGTTATAATTCAATGTACGTTACATTGAAGCATATTCGCAATTTAATTTTCGTATGCAGAATGTTAATGTACCTACAACCAGTATTGTAAAAAAAAAGAGAAATAGCCAACATCAGAAGCCAGTCCGTATGATTGACGAGCCACAATATATTGAGCTCTCAAACGAAGAAAGACTGATTGCTCCCACTTCGGCGATCTCAGAAACGTCAAACTTTGATTGGTGATTCCCATGTGTAATACTAGTAGTCTCATGATAACAAAGGCGTAAGGCCTCTTTAAATGTCAATTCTTAGTTATAATGAAGCACAGCGAGTACCGAGATCCATCATTGTCGAGACAAGGTCGCACCCGCACAAAACAATACACAAAGATTTCCAACAAATAACTCGAATCTACTAAAAAAATGTCGCACCGCCTTATAAAGTGGTTTGTTCCAATCCGGTTAGAGGCGAGACTATCGATTGAGCACACTTAAAATTAGTGTGATATAATTAGGCATATGACATGAATTCAACGGGTATCACAATGGAACAAACGAGCCATGGCATTGTGATATGACGGCGTGTCAGATGCGTGTCGGCCGTGCGCTATGGAGGAGATGTGACCACTCAATCGTGCACCACAGCCACTAAATACCTGAATCTAATCAGCATTTCTACACTCATTTTTAACACTTAATTTTACACATATCTTAGCATTATACATTTGATTTTCCGCGTGACCCGTATGTAGTTCTGTCATGTTATACACAGCTGCACCGCGGCGATACTGAAAGTATGCCTAATGAAATAACGCGTGCATATTAATACTTACAAATTGTTTACTTAGTATTACAAAATGCACTTGATGCGGTAATATAATTGCAGCATGATTTTTCTGATTTTGGTTACATGTTAGCAACATTTGGTATTTTACCGTTAGTGCATGGGTTACATGATGTAGCGTTTGTAAAACTTAATTTAGCTTTTATGTAGGCAAATTAAAGTGAAATGGAATTAGCTCCCGTAACCGCGGCTGTTTCACGTTCCAGAGGTAGCTACACGCTGGTATGCGTAACATTTGCGTGAAAATTCATCCCTTATGTTAATTTGACACGGCTTAAAGGAACATAAGTTTGTGAAACGTATTACCAGGTGGGATGTTTGCTTCGAATACTTGCCATGAACTCCAGTCAAGTTTATTAATTTTAATTATGTTCGGCTCTTCCACGTGTCAGCTTTTCGTTTGTATAAGTCTGTGATATTGGAAATTCTTGAAAAAGTTTTTATTTCATTAACATTTTTTTGTACATTTCTCTCATATGAAGTATACAAACTTAAGTCACCGGCTGATCACGACCCCAGATATCATTGCCAATCTCAACTGCATGAAAATTACTCAATATTAATTTATGAGTCACAGAAACATCCTTGGAATATTCAGAGATTATTCACCGCTGCTTAACCTTTTCAATCCAGATTGCACCGGAGCGCGGTGGCGCACACAACTGTGTCTTCTAATCTACTAGCTTTAGCAAACAGCAGTGCAAACATTTCTAAAATGTCCGCGAAACTGCAATAGTGGACGCGCACCGACGTTGTACAAAATTTTTCGTTCGCAAACACATGTAGAACAGTTTTGGTGGAATCTCTCCATTTCAATGTTAAACAGTACCGTTAATTACACACGACCTCTAAAGTCACCTTACTCCAAAACTCTTCATTACGTAAAACGCTTTCGGAATCTCCAATACTTTCCTTTGTAAGTATTATTATCGTAAAGGAACATGTAAGAAGACAATCTCCAAAATGTAAGCTTGAATATAATAATAAAAGTAAATGTTTGTTCGTATTGCGAATTCCAAGCGATTTCCCTTTAAATACTTTAAAAGATTTAGAGATTAAAGGCAGCCTAACTTCATGTTACAACCATCTTATTTAGGGGAAACTACCATTGATAGCTACGAACAGATAAATTTTATTTTAGGTTTAAATCAAGTACCTAATCACTACTATAAAGATTTACAGCCTTACTTATAAACGTGAATTAAAAATAAGTAATACTTAAGGGCTGTTTAAGAAAATTCTTACTTATAAACGTTGCTTAAACATGTCTTAACTAACATTTAATCACTACTTAACACTTTAAGTAGTGATTAGTTAAAATGTTGCTAAGAAGGTGATTAGAGATTTTATAAGTAAGGGGGTTATTTATTTATGAAAGGTAGCTTTACAGCTGACAGTAAATTACATTAAATCATTATTCTAAACATTACGCCAATTATGAAGTACACAAATATAAGAAAATAATTTGTCAAAACAGTGGCGGATAACAGATTTTGATTTAACTTAGAATATCAGAAAAATATTTCAACAAATACTTACGTATCAAAATACTTGAGCTATCTTGCTAGCTTGAGCTATAATATAACCATATCTTATATTAGTTACCTACACTGTAACTCCAAGAAATTCTAGGATACATTTCATAATATGATGAAATACTTATATTACCCAAAATGAATTTCGTGAGCGGAATACGAGTAAATAACTAAATTATATTCTCACTGATTTATATTAAAATATATATCATATTAATTCAATATATCAAGTAAATAACACTGGCACTCGACACTGTTATATTAACATATGCTTGACTTAAGTTATAACTTAGTACACGTGTATTTTTATTTCTAAAATTAGAATTGACTCGTTCATTTTATTGACATCAAAGTATGATTGTTAATTGCTTACAACATATTCAGAGTTACAATTTCTTTATGTAGGAACTACTGAAAATACTACCTTCATGAGAAAGTTACATTATACCTAAGCTCTATAAACTATGTTCATGAACACACGGAGGCTCAAGGTAAAGTAATAAATAATTTTTAATGTTTATTTTATCCGCTTAACTAACCTATACCAACAAATTAAAACTCTTCAGTGTTCATTATGAACACTTATGTAAATTTATAGGATCCCACATTGTCTGAATGAAGGATAATATAGAAAACCCGAAAACCCTTTTTCGATTTAAGGGTAGTACTTAAAATAAGCTGCTAGGTAATATAAACGATTATTATGTTAGCAAACAGTCTGGTAAAACCCTGTATTTTAAAGCTATTTAGGCAAATGAAAAAAGGATAAGTAAGTTCATTATAAGCATGATGTCATTAAGTTCCGCTTATATCAATTAATAGAGACAAAATTGAATCCGTGTTTACCATTTATCTATCAGAGATGTATGAGTAATTTATGATGATTTTTTAATTAATAATCGTCGATTCATTAATTTCCTTGTTGTGTAGCATCTGCAGTTAATTGAGTTAGCAGCTAAGCGGTAATTTAATCACTTCTAGCAGACTAGCGCAAATCCGATACAACTGCGCTGGTTGAATTAAAATTGAAACTAAATGCGGATGGTTGGAAAACTACGAATGATGTATTAAAAACTTAACAAATATTTATGCGTTGTCATTCTAACTAGATATTACCTATATGTTCGTTTAAAAATTGGCACAAAAATTAAATAAGAACTAGTATAAAAATCATTCTTTCAGTTGCTTAATTTTTTATCAATTCAGAACGTAATGAAACTTTCGCCTTCCAAGAAAAAGCCAAAAGTCAATTTCGTCAGTCACCCTTTAAATTAGAAACCATACAAGAGACGCCCAATTTTTGTTCTAATATTGCAAAATAACAGGAAAACTAAAACAAATAAAAACTTGAGGAAACTTTGAAGAAGCACGTGAACCTGAAAAAACAAGAAACATTGCTCATTGCTTACGTAAAAATTTCCAAATTGTCTATTCTTTCGGGGTTTTAGGAAAGACTCGGTTTTTCGGACGGATGGCTTCATTTTTGAAACACGATGAGTAACTTCAAAACTTTTTATTCGCCTAAAAAGTTCCTCAAATTCGAGAAATCACTTGCTTGCGTAACATTTTTTATACCCTAATACCATCACCTTTTGAATTTGTTCCTTATTTTTGCATTTAAAACGAACTGCTTATTTTGTTTGTATACTAGTTACTCCCCCCGGTTTGCCCCATGCCTTGGGAGTACCACTCCCGAGACCGAGTGAAATAAAGCTTGTCCTTTTTCAGGCTCTGATAGCCTTGATTGGCTTAATAGATAACTAGGGCCTCAAAAAGGACAAGCAAATAGGGGGAAACCCACCTACTAAACTCAATTAAACTGGTTCAGTGGTTTAAACCTGAAAGCGTAACAGACCAACAGAGTTACTTTCGCATTTATTATATTATAGAAAGGGTAATAACATAAAATTTGCATTATTACATAGACTTGCATTAAGAACTATTTTATCAGTATTTACGTCAAGTATCTAATAAGTAGCTAATTGTAGGGCAAATGTAACTTGCGGGTGCACGCTCCGTAATCGAGTTCCCTGTTAGCGTCAAATTAAGTTACGTCTCAAACCTATCTAACAATAAGCAAGTACGTTTAGAATACAAATGTGATACAATACGATCGAGTAGGTAATCGCTGTCATCAAAATCGATTTCAGATTCGCTCTAATTAGTTGTCAGTCTGCAGTGTTTATTAATTTGTGTGATATCAATACTAAGCCTTATTTCTTTAGACTTTATATGATCTTTAATTAAAGTAAATTATGTAATTAGTAAAATCGACTATGATACTTAATTTACTTTGGTATTTACAATAAGCACATTGTGGATTTACTTAAATTAAAACTATAAGACGAAACGCTTAAATTAAATTGGATTCTTTACTTACACAGACAATTGTAATTCATTAACAAAGTCATTGGGCTACAATATCGAAACTTTAGTTTAAACCTTAAACAAACAAATCTGAAACATCAGTTACAGAAACCTCTTGAAATGGTTTACCAAAGAGTTTTGTATACACTTCATTTTTGAGATAATTATTTTCAAAGAAGGTAAGAACAAACTTCGAAGCTTTCAATAATTTCATGCATCGTTCACTCGTATAAAATACAAGCATGAAGACATTGAATAATTCATATTTATGTATGCGTTCGTCGTTAATGTCAATTTTTATCATCAGTGTTGCTAAACCATGGCTAATAGTGTGGTGTTATGGTGGGAACACACCGGCCCACACAATTGTTTTGTTTTATTGACAACGTTCATTTAATAGTTACTATCGTTAGCCTTCATTCAATCAATGTAAGTTTCATTCATAAAAGTAAACGAATGAATTCTCTCACATCGACCGGCGTGACGAACATTCTGACATTAAAACTTTCTCAAATATTTTCACATACTTCTGTATGAATCAATTGGTACCAAGACATCATTTTGATCAGCTAACAATTCCGTAACGAAAATATGAGGACCTTTAGTACTCCCACGAACATTATCTACACATTTATGTCGTTCTTCACTTGAATTTAGAGGAAAATTTCAATGGTAAAATGTACAGTAAAATATGGCCAAGTTTTACTGTTACTGTGCGAGAGCAAATCAATAAAATATTCCGAAATTGATTGGTTCTAATTGCAGTCTCTGTCTGCTGTCTAGGGAATCAGCAGAAAAAGTCAAACAGTCTAAAGATCGATCAATTAATAAACTATCATGATACTATCGATCTACTGTAATTTGTTGACTGTCTGAACGAGAACCCAACTTATTCATAATCTTATTTCAATTCCACAACTGTTTTAAACAAACATAAACAACAGTAATTTGTGCATTAAAATAACTTTAGCAAAACTATTAGGACTTCAAAACTTTCAAAGTCTTGGAAACAATGTCCTGGAAAATTATTAAAGTGCCTCGCTAAGTTTTCAAAAGCTGCTTAGTCGGGGTTATATTTCATGAAACTCTCAAGCTTTGCTAATTAAACTTAAATTTAAATGGACAAAATATTCAGCATTTAAATTATATTCATTGGAATAAAAGTAATAGCTACAGGGTATGTACTAACATGTAGTATTTTATAACAGTTTTTTGCTCAATAAAAACTCATAGTTCTCTAACGGCTATCCGAGTGATAAATTGCTTCTATAATTTAAAACTTCTCAACAAACATCAGGGTGAAATGCCCCGCGTGAAAGCCAGTCAGTGATCCCCAAACAATAACATCCCCTACTCAACGAGGCATAACCGAACGACGTTACCATTACAAAACCCCGACGAATAAATTCCAAACCACCCCGACTTCGCCCCAGCTAAATATAAATCGCAAAAAGTAAATAAACGACTACCATTACTGCCCTGATTATTTGTACACCCCTATACTGATGACACCATTTTGATTTCATTATATATTTTTCACAAAGGTTTCAAATAACAATAAGATCGTTATTCAAAAATAACGGGGGATTTAGTGCAACAAAGTCGAAACTGTTGCCAACATTTTCGCAATAAACTGCAGAGCAAGATTTATTTAGTTTGTACATCGAACAACCTTAAAATGTTTTCAAGCATTACTCGATTACAGAAGTTAGACGAAAATTCAATTTTTTAAATAAAATAAGTCATTTAAATGTCAAAGATTAAGTCTCGAAAATCTGAGACACAAGTTGGGCGATTGTCTGGAACATCATCTGCTTAGGAAGCTAAGCATTATAGGCATCAGAGGAAATATGCTTAACCTTTTAAAGTCGTATCTTAACAACCGAAAACAGTTTACCGAAATTTCTAAAGTATGTGTCAAAACAAAACGAGAAAAAAAATATTTATCTGAACATAGATTTGTTAGGTATGGCGTGCCACAGGGCAGTGTGTTAGGCCCTTTACTATTTTTAATTTATATTAATGACTTGCCGCATCATATAAATCACCCTATGGTTTTATTCGCTGATGATAGCACTGCCTTGATTAAATGCACTGACCCTAAAGATTATGAACATGACATAAATAATACCTTGACTAACATTATAAAATGGCTCGACCAAAATAATTTGATGATTAATATACCTAAGACTAATGTTATACATTTCTACCAGCGAGTACCTCCGCAATCTTTAGATTTAAATTACAATGGACAAAAAGTAGACCAAGTACAAGTTGCAAAATTCTTAGGTATTATGATAGATAGCCAGCTTACTTGGAAGCCACAGGCAGAAGAGATTTGCAAAAAATTAAGTACAGCGGCTTATGTGCTTCTCAATCTATCAAAAAAAGTTAATATGGCTACCAGACTTGTTGCTTATCATGGTTTGGTGGCATCAATACTCAGATTCGGAATAATATTTTGGGGAAATTGTAGTCTGAGAGAACAGGTATTCAAAGCCCAAAAAAGGTGCATAAGAGCTATGTGTAACATGAAAGTAACAGACAGCTGTGTGCCTGCATTTAAGTCCCTAAACTTACTAACACTTCCATCACTGTACATTTTCGAAATAGCTGTCTTTGTAAAATCAAATATGAAACTTTTTACTAAATTGTCAGAAAATAGGAAAAGGCCACTAAGAAGGCAATATACCAACAACTTGTGTGTTAATGAGCATAAGACAGCTTTGTATAAGAAAAGTGTTTTAGGTATGTGCCCGATTATATTTAACAAAATACCAGATAGCATTAAAAATGAACCCATGTCAATCTTTAAAAAAAAGTTAACTTCCTACTTATTAAATAAATGTTATTATTCCATCTCTGAATTTATAAATGATAAAATAGACCTTTCATAATATCCAATTTTAATATTGTAATTAACCTAATGTACTAACGTAGTTAACCTATTGTAATTAATCAATGATTCTATTTTTGCATGCCTAAGTTAAGGTAGAATGTACAAGGATCGCCAATTGCATTTTTTGTAACATCTGTATTTATATTGTACCTACATTCCGTTGCAAATAAACTATTATTCTATTCTATTCTATTCTATCAGACATAAGTCGCACAAGTGAATTACCGCAGCTTTTACCCTCAAACAATGTGATGAGGGTAAATTTCCTCCCCCAATTTGTTGTTTAAGTGATTTTCCCGACTACACAGTTCTTGGCATTGACATTGGTAAAGTAGGGTATTGGGTGGAAGACTGTTGCGGCTGTAGTTAGGTATAGTTCGGATGCCGCGGCAATGGGGTATGAAACAAAGTTAAGCGGAGCGCGTGGAGTAGTTCAATGGGTAAAAGCGTGCCTGAACTTTTATAGTAGCGCAAACATTTTATTTTGTGTAGGTAGTTTTTTCTTTGTATTACGTTGGCTGTTTGTTTAAATTTGCTTTTTAAAGTCTAGTTATAAAATGTATTGGTCCATAGATCACTTGACATAGAAAGATAGTTACGTTGAACCGTAAGTTCGTACTTATTATGCACAGCTTAGTTTTCCCTTGTTCAAAGTGCCACTTATAATGCCGTTCACAATTCTACCACACTGTCTACATACCAGTAAGAAATGTCAGGTTTTAACTAATTCTAAGAAACGTTTAATTACTAGGTAGTGTAAATAGAATTGTGAGAGCTAATGAAAAGTTGAATGTAAGTTTCAGTAATTAACATTTGTGACCGCAAGTCATTTCCTGTAACTAAAGTCTCAAAGTCCCTAACTGCATAAAGAGATAGTTGGATTTCTATTCATGTTCCATATTTAAATAGGTACTATCTATTTGTTTTGAAATGAAACCTTCTTGGCAAACACACGCACGAGACTGGCATCTATAGAATACACTTTTCTGTATTTCATATTCGATATTTGAATATTACATTTTTATCTTGAAATATGTATTTTTTTTTATAATAGTCAATATTTGAATAATTCTTCAAATATTAAATATAAATAAATATATATAAAAACTAGCTTTTGCCCGCGACTTCGTTCGCATGATATAGTGACTTCCGGCATATTTTTGGTTTGACCAATAGATGGCGCTATATGTCCGGAATAAATTTTATTTTTTATTTATTTTTTTGAAATAAAAACTATCCTATGTCCTTTCTCAAGTTCCAAACTATGTCTGTACCAAATTTCACACAAATCGGTTCAGTAGTTTAGGCGTGAAGAAAAGACAGACAGACAGACAGACAGACAGACTTTCACATTTATAATATTAGTTAGGATTAGGATAATCTATATAGAATAATAAATATAAGCTACTTACAACTAATGAAATAAAGTAGACTCACAAAAATGAAATACAAAATACCAAAATAAATGAATACATTTCAATAACAACACTCTTTACATGGTCATTAAACATTTACATAGGTAGAAGTGCCCACTACATTTTCCGACATATATGAACATATTCAATCCCCACAAAGACTGAAATGTTAGTTGCAAATAATTTTCAAAGAAATTCCTGTGAAAGCAATTACTGAGCAACGGACTTCAGCGCACATATTTACCTTTATTTTACCGAATTATGAGACTCTATGGTAGAACGACTGGCATAGAGAAGTTATTACATAACATAATGACGAATGACTATGTTGTATTTGCTTGTGGTTTAAAGAAAAAAAAACTTATTACAAAAAAAATCGGATTCAATTACAATATGAAACTGAAACCTTCTCCTAAGATGCTGAAAATCGCTTCAAAATTGATTCAGCTAGACGCAAAGTAATTGCGCACAATAATAGATACATAAAGTCGGTTAAAAAGGAAATACTCGATCCACAAAATGTGGAGTTTTAATATCATTTTCTTTTTTTCCATGGCAATTTTTTCCCACATTCACATTCGTAAAAAGAGACACGTACGGACAGAAATTGGTTATCCAGCTATGTAAAGAACTCGCTGTTTGTGACATTGCAAAATGTCTCGAAAACATTCCGACCCATACCAACTTGAACAGAATTCCTTTTCATTTGTTACAGCCGTTTGTCCGACTACCAGAGAATAAAACACAGTTCAAATGTACTAACAAAATTAATATAGGCAGTGTTTTCTCTACAATTGAATTTTTGACTTTCGACATAAATGCGAAATACGAAAATATTGAGCATGTCAAGGCTTCCTTTTTTATACGACTGTCACAATAATTCAGAATCAAATTTATTTGCTGAAGCTAACAATCAAATCCAATTCTGTTTTCATTGCTACAAATCAGTTTATAGGACTACAAATAAATGAAACGATTACTTCACAAACACTTGCTTTTCACGTCATACTCGCATCGACGTAACGTCGTACATTATTCGCGCATCTCGCATACCTGTCTAGAAAAACAGACAACAATAGTACGACACTTCACACCTATTACGACGCACCCCGGCTCCATTCAGTTCCCTGACGCCACACACAATGACACAAGCATAAATGTCAATAACTGAAGCGGCGGCTTTTCAAAAATGGAACAATCTTCATTCTCACCAGCCAGTATTTGATGTATTAGCCACGAATTAGGCGGCCAGTCCTTTTATACAGACGCATAATACCTTTATGCTATCTAAACGCATTCACGAGGTGACAAAGTAGTTACGCCCTCTGCTTGTGTGTGGCAAAACTTGGGTGGTTCAAGGTAGGAAGTCCAAACTTATAGACTGTTATTAGTTTAAAAGTTTTATTAAAGTTTTTAGACTTGAAAAACGGTGTATTGTAATCGTGATTAATGTAATAAGTTGGTATAATACAGGACTTTCTGAACTCTCGTTAGTCAAAGTATCTTATGAATTTATTTTTGTATCTCAATTTAACATCTTGTAAATAGCCTCGACACCTACTCTTAAAATAAAATAGTAAAGAATTTAGAACAAATATTGAAATGAGTTTTTTTGCGTCTATGTCAAAAAAGGTTTTTAAATACATGTCACATAATTAATAAGAATATGACATGACAATATGACACAAATCAACTACATATTGTTTTAACCACCTAACTCGAACACGCAATCACCTCCAACACTAACAATTACATATTTGTCAAGGAAGCAATCAATAACCAGTCGTAGATCTGTCATCAGGTAAGTACAACCACACAGTAGAATGTCTCACCACCCACCGGTAGCATTATAGTTTGGTTTGCAACAAAGAACTTCACTTAAATGTACTTTCAACTGAAGACAAAGCGATACCGTCCGGAGGTATGTTCCTGGCCTCAATAGCCTTGTTTGTGGTTTCTGATTCAACACAGGAGGCTTCATGGGGGTCGTTCTTGCTACCGAACAGTAGTACCACACTCTTTGTTCTAAGCTCAACATGAGGTCCATAACCGTGCGGTTGGATGAACAATTTGGTACGGACCACAAATTAAGACGTACAAATGACGGATAGTTAAACAGTTCGAAGAAGCTTAGTTTTGTTATCACACTGTTTACTTGGAGCACTTGCTTTGATAAACCACAACAATTCTATGTTGACAATACCTTTGAAATAAATGAAGATCTTATTGACAATTGCGCATCAAATTGACAGCATTTTGTTTTACTGCTTCAATTTATATTTCGAATTACTTTACAAATGCTTTATACTAAAAAGGTTTGATATGTTTTGAGTATTGAATAGTTTAATATTATGTGCGGTGTCCCATTGACATTAGGTTGAAATTACTGTGATTTTTCGCAATACCAATAGTTTTGTTTTACGCGTTTCTCGAAGTAGGTTTATTAAGAGGTATCACGGCACCGGTAAATGTTAATAAAACTGAAGGAGCCCCCGCAAACTGGCTCGAAGACAAGGTTTATTGTGTCTTTAACGACATCGACATACTGTTTTATTGGTAACAGTGAGTCGAACCTATAAAACTGTTCTATCCATTAAAGAGTTATAGACTGAAATATTGAATTACCTACAGAAAATTAGGTATGAGCACTGCTTACAATTATTAATATTACACAGACACATAGCACATATTTCGCTTTCATAGTAATTTGTTCTATATTTTTAAGAAGTAATTTTAACTTGTGTCATACCTACGTATTCCAATCTTAAACCAAGCCGTTTTCGGCCAAAGTCTAGGTACTTTGCTAATCATAAGTCTCCTCTCCAAACGTGGCTGTTGCTGAAAATTTCTTTACTATCGCACTATAAAAATTGACAACACATACATAGATTATTCTAGAACACAATAGTATTTTTTGAACTATTATAAGAAATCATGAAGAGATTTCTCTGTACAAAACAGTGATTATCACGATTACAACAATCAGAGAAACAAATGACGATCTCTGTTCAAATTCTGTCCCCGTTCCCAGAACGCGGCCGGTTGTAAATCTATTTAATTGCCAGTGTTTAAAGGTCTAAACGTTTTTACACAATATTTTTGGGTGCTACCTCCTGCGGGTGCAGGAGCTGAGCAGTAAAACAATAAAAATGTCCTGTTGTACTGTTACTCGCTTTGTGTCGCGTGACAATCGGCGACGCGGCCCTAACTGCCGTCCATTGTTTCTGAATGACAAATGAAGACGTTGAACAACACTGAATTTTGGTAGTACTGTAGTTGCTTGATTTCTCTATAATTTAACTACTTTCAATGCAACTACATACTTCTTCAGTTCAAAGTGTGTAATGAGGCATATGGCTTTTAGGTTTTACCGTGATGAGCAGGCGAGATGGGTACATCTACAGCTCCTCTTTTCGAACTCCATTCAGTTTGCGAGTTAAAATGAGCTAACATCTGAGTTTCTGAGTACCAGTGTTTTACATTAAGCGACTGCCTATCTGACCTCCTCAACCTTTACCTCTTGGTAAGACTTTTTGTCAGACTTTCTGCCTTCTGATTGTCCGTCAATACCATGATTTTAACGTGTCTTTTAAAACAGAACAATCCGCCATAAATGAATGGTTACGTATCAACAAACGCTTTTATCGATGACATGATTGATTGACCCATACAAGTGTAACATAGCCACGAGCCACAACAAACAATACCAAGAATTGAATAACGAGGTATTTAATTAATAAACCAGTATACCAGTTAAGTTTCAACATTGCGTCAATGACATCCAGTTTCCCAATAATTACAGGCTTTTCATTGAAATGCCACAAAGTCCGACAAATGAACGAAAATATTTTGCATTAATTAGTGTTTTCAATAACAATGCAAATTCTGTTGACATTTCCTGTGGGTTATTAACGAATTATGGGTATCGAATGTATTTTAAAAGTGTGTGATTGTGTGGGATGTTCATGTTAAAAGTTTGAGGGTCTTTGTTGGTTTTCAATGAGTGGTTTGTTGTCAGTGGCTGAGATTTTACGTGTCTGCGTGCGTATGTTTAATGTTTATTCTATTTTGCAAACAATGTTTCGCATTTTTTTTGTATATAGTTAAAGTTTGCTGTTCCCATGTACCCAGTGCTTCTATTAGTCAAATGTAAACAAGTTAATATTGAGCAATTAGAGCGATAAGATAACACTATGCTACTTAACTCTATTTTTTATAATTTTAGTGACTATAATTCCTTACATAAAAATATATGTAAGAGACCTTTGCATAGTCGCTTAGCATATACCTACAAAAATACAATAAACCAGTTCCATTTCAAAGAAACTTTATTCTAATCATCACTATATGCAGTCAATCATTGTCAACAAAACAAAGCATATCACCTTCCAAAGGAGCCATTAAACATAACACCTCAATAAAATGTTTGTAAACACGCAAAGCTCTCCAGCTGGGAGGAGCAGCGAGCATCAACTAAGACAATGTCCTCGACTAATGGCTACCGATGACTCACTAACTATAAATATATCATTGTTACAAGACTTCCACCGCGCTTACAGGAATCACGACCGATTGTTCTCCCTTCTATGCTAAACCAGACTAATAATTCGTTCAAAACAAGACACGCTCTTCGACTCCATACTCGTGATAAAGGGTCACAGTATGACGTCGACTGAACGACGAAAGTCAAGCTATTGTTGATTAGAAAACAAAACGCCGTGTCGACACCCTCGCATCTATTATTTAGTACTGTTTCAATTCCTGTACTGTCAAAATGTTAGACAAAAACATGGAACGAATGTCACCCTTTGTGCTCCGAGTCTTAAAACGATAATGAAGGCCGTTATTTATATATTATTGCTGAGTTTCCCCGTTACAGATATGTTCGAAATTGAAACTTGTAACAATGTGATTTTTTGCAGGATTCTTTAGAAAGTAAATTAATAGTCGACGCACAACAAACAAATACTTACAATTATTTTTATGTATTGTGTCTTCTCTACATGATTGAAACGTTTTGCTATTATGTAATTACAGGCAAAGAGGCTGAACCCAGGACTGAATATTTGTTACTCGAACGTTACATTCAGAATCAAAAATCTGCCTTATTGCGCTACTATCGAAAAAAAATGTTTTATTTTAGTCAATATTCGACAAAAACTAGGAATCTGTGTTGACTTTTTTGGTCGAGTGATCAGCGGACATGCACGACTTTCGCATTTGATCGAACCTCTATGGACACCGGAATGCCGCCGAATCATTTCTCGTGAGAACCGATAAACGGCAACCAGCGTCAAGTGCCATCGACAAATATTTTTGGGTGATTGTAAATTTTTGCTAAGCAAATGCTTTCGTTACGCTACTAAATAGCTTTCTTGAGAAGCAATTTTAAATGTCCAACAAATGTTAAATGTCATTTTATTTGAGAGTCCTGAGAATTGTGTCAAGCGTTGATTGAATTTCTTTTATTATTATCTAACAATGAATAAAGTCATTAAGATTCGTCTCGAAATGTCTAAAATACTTCTGCTTCAAATGGCGTCGCTGATTTTTGTATTTAATTTATCCTTCTGGAAACATTCACAAAAAAGTGGCCTAAAATTTCTTCAGCAAACTGATGAAAAAGAAAATCGCATTGCAAAAGCAAAAAATTAATTACGAGCAATTCTTCTGTGTTCGTGTGACAGTTTACAGCAAACAACCTGTCGCACCGATAGTGGACACAACTCAATCAGGTAGCGACAGTGTGTCCAATCCTCAGCGGGCTGGATCGCGACACGTGCGTGCATTATCCGCTGTGGAAATCGATCCAGTACCGATAAGATTTTTCCGAAAAACTTAAGCCGACGACCGATTACTGACGTGACGATCCCCACCTTCCTGAAATGCGAGACCCACGAAGCACCTGCGATCACACTCGGACCGCTATAGCTGTCGCTGATATTTTTCGAATATTTAATTGCCTGACAGTTAGCCCGTAATTTTGTGATTTTTCGTTCTCACGCGCTGTAGTGTGAGAACAATCATCCCGAGAGATTTACATGTTTTAGTAGTCGTTAGATACGATTACCGCTGTCCGATACGCAAATACGAGATTGGTATGTATTTATAATATACCGGAAAAAGAAAACGGAGTTCACATAACTATTATTATGGACTACGGTGATAATTCGATTATTTATACCATGTTTTTAAAGTTATAGGTACGTTTTCAGATTTCATGAATGAATTGGTTATAACTGACCATTTGACATCGTTGGGCTATAGTTCAAGTTCACAACGACTTTCTTAGATATTACTTTTATGGCTGCGAACAATGCCAATTTGCAAAACGGCATTGGAACAAATTAAATGTTAGTTGATTCATGCTCAATGAAACTGAAACAACGAAAGAGAAAGAGTATCTATATGCTTTCAGCAGTTTAATATTTTATGTAGATACCTAAACTAAACATAACTTTTCATCACAATACCCTACTATAAGCGGCCATTATAATCCCTGATTCATATTCATGTTATTTTATGATTCAGTAGCCGAGGTGTAGAAGGCTTATACCACAAAAACCCACATCCGCCTTCACAAAGAGTCTCCGCCCTGTTTTTCCAACAAAGTTGATTCGTCATGTCCAATTAAAACGGAGCCACGACTTTTCTCATCGGGCCTCATAGATATTTGGATCAGTAAGAGATTAGGATAAGTCAATGTTAATATTGACACTGAAATAATGAACACAACGAAATACATACATAAGTAGATTGGTGGACCACGCGATATTGGACTCTAATGATAACGACAGAGAGTACGATATCAAAAGTGATTTAAAAAAATATTTACGACGTATTTAATTCGTAGCTCTATAGATGTCCTAGAAACGGCTAATTAGTTACACGTGCTCGTAATATCATGCAGAATACTGCAGAATATATCAAAGAAAGTCTCATTCAACGGGCCTTACAATTCATTGGAAGCCTAACGAGTGTATAAAGGGAAAATTTTAAATAAAACTTCCAGTGCTACAATTTACATTTTATATTTCTGTCAACACACTGAAAAGCTGTATTTTAACTTTGTATTTAAATGAAAGCTCTATTTATAAACCGAGAAGCCACCCTACTAATTAAGAGGAATTTCTTCCTTTCATATAACCGCGAAAATTTCCACGTTTGTTCCTTGTTCACGCTAACTCTACAGAATGAATTTTGATGAAACTTGGCAGCTTTTTACCCAGATGGAGAAAATAATTCAGAAACCGCTTTCGAAGCTAGTTCTCTATAATATAAATATAAGTATTTAAAGTGTGCTTATGTAAACATTTTCTGCTCATTGTTTCTCTCTCTTTACTCACAGGTAATGAACATGCGAAATTGATACCTACTACTTATACATGACGTAGATTTCATAACGTTACCAAAATAAATATATTCAAAGATCTGATAGGACCTGGATCTCATTTCTGACTCAGATATTATTTCGCGTTGTAAGTTATCTTTGGAGGCTGTGGAACAATATTATATTTTAAATCGCGTCTAACCAGTAACATGATAATTGTAAACGCACTGCCTTAAAAATTGAATAAGAAATATTATGTCACAACAATAAAATACAAAACTATGCATACCTATATATTGTAAAAATACAACTACCGCATAATTTCTTATCCACATTTATATAATCTAGGACACAGACGAATATCGTCGTCAAGTCCAACGCGGTTCCCACGCGTGTGCTTTACCGAATACTTTTTGCGTTCAACAATCCGTTTTTGTGGTAAAAACCTGACTGAAATCACGTTTTCCATTCAAAGGCCTTACTATGTAGGAACGCCTTCCGCGTTGATTGAACGCTGAAAGCTTTATACTTATCTATATCGAGCCAAGATTTTTATTCGGTCCGTAAATCTTTATTATGAGTTTTTAATATAAAGTAGTACATGTATGTCTAGGTCCAATTCACGTTTCCACAAGCGTCCCGGGGGCCTTCTTCTCTATTTGCCAGATGTATTTATATAGATACAGGCAGACGATATTGGACAAGTTACGATCAAAATTTAAGCGAGTAATGACACAGAAAAAGGTTAACATACAACTTATAAATGAGAGTCCCTCCAACAATGTGTCGTGTCGATCTGCCCAGCATTTTTCCAAACTATGTTAAAATCAGCACTTATTTAACGTGTCTACCAAAACACATATTTTCCATCCACAGACAGACATTTTTAAATCGATAAAGTTCTGTTGTAATAAATGCTACATTCTATCTTCTCAGGAAGATCTGGGTATCTTCCTGGTAAGTATTAAGGTTTATTTGTTACGTAATTTGTAATAAAATGATGTACAAATTAGATCCATCTCAGTAAAGAACGAAACGCTTAACAAAATAACGTGAGCAAATATCTAAATACAAAGCTTTTTTCATTTGAAGATATGTGTACTTATGTGAGCTTCAATTTAATAAGCAACAATATCTGTTTGTAACGTCTACGATATTTCCGTAATTATTTCATTACATCTATACCCATTTGCAAACATTATTTAGTATACCTACTCACAACTCCATTTACCACTTCAAATTATATTCTAAAAATATACACCGAACATCCTAATAATCACAAGAATCTAATTTATTCATGAAAATATTTTTTCATAAAATCCTTAAACTGTTCCTTTCAAGGCATAATAAATAAATTACTTGTACACCTAATCTTTTCAATAAGGGTTTAGTGGAAGCCCAGTGGGACGAAAATAGATTGTGAATAGCGCTTTTGAACGTCAAAATAATTAGGACATCTTTTTTCATCCGTCCCATTTATGTTTTCATAGAGAATTTATAAAATATACCTCTTTAATTAAACATTTCTAAATTAGTATTGATTGCTACAAAGAGTGTGCTAAGTATGAATGTGGAAGGATAGAGAGGCAGAGGTAGACCGAGGAAAAGATTGATTGCCTGAAAGAGGACATGAAGCAGAAGGGAGTGGATGTAAGTATGACGTCTGACAGGGAGGAATGGAAGAAAAAGGCTTGGGAACAGGGCAGGAAGATGAGATGATGAGTATTGATATTTGAAGTACTGGGCAAATAACGCTGCTTTCTTTTGATGTTATTTTAGTTACGTTAGATAACCAAACTAAATATTTTTTTATCAATATTAAAGAACTTTTTCTAAGCTAAGTTTTAAGCTGTATATTTGAAAAGCAGTAATTAAGTGTGACGTCAATTTATTTCCAACGCAATTCACAAAATATTTATTAATTCGAAAGCAATTAAAATGTGACGTGGAATTAACTAAAATATAATTGGGTTTTTAGGGCTAAAATTAATTGAGAATATTAGAATGTTTTTACTGGTAATAAACACCATTTACGTCATCAATACTGATTGTACTTTATAAAAAAGTAGGTATTCTTTTAATTTGAAACCAAACTTTTCGGATAAAAATATCACATTTTACTAAGCTAGTATGGTAAAGGTAATAATTTTCTTTCCATACTGATATAAATTGTTACAAAAAATATTTTTCACTCAACGCTCTAAGCAGACAATAAGTGTTATTCAATATTTGTAAAATAAAAAATAACTAAAATATTTCGAAAAAGAAGAATACTCTTTTTGATTGATTTAAAAAAATATTTGTTACATTTTATTTCATATTTTTTGATACTTTTAAATTGTCTAAATCGGATTGTCTTAATTTATAAGCCACTCGTCTCTAACGATGAGACTCTCTAAACTTTGAAGTGGTTTACAAAATATATTAATAATTTAGCTTTGTTTACCTATTAATTTTGTTTAATAGGTACAAACCCTTCACTAAGGTTCGACGTTATAACGAGAAGCTATTTCTAAAGGGCTTAGATCAAAACCTTATTTACTTACTTATTTGTATACGAGTACTCCACTCAATTATTGTTTGTGTTAATTTAGTTAGTGGTTCCTATTTTATTGTACTTTTTACACATATTCTAAGAATTATTGTGGATTAATTTATTTACCTCGCACTCAGCTTTTAACAAAATGCTCTTTTCTCTTTACAATAACATTTGTGGCGTCAAACGGCTAACTTTACAAAGATAAAGTTATTTTCCCGCGGTTCAACCTATCTAACTTTCGCCTTTAACGGGATAGAATTTAGCCTGTGTTACGCATTGAGTGTAGCAACATTATTTCATTTTTAGAAAACAGTGAAATAATTTTTAAATCTAGTAGTAGTTTTAGAGCCATTACGGTACAAACAAACAAAACAATATTTTCTCTTTATTATCTGTATTAGTATACTTACTTAGATATCTAGTACAGAATTTGAGGTATTCCTGTGTTTCCTCCTACGCTCCTTTAGTGTGGCACGAGGACACGTCCTCAAGAGCATTAAGCCAATTACATGCGGGCTTGCATTTGACTGCCTAATTACACCCATACAGTGCTGAAAGACAGCCGCTGCCATTGTCTATAGAAACTACCATTCCCGTTATTGTCGGTGAATTTAATCCTACTGTTTCTTACTCGATATTTTTATTGGCGCTTCTTAGTTCTTTTGGATCATCGTGAGATTATTTTTAACCGGCTTCCAGAATCGAGGAGGTTTGAAAACCTCCTTCGGATGTTTGTATTTGTTACGTATATTGATATGTTTCTGTAATACCGCAGGACAGCTATGAATAAATCATGACTGATGAACCTACTTGGCAGTCTGGTAAAAAGTGTTGTTATATAAACCACATCTGTGATAGCACCTACGTTAACGATTTGGTATATTTTAACCAAACAATTCAAATGAATACTCAATATTCTACATACTCTCAAATGGTGTTTCATTCAATAATCACACAGATTTCATTCCATAATTTCAATGTACTACTTGTACCTGTAGATGAAATGTACCTATAGGCAACCTTCCGAAGGTAGAAATGTATAGAAACCAATTCTGATGTAATGCAATTTATCAATAGCAGACACATTATTGCAACACGTACTGAATAGTAGATCGAGGCATATATGTACATACGTGTACAAGTACCATTAATTTAAAGCATTTGTATACTATATGGAGAAGCGTAACATAATTAATATGTATGTATGTTTGTAGAATTCGAACCATGTATTGTACGTTATGTTTCAGCTAAATAGCTGAAAACTAACTATTGTAAAATTTTAGTCCAATTGACGAAGTTTTTAGTAGGCCAAATTTTATCTCATGCAAAATTGTTGTATTCTATATTGCATTAACATTATTATTCAATGTTATATATAACTAGCATAAGTTGGGTTCTTAGTCATATTGTGCATTACGAATAAGGAATAGGTAAAGGTATGTACCTACCTACCTGATTAATTTTACAATGCTGTATTATTTACCTATACTTTAAGCTGCTTAATTTGTACGAAGCAAGTTTTACAAATAAATTCATGTAGTTCGCTGTAGGCATTGGTACTTTAACTAACCGTAAAATAGTCACACGGAATAACTGTAAAAATGAAAAGAACATTTCAGGCAAGTAAATAACTGCATAAGTGATTACTGCGTGCAGAGAAACGTTAGACATACTTATGTATAGTTTTATGCAAATCGGCTCGCACCTTAGCGCACCGACTTCTTATCTTAATACTTAGGTACTTATTTAAGTAAAGAACTTTCCTTCTCTCGCTAGTACTAAGTTAGGCCGCTTTTCATACTTAGTGAAAATTTTGAGCATCCGTATAAAATTAAGTATAATCTTTATTTATTTTAGTTGCGTTTTCCTGGTAGTTTAGTAGTAATTTTTAGGTTGTTTATATTATATATAGTATTTCCGATTATTTTATAACATAGGCTATAAAATCTAATTTAGTCATCGAGCAGTCATTTCTTTATAGCCGGTGGTACCTACCTACTCAACATACAAAGTGTAGGTAGATTAGCTGCTTCTTCTATATTCGTCTCAAAAGACAAAAATAAAATAAAATAATTTCTGTAGGTAGACAATCTTTAAAAAAAAACAGTTTTTCTAAAATTAGAAGTCGTCATCGTTGTCACAGACTAAAAAAGCCCACTGCTGTAGAGCGCCGTATGAAAACTGAAAGAACCTACACCTAAGTCAAAGTATTATATTTATTCTGAATCTATTAAAATCAGCATAACTCACTATGCATTAACGAGAATACCCACACATATTAGCAAAGAGAATGTCGATGGCCTGCCATCGACGTATGGATAATCGGACTAACGAAATTGTCAAAGCTAGTCTGATCGGCAAAGCTAATACCTAAACTGCTCAATTAATGTCCCACCTGTGTTTGACGTGCCTTAGATAAGCCTGTATTGTCTAGGCAGTATTAAAGGAGCTATCTGATAATTGGCTGTGTGAGGCAGGATATGTTCATATGTTGTGTAAGTAGGTAGTAGGTACTAGATATATGCCTCGCTTTTGTCTCTCAATTTTGAGACAAAGCTTCATCATAATAGGTGCTTCTGTTTTAGAGTTCGTTGCCTACGGTAGTCATTCTGTCTTTTTATTATTGGTAAAGGGAAGTATTATAAATTATTGATGTAGGTAACCTGCGATTTTTTTCTGACCTCCAAGAATAAAAAAACTTTTTAAGTAGAAAATTACCTAAGTAGGTACTACACTAAGATACTGTTTCAAGATCTTAAGTAGGTACCTTAAACAATTTATTGTGTAAATAAATTAAGTGAGCGTGGACGAAAACGCAGTCTAATCCAAGAATAAACTGAAGGTTTCGGCTCGTGATTAATTAAAAACCTTGAATTATTTGCATTAGCATTCATTTATTCTGGGTAAACCGTTATTTTACAAAGTGCTTAGTCTCTACACTTAATTAAACTAAGTTACAATAATATACCTATAAATAAATACATTATTTATATAAAATCACAACTTCATTCAAGGCAATTTTAGGATCAATCTTTAGGATATAGTCACTAAAAGAAAAGATACAACCTATTGATACTATCTCTACTAAACTATGTACAAATTAAAGTTAATTCAAAGTGAAAATTATATCTATCTTTTAGTAACTATTATGTATTTTTCTATTAGGAAAGTTATTATGTTTATTGATTTTTAAACATTATTACAACATTGCTTACTAACATTGATTATATCTAAAATACAATATACATATAACAACTTATAAAATGTAGTAACGATCTATATCTAAAAAGATAAAAACTTACGGGACATTTTTATTTAGTGCGTTTGTCTAGTACAGGAACAGTAAATATTACAATATAAAACATACTATGAATCTATTTACACAATATCTCTATGATACGGTGAAAGTTTTCAAAATATTGTATTGAAAAAATCTACATCTTTGTTATTGTGTTGTAAATATAGAAAATACTATTGTATCTAAATATAACACTCTGTATATGAAGGCACATTGATATGTCCTGTTGTGAAGCTTAGTATAATATTCTATTGCTTTATATTTATGTTATTCGTTATTTAGTGTACTCTGCCCATATCCATACCGCCGAGTTGTCCTAGATACGGGTAGCCAGATTTCGCTTCAGTGGGCGAATGCGCGTGCGATGCATAGTGGGACGCATTGGTGCCGAAGAATGAACTGTAACAAAAGAAAAATAACATTAAAAATCGTGTATAGAACATATTATAAGGGCATTTATATTAACCTACATATTAAGTGAGCCAAAGCCGACATTACATGTGTACCTAATGAAAGTCCTGTTACATTTTGCCAGTATCTATTTATAGATATCCTTCTTAAAGAAAATCTATGTAGTATTAAAATCGTAGACGTGCATAAAACTCGAGATCTCTTGACTCCGCCATCAAAGACACGTACTATCTATTGTCAATATACTTTCATATCAGGCTGTTACATTGAGTTTTATTACAATATCTCCGCCGAGCGTGGGATACTGCCCACTGCATAATTTAATCGCTTCATAGGTTCCGTTCGGTCTATAAACATTATACCGCGTAACTACAGATTTAACTAAAAATAATTAAATAATAACACAGTGTAAGCTCTAATGCTACCTTGTAATTGTGACTTGTACCGGCCTACCGAACTACATAATTTAGTAGAGCTCTTGTATGTGCACATTGTATCGGACTAATATTCGGAAGCACTTCGTGACTCCACGTGCAATAAAATTTTAATTTATAGTTAATACAGTGGCTAATACATTATTAAGGCACATTAGTGTCGTACATCGCTCATAAACTACGAAGGCCGCACGTTACTGCACAGGTTCTGTTACGAACACAATGAAAACCCACATTTTGTTATTCTGAATAAAACGTAATTACTTTGGACGGCAGTAAAAAATATAAGCGTTTGTGAACTTTGTTTCTAGCCAGCTCCGAGTACAGGCTAGACAGGTTATGGCGATTGGCAAACAGTTATTACTTAACTTCATCCCAAATACCAGAGTTTACCCTTATGGTGAATATGTGCTTAAACATTTTAGCATGAGAATACAACACGTGCGAAAACAATAACCGAGCGAACGTTTCTGTGGAGGAAAGTGTTCGAGGCAAGGTGGTTGCTCCGCAGCACGCGAGACTTACCGCACTTTAGGAAGTCGAATGCAAATAGCTGCAGATAAGTTTTAATACCGGGTTCGCGTTAGCATAATGCTTAGGTTCACTGCACTAATGTCACGTTCGGCCTCTCATTAATTGCCGAGCCGGCCACAAAGCAACGTGTGGTTATCTGTAATCCGCTACGTATTGTGCCGGAGTAGATTTCTAATATCAATAAATGATCGGCCGCCGTATTACTTGGAAGTTATTAACCTAAACAAACGCTGTTTGTTGGCACTGTTTGCGGGTAAATGTGAATGGGAGAATGTTAATAAAAACCAATAAACGATTGGGAAATCTGTGGATGAGTACGTCATAATATAGCAGTATATAACTGATATTTATTAACATTGACGTCTATATTATGAATTCTATCGCTTATTCAATATTCGGTAACAGAATGCGTTAACAATTTTGGGTAACCCTTTTTGGTTGTATCGGTAATGCAAATTGAATAATTTTGAATAATGTTCTGAATACAGGAATAGTTTACAGCGCTGAGTCGAAATTACAGATATGATTGGAGCATCGATTATATAGATTTATCATCTTCAGTCAGCCTTTAAAACAGGGTCGCTTTTTAAAGTCAGTATCAATATTGTAAGTGCCATTTTTCATTGACTACATAGTAATATATACTGCAATTATTTCACGTAAATACAAATGTCGTAAAACCGCCAGTGAGGTGTGCAACAAATAAAATTAGCTATGAGGTGACAATCACAATCGCTATTTATGGCCAATGACTGTCCACGTTAATTACACCGATACGTACGTATCTCACTACTAATAGTTAGGCAGCTCACCGATTTATTATGACTCATAGACATTGTATAAGATATAGCCTTTCCGGCCGCAACAACTTCGCGTATAACCAACGCTAAACATTATCAAAAAGGATCTTTATTTCGTACTGTCAACGTCAAATATGAAACCCACATTATCCACACTTTAGGCACACAATACAATATTTTTGGCAGACAAAAATAACAAATAAAGTTGTAACGAAGTGTTACGTCAATCAAGCGCGCGTAAAGGACTAGATAAGACACACCGACACATAAACGTAGCTAACCCATATATTATTAGTTTGTGTTCCATTGTGCGACGCGAGATATTGTGTGTGGTCCAATGTGAGGTTTATAGACGTGCTTTGTCTCGATAACACAGATAAATGTCGTCGCCGTGTGCACTACAAAGCGACAATGTATTTGTCACATTGTCATTCGACAAATTCACTTTGGTAGTTACACATACTCGCGTCTATCGTCAACACGAGCGCGAGTGAAATGTTTTCTACGACCTTCTTTCTTTTGTAATAATACCAAGATTGAAGGGAAGATATATCGAATAACGCAAGAGAATTTAAAATAACTAAAATTAAAAATCGATCCAAAATCACTATAAAATTCGCAGCCCTATTGCATTCACGATCGGATCGGCGTATTACGAGGCGCGCGCTGTAATAACCACCCGCGCGGCGTATAATGGCCGACTTCTTACACTCTTAATTGATTAGCGGCCGCTTCGGCTAATGATAAAGGAAGGTGAAAAGAAATAAAACGTACGCACCCCGATTTGCGATCGAGTCCACGCCCGATCGATAGCCACCGGACGCAGCATTACACGCATCCTATCTACCGAGAACCGTCAGGCTCACGCGTCATGCACCGCACTAATACACATTGACTAACACCAAGTGATGTCATTGCATTCGTGCGCCCTAAACCTACTATTAGTGTAACACTCATAATTCACATAATAGATAGTTATTTAAATGGTCGGCAGCAAAGGTCACTTTATTGTAATTGCATATTCATCCGCATAAACCAAGTCAGATGAGTAGCTCGACATCAATAATTCATAGAGCTACTTAGTTGCCGCCGGGGATTATTGAGATGTTTTTATCCATGTTTGCTTTATATGACGTTAAAGTTGTATATTAAATGGACGTGGAATGAATAAACTTACCTATAGTTTTCAGGCCAGGCGCCAACTTCGGCGAGTTTGTTTTGCGCGTGTCCGCTGAGCTGCCTGGTCGTCCAGTGGTTGTGTGCAGACATGGCGTGCTCTTGCTTCGAGTAGTCGGCATATCCGTAAGGGTGAGAGAGAGGTTCGCTCGGATTCGCGTAGGTCGAATGTTGGTAAGTGAGTGCACTGGTCTGGTTCGCAGAAGGACTAGTCGTTGTGGGACTTGAGCTTGGAGGCGTGGCATCAGTAGGGGCTTGCAGGGGAGTAGCAAGTTCCGAAGAATGGGACAGTGGCGTTAGGTTGCCGGATGAGAAGGAGCTTGAAGTTGGTGGATGTAGGCTGGATGCTGCAAGCGCTGATTGACATACTGAAGGAGCAGTAAGAGCGGATTGGTGGAGGGAAGGTGCAAGGGCCGAGTTCAGAACAGAGCTGGTGCCCAGAGCAGATGAGTATGATTGTTGCCAGGACGCGCATTGAGCGTTGAAGGTAGACGGAGGCTCGTATTGCTGGTGGACTGAAGGGAACGCTGACTGCAGAGACATGGTGTTGAAAGCGCTCAGCTGCTGCGAGTTCAGTTGTTTGCGAAGTCGAGCTCTTCGGTTTGAAAACCATACCTAAACGACATAAAACTTTAATTAAGTCCTTGTTAGAATAATTAAAACATTAAGTATCGATTACGCAATGCAATCTGAGACAAGAATTCAAACGGTTAATTAAGTTTATAATTAATATTGTTACAAAGTCTTCACTTTATAATGCTACGTTTTTATCTTGCAAAAAAACTGCTTCGAATTTATACCTCCGCCTTTGACAGACGTTGCGATTGATACTGCTATAAATATTACAAATACCTAACTCATCAATAGATAATTATAGAGCTAAGTCGATTACATCGTCTTATAGAGGCCTACAATTACGTGGGGCTACTAATTGAACAAAAACTGATAAAACATCGGTAGCGATGAACAACATATGGTAGCTCTTACCATTGTTGTAATTAATTATAAAGGTATATATGTTTTTTTAGTGCCACGCTTTTGTAGGGGCGGGAAGTGAGTGCGGCCAACAATGGGATTGTTTGATTGCCTTCATCTATCATTGATACACCTAACTACTTCAGGTTGGCTACCGATACCCTTGGGCTGACTGGTTTCTAGAAGAGAAATCGCCTTCTGTTTTATGATCAGTTTAGAAAAAACTCTATTGAATTATTTATATCTAATATTGTTTCTATTGACGGACATACCTGAACTCTAGCTTCGGTGAGTTTAGTTTTCTGTGCGAGTTCTTCCCTCGTGTAAACATCAGGGTACTGGGTCCTAGTGAATGCACGCTCCAGTGCTTCTAGTTGGTCTCCAGAGAAAGTAGTCCTGGACCTCCTTTGCTTTCTCTTCAGAGTAATTCCCGGTTCAGACTCGGTGTCAGAGTCTTCGCAAGATGATGGACCTATTGAAAGGAAGAAAAGATGTTGTTGATGCCAGGTGCTTTGTTCAAGGCAGTTTACCTAACATTACATTAAAACTATATTTGCTATAAGTATTGTTAGAAATCAGGACAATCCTCGAAATGACCACAATAGCATTGATGTCTATTCAGATAATAAGAATGTCGTCATAATATTATTTTTATTGCGACTTTCTAACTATTCATTTGTTTTTGTTTTACGTCGATTATATTGGACTACCGCGCAGACCACACGCGGCCTCGATTAAATTAAACGTAACCACATTACACTACGCCTCTAGTAGCCTCAAATGAATTCTTCGGGGCCTTAATAAATATTACTTTGTGCTAGATGATAATAAAATGGAATTAGATTATAGAGAAGTCGATCTCGTTTTTATCTTGTGCTTTAAGCAACGGCAATTGTTGAACGATATTACGTTTCGACATTTAACATTTTGTTGAAGCCCTACAAATGAACAGTAAATAAATTCACGATTATGCAAATTTTCAATATGCAAACTTATGCGAGTTCGGACCCTGAAATAATAATCAACCGGCTGATGTTACCAGAGCCCGCGCGTATGCAAATATTTCCACGAAAAACTCGCGACCAAAATGTTCCGTTAGCCGTCGTCACAGGACAGGCACGAACAGCAAATTTTCAATACGCGAGCTCGGGCAGTAAAGGGGGCCGCTTTTCCAGTGTAGATATTACTTTGGCCGTGCACAACTTAATATGCATAATCTTATCGGTGCGCAGAATCTCGCCGGCAAAACCGCGCTCCGTCACTGAACCGGGATATTAGGAGCGCCATTTTATATTGGATAGCTATACGGCACAAGACGTGCAGTACGGACAGATTGTCGTAATGCAAGCCCCGCGGCCAAACGCGATGGGATAATAACACCTTTGGATACTAATTTCATTTTTATAACCTACAATTTCGAAGCCAAGGCGCTGAACACAAGGGGCGCTGCCGTGGCGTGCGCGCGCGCCGCGCCCGCTTCACTTTTACGTGGATTATTAACTTTATACGCCATTTTGTGAAGTTTGCAAACGTTCCGACAGTCTCATTATAAGAATAAATTTATAATAATAGTATGCTTTGAACTAAATTAAGTGATTATGGTCTCGAATCAGCGTTAAGGACTACGATGACACGGCGAGTTATTTACGCATCATTATTTCGAAGGTTTCGACTGCGACTTTTTAAATAATTGGTTTTAATCCATCAAGGATTTAAAATTATTGCTAAATAATTCTTAATGCTTATCTATTGCGACCTTGCACGTGGCGAATGATATACTCAGAATAAACCACAGCACAGTTAATTCTTTATCAAGGGAGCACAACAACAAACTAGAGCAATATAAAGTTTTATGCAAACACACAACGCGGTATTACTTTCCAAGCGGTAAAGTGCTGCTACAAACTATGCCACCAACTGATAACTGTGACCTAAGGTCACTTCAACATTTTTATTCATTTTGAAAGCATTTTCCTACTAGTAGCATTTCATAAGTGCAATGCAAAGTTTACAATCCGAGGTAAGTATCATTACTTACCTAGAATACCATCAATGCTGTGATTTCTTCTAGGATCGGATTCGTCCCGTTTGCCTCCTCTTATAAGTCTCGAAATGGAACTCACAGACGGCGCTGTGTTTTTATCACAAATCCCTTCTTTAATTAGTTTATCTCTAATTTCCCAGGAAAATATACCTGGGTTTTGTCTCTTCAGCTCTTCGATCCTGTTCTCGACTTCTGGAGTCGCTACTCTTGGCTTGGATCCTCCAATCACACCAGGACGTATGGATCCCGTTTCCTGATAACAAAAAATACAAATGAAGTTTTTTCTTTCTCGTCTTCTATGAAATGGATTTAATTGCCATTTGAAAAGTTTTAATAGTACGTGGAATTATGTGATTGTCCTTACTTGGTATCTGTTGAGTATCTTGGAGACGCAGCCGTGCGAGACGCGCAGCTGGCGCGAGATGACGCAGGGCCGCACTCCTGCCGCCGCCATCTCCACGATCTTCAGTCGGATGTGGTTCGGCAGCGGACGACCGTTGATGAACACACCGCCCAACTGGTTCATACGACCCTGACCTGCAGAAATAAAAGCTTTTAACAACATCGCCGATATTTAATGCTTTACCCACAATAACATTCCCCACAAACAAATAAAACACTGAAACAGTACGTGTGTAGAAAGAAACCAGTTGTGAATCGACTTTGCTATAAAAGCTAAGCTTTCTGATTGTGTGTATTCTACTTGTGAAGAATATGTTCAAGAATTCTTTACTCTCTTGATTTTCTGAAGCACAATCGTATTTCTATACATCTGAATGTACTTTTCAATATATTAGGTTATTGTGAAATGTTTTGTGATTCTGTCGCCCGAAAGGAGGCACGTCTTTATATTGGATTGGCATTAGTAGGGCAACCAGTAGCTATATTAAAGTCAAATAATGCGTAAAGTATCAATACAACAATACACTATGGATCACAAAGCTGCGGCGCGACTGCACGTCTCTCGCTCCTACACGCTCTACAATAATATGTACCTACGTCATCGGTAGGCCTCGATCACCTCGTAATTTTACGTTTCATTGGCAGTGTTCTCAAGCAAGAGTATCCAATTTCTTTAACACGAGTGCGGTCAAGCAGAAACGATAACACTTAAACTATTTCTGGCCTTTGTTGGGATCGACTTGTTACATTTTATGAGTAACGACTTCTGTTCTCACAAAAAGAAATGTTACTCCTAGATTAAACGAAATACCTCCAACTTCTTGCTCTGTTAAGAATTCTGAGAGATCGATGAATCATTTTTGATTTTCAACAGTGAAAAGAAAGTCATCAAAATTTTAATTAATGTTTTATAGCGATGAGTATCGTGAGCGGTAATTAAGTTGGTGGGTTCGATGGTGTTTGCGAATAAAATCCCTTGGAATATAAATTGTATTATTTCTGGATATATTAATGTGGTTATGTGTGCGTAAAGTGTCGCTATTATAATCACATCACTCGTGCGGCCGCTGGTTGGGAGACCACCTAACGTCAAAGGAAGCCGCCGGTCGTCGATTTTTGCAACGCCTTTGTGCATGCATGTTAGCTTCTATCGGGAATGAGATGACGCTCAAAATTATATCCAGCAGCTAAGCTATACAATATTAATGTTAAGTAATTCGTTATTAATTTGATTGTGTACCTACAGATAACTATTTATAAGCAATTTGTAAAAGTATGAAAAAAATACTTTGATAAAAAAGAGATCTTCTTGCCAATTTGACTCATTAATAGGTCCATGAAAAAAAAATCCATCAAAAAAGTAATTAGCTCACATTCCTAATCTAATCCCACACCACACAATGACCACATATTAAACGTAAAAAAACATAACAGTGGCATGTTCCACTTGTGAAGGCATTTATAGTTTATCAATTTTAAATAATTCCTCAAAGGTTCCGCCTCGTGTAAGGCCCTAGACCCCTACTGAGAACCACCAATCAATTAGACAACATGTCAACAAGTATGTCCTTTGATAAGACAAGAAACCGAGACGGGTATTAATCATACAATCCAAAGTAGACCATAACACAAACAACTTAAGGTCAACAACTGTATCCATCAATACAAACTCCCAAACTGACAGGAAAGCTCCGAAGGTTATTGGAAATTGTACCTTCTTTCGTTTTGCATAAAACTTAGAATGGTTTAGTAGTCAAAGGCTTTTGTAGTGTCCGGAGTCACGGCGCGGTTCTGCAAGCGATCCCCATATTTTTTGTAGGAGGCCGTAGACGTTGCGGTGCCTCGAAAGCCCATGTTTTTGAGTGTTAATTTTATGTTCCCGAAATATTTATGACGCATAACGTGTCCATAACAACCCCGCTATACAAATGTGGGTGGCTTTGTAGTAATGTATCACTTCATTATAATATAGTTTTCATTTTTGGCGAAGTAGTTTATAACCGTCAGTTATATTATTATAGCTCTATTACTATTTTTTGTTGTAAGTGATATATTTTGTGATTCATGAGCTATCAAGAATATAGCATTTCATAAAAAAACAAGAATACAACTTTATATTGTAACTACGGCCGAAAATCTATTAAGAAATGTTTTATACGTGTATACCGATGAAATGGTAACTTATTTCAATCAGTTTTTACACTATATTCAACCGAACTAACAGGATCAGTCGAACACGCAATTGATGAAATGTGCACAATGAAATTCACAAAGAGGATCTCAAGCGCACAATGCGTAATAGAATTCACAAACATTGTAACGCTATTAACGCAAAAGAAGCTGAAGTTAACAACAAATTCAAACATTCATTGGTAGCTAATCGTCCGGAAGCAGTTTCGGAGCATGCACAAGTTGAGCTCAACAATAGATTCTACGAGGGTGGTATGCCAATGTGATGCACTGAAAATAAGCTTGAATTGACGGAATATATCAGTCACTAGGTCGAAATTGTGCCCTCAGCGCTACAATGTATCAGGACCCTGGCTGTCAATATTTTCTACTCACGCGTTTTATTCATAGCAAGCAAGTGTCGTCTGCTCGAAACATAATCACACACTAAAGTTAGACATAGACACCGTTGCACCGTTGAAGTATAAAATTTTCTCACAATCACATAATCGTGTTCCAATTCGTTCAACCGTTGCGTTCGTGTTAGACGAAATTGAAACAGAGTCAATCATTTAATGCTAAACGTAAGAGGCAAACCGTGACCGAATAAATGAAGATTCTGAATTCACCATTCGCATTTCTGTGTCAACTTTAATTAACAATCACATTTTCATCAACCTTCGCAGTACTCTCGGGTTATCACTTCCATTGTCGGATACAGATTGAATTTCTTAACCTTCCATCTTTGCTATGACGAAATTCATTTTATGTTTGTACAACTTCAACTTTTTTAATTTAAACTGACCGCATCAAAAGTACGTTGCACTTTAATTTGCACTAATCGGTTTGAGTTGAGAGGATGCATTTTGTTTCCACTGTGTTGCAGTTTATACTGTTTGAAACGTTTGATGTGTAAGGGCATTGCTATTGCACTAGCCAGGGCTTCTACACGGGAATGACGACCAATAAAAGTTATGAGCGCAATAGGCATAAAGATATCTCGGCCTTATACTAGTTTAGCACACGCCACCTCACATGAACAACTATACAAGTTCTTGATTATTATTTAATAATTAGAACATACTTTCCATGTTTATGGTGGACATAAATTACTACCTATTTGAGCTATTATTTTATTTCCATATCGGTTACAAATTGAATGCTGTGAAATTCAGCCGTTTGAATAATATATCGTATGCAACGCAAAATAAAATATTTGCGAACTTGCCTCTAGTACTTGATAACAACGGTACAGTGATAGTTTATAATGTTCGAAATCGATATCGTATTGTGTAAATAAATCGTAAACCCCGTTTTCACAATCATAATATGTTTCTGCTTGCAAATCAATTTCACGTAGCGACATTAATGTGCCTATAGTAAAATTTATATGGGGCTTTACGTCACACGGCATGCCGCTTTCCTTCCACATGACTTGTGCCAACGATAACTGTACGACGCCTAGGTTCTCAGAAACCTGGTCATAGTTCAGGAAATCTAATTAATGTGCCAGGCGTTTTTGCTTTCGCATTACAAATTATGAAGCCACAACTCGTTTGAAGGGACTCCTATCCCGCAATGTTGCGTCGCTGTGTGCATCAATGTTGCTAGTTATGTAGGCATTGATGTTGGAAAATTTTCCATGTAAATTCATACTTATTTATTTTATTGGGTTTATGTTAACGGTGAAATATCAAATTCAAATCTGCATTTAAATTCAGCAGTAGTATGAAGTTACTTTAGGTTAGACGTAGCAGATACAAATAGCTACTTATTCCATTGAAAGCGTGAATGCAAAGATGAAAATCTGGAAATTAGTTTTGGAGAAGGAGCGGGGGATAAAAAGCGGACGATAAAAAAGCGAAGTCCTAGAAAAAAGTTATAGTGCAAAATAAATTGCAGAAAACTAATAATATGTATGTAGAGCAATTTAAATAAGGTTATCTGAGGACCTTGTTGTAGAGCATACAAAATGTAATTCGATCAACAAGGCGAAGTTTTCAACAATACATGCTCTAGTTTGATAGGAAGGTAATCCATTTCAATGCTTTGCAACTAAAATAACAATGTGCCATCAATTTAAATCGACACAAGATTTCTTTTCTCGTTAAAAAATCATCTCTACGCTAATAAAATAACCTATTACTATCCGAAATCAAGCAACAAAGAGAGGTGAAATGCCATCTGAATAGCCATTAGAATTAGGCGGCGTTCACAAAGGCTGTGTCATTCCATTAAGCCTTCTTCAAGTCTTCAAAGTATTCTGTGTGGCCCGTGGTCGCGTGGCCGCTCCAAGCCACTAAATGTACCAATCGAATATCAAATCAATTCTATTATACTTTCATACGAGCTACATAGCGACTCAGATAGCGGCTTATTCTCATTTGGGTAATAGCTTTTGAAAACTCTAAATATTATTTACTTTGAACGTTGATAGCATGAAATTTATCTCTTGCTACCGAACCACGCAGCCACCAACAACATGGTGCAAGTCTTCAAAGAAAATAGGTCGGCTTGTTTAGAATTTAATTCTTTAAGAGTCATTACATATCCCAGCAAGCGGAACTTTCGTTACAGGAATACAAAAGTCTTTCTAATTTGTTAAAACACAAGTCTCTCCCCATAGAAGCGGCTGCCAACTGTACAAACTGAAGCAACGCCTTTCGGCTTGTCAGGCCTGAATATAATGTACGTACCTACGTAAGTAATGAATGGAACTGAATATTTTATTTCGATATAATAGGCTATGTTTGAGAGTGCCCTGTTTGACCTCATTCCGTATTCATAACGCGTTATGTACTAATTTGACGGATTCTTTTCTTTTCTTGCACGGAATGGACTCTTTGACGTCGTCACTTGCCGCTTGGACAAAGGATTTCGCTCAAGAAACTAATAAATATACAACGATTGTTTGGTGGCTCAAAAAGATTGCTTTAATAGTGTTGTTTGGTTCAATCAATCCTGATTTAGATAAGGTTTGATATACCTTTGTAGATAAGTATACCCGGACTGAAATAATGTTAGGAAGCATTAATTTTACATGATATTTTCAGCTTCGCACCTATCAATTGTTGCAAAGCATTTTAAATTCTTTAGATACACGTGTAGATTGATTAGTTTAAAAGACTTTTAACCATTATCTAGGAATCTAAACGTTTTGTGGTTGACCCTAATTGTTGACCAGTTTTATTCGTAAAACTACTACAAAAACTTGTTGATTTTACACTTAACACGGCATCTAATCTAAACCAAACGAGATTATAACAAAACAATTTAATAAATTGAAAATAAAATTGGAAAGTAATCACTAATAGCACAGGATGATTGTGCAAGAGAAAAGTAGTGTTAGGATCGCGACAAAGACAACTACGCCCTCGGCTCGAGATTCTGATCTCTTGGGCCGCGGTTAATCTGATAATCGCTTTTAAACGTTTCAACACCTGAGTGTGCGCTGTATCGATGACTGCGCCTGCGATAATCAGATTCGATACCCACAAATAATTTCTACCAAATCATTCGTTATTCAAACATTGTTTGTGAATCTAATTGACCATTATTGTCGGCCGTTATTCATAAATTAAAATGGGTAAATGGCGCCGCATGTATTTAATGAAAACTCAGGCGCATGCATTCATTAGTTTGTATTTCATCAACAAATTATCTAATAAACTGATTTTGATTAATATAACTTGACGTTAAATCAAAGGTCCCGCTTCAAATATCCGTTATATCAATTTGTTTATTAATAGATCGGCATAAGTAATGGCAAGTAAGCGCCCTGAAGGTTGATCGGGCGGCGAGGCATTTCGCCGGCCGCGGGCGGAGGCGGGGGGCGCGTCATATTATGCGGCTAAAAGAGCCTGTCGGTGCCTTTGATCTGCGCGGGCGCGCCGCCGAGATGTGTGCGTGTGCGCGAGATGTGCACCGCTTGTCGGCCCGTGATATGAATGTGACTAAACCTTGATTATGGTACTGAACTCCATATAAAGGTCAGAAATCCAATGCACAGTGATGTAGGTAGTATCATTCTTATAATTGGCTCCATCGAAAACTGTTTATGTCTAATTGAGAAGACAATTTACGACTGATCCGAGTTATTAAAAGTAAACGTTATTGCTGTCGCTAATCTTGTACAGAGTCGAATAAAATATTTATAGCATAAAGGATTATGAAAAATGCAGTCTCGTTCGCGGAGAAAATTACAAGGTGCGTTGTGTTGCGATGAGTATCGCGCTTCATCGCCGTCACCGTCGCCGCGGGCGCATCTGATCGCGCTCCACTCAGCGCAGATATTATGCCAACTAATATCGACATTAACTTCCATACTTAAACTACGCAAATGCATCATTATGCACTAACTCTTGGCATTAGAAAATTCCAATACATGTTATTCACGACTAATCTGAAGTATGATACGTCAACGATTTATACGCTTTATCATTAATCATTAAACGCATAATTCAAAACAAAAAACGAATTAATTCTACAAATTACAAATGGCTGCATATTTGTAAATAATCTTTCATCCTCTTAAAGCATTGAACAAACGTTTTGTGATGTTCACGGGCACATCAGATGGACTTATAAGACACTAATCCCGATTTATACTGGTGCTTCAGAAAGTCAGATAATTTGAAGTTGAATTAAAAAATCGAGACATTTTTAATATTTCAAAGAGGCTTTCAAGCTGCTTGCGCCGCCGCCGCCTCGCTTACGTACGCCGAACGTGAGTCATGCAAGAAAATCCAGTAAATGAAAAATCTTATAATGCGCGGTACTTTTCTATTATTTTGTATCAATGCAATATTATTGTGTGACATATTGTAAATAATTACATAGCATTTTACGCACTTTAAATTCAAATAACCTGAATCATTGGTAACTTTTGACGTAAGTAGTTTGTAAAAAAGTTTCATATAAATATATTGTCTCATATTTATTATGAATATACAATAATAAAAAAATGTGACTGGATATCCATAGCAATGACGTCGGCATTCTTTAAAGTTATTGCTCTCCTCTCTCAACCCTTTCAAATATATGTGTCTCTTTCTTTTTAATTTGCCTTAGACGAAACAGGTCATAAGTTGAAGTGACATTTTTAACAATGCAGTCGAAATGTTTTCGTATGGTAATGATTTATGTGTAAAACCCTCATTGCCGGAGCTTTTTGGAACAGTTTCCGTTGTTATTTATACACGGTAAGCCTTTGAAACGATCTTTAACTTCGGCCGCTGAGAAAACAATGGAATATTTAATTTAAAACTAATGAAATAACTAAGACTTATAACTATACGAGTCTGACACATACATTTAAAAGTACCTAAATAGCATTCTAGTCAATGCTGTTGTTTTTGTCCAAACAAAATTAGAAAAGAACCTTAAAATAGTACAAGGAACTATCGTTGTGGCAGCAAAAAATGGAAATTTATACAGAAGTAACACTATTTACGAACGGTTGTCCATGAAACTTTAGATACTCATAAAAACTGTCGCCCGTAATAAAATGTCGATACAGAGAAACGACAGGACGCTTAGAAAACAAAAGTTATTCAGTAATTTTACGACGGGCCATAATTTCCCTTAAATTTTAAAGCTGTTAAACTATACCATACCAAATTACGGTGACTTTATTACAATCTCACAATATCTTTAGGACTTAATTAAACATTCTCACATGATACCCCTGCATTTGAAGTATTTACCTAATCCTACGTTTTTAGGAACCAGAAAACTCTCTTCGCTAAGATACATATACTTAAACAAGATCATGAGATCAAAATTAACATTATCTATAGAAGATTAGATCAGGCTGTAGATAACAAAATAGATCAATTATCGCCTCCATTTTTCTACAATTATGATCAAGATCATTCGGACAAAGACTCGATATGACAATAGATCGTCGTGACAGAAATGCGTTATTGAAACAGAGACAAATCACTTTCTATAGATTACGGTCCTTGACCATTCCAGAAAGTGTAGCCTAAACAAGGTTCAGTTATAAATAAGAAAAAACTCAGGCTATACTTTATACGTCTGTCTTGTGCCCGACGCGCGAAGATGAAATATTGTTATATTGGTAGCTGTAAAAGGCACTTTGTAATTTCTTCGTGATTTTATAGTTTTACGATCGTTTCGGGCCCTTTAGTTCGGAGAGCAGTTGTCTGTTTATGACATAATTTAAAATCCAACTGGTATAATTGATACATAATCAGCTGCTAAATGTCGGCTAATCATGGGTGAAACAACATGTTTTATTTATTGCCCGTGTTGTGGTTTTGGAGCCATAATTCAATCTATAGATGGAGATGATTTTGAGGATTAGCAAAGACGTGACAAAAGACAATGAACATCAAATGAAGATACACAGATATTAAAAAGCATAATAAATGAAGGCAGTTAATACAATTATTAACAAACACAATATTATAGATCATACATAATACATGGGCAATGAATTAGATTAAAATGTCATAGATGAATACATATTCTAAATTCAAATTTTGAACATCTTTATATTTCCAAAATAAGTAGGTATAGATTGTATAGGGAAAAACCAAATGTTAAAATTTGAGTTAACAATAAATACAAATTAAGTAAATAAAATGATACGAGTAAAAATCAAAAGCAAATAAGTATTTGAAAGCAATTATAAATTATAAAATAGGAAGCAATCACATAGTGGCTGAAGGCTTACCTTGAAAAGAGTATCCGGTGAAGTACGGTGTCATATTCAGTGTTGATACAGCCATCGACGCAAATAATCTAAGAGCTAAGCAAGGAAGACGACTAGCTCCAAACACCAAATTAGTCCGAACACATGCAAAAGTCCCAGAAGATCACTATTTCAGTCTTTCACTATCACAGCATGAACGCAGACATAATTACGTAAAGGAAACTGCGTGTGTCTAATCCGTGTTACTTTGAAGACAGCTCAGTGCCCACTGACGTGTGATGTAAAGATGTATTTCGACTCTCAAGTGTAATCTTTCACAATCAACGGACCAACAAAAAATGGTCAAACTGGCCGCCTCCGCAGCCTTCCAAACCGCACCACCTGATCGTTTGTCTCTTTCTGCCAGCCGACTGTTTTCGACGACGAGCTTGTTGCCGGTACCAAAACTTTCAAATAAAAGTATTGCTTAAAATTTAGGCACTAATAATTCTGATACTTTATCAAATTTTTAATGCACCAATCCTCCTGAAATCTGAATACGAGCTTTTGTAGCAGCTTTTAATAATATTTTGATATGGCTGGTGTAGTGAGGTAGGGACCGGTGTGGAAAAGAGATAGCACGAAGCCTCGGATCCGGTATCTTCAAAGCGAGGAACGCTTACATTAACAATGTGTGAGTCGCGCCTGAGTCGCTGTTCCGTGACGAAAAATACGAGGCGTGTTGCCACAACGATCTATGCCTACAACGATCCACGATTGGTCAAAATTTGTTTGGGGCGGAGTTTGTAAGCACACCAAGAAAATGTTAGTGCACGTTTGTGTGTGTTAATTGCAATGTCGATCTGTATTCGTGTATAGGACACATTTTGTTTCAATGTGTATAATTTTTCAGTATTTCATTTTAGAGTTAAAGTCGCTGCATAAGTGTCAGATTTTTTTCTGTCATTTATAAAAGAAACATGTTATTTTTGGAGTATTTATGCAAAACAAATAAATAAATAAAAATATTCCTCTTTTTCAGTATTACCTATTGGTGACAAATCCAATAAATATCAATGTAAAAAAACTTTAAAGTCACCATATTTTTTCTCGTATTTTTTTATTTATGAAAGTTTACATAGTACAGATACCTCCTTATACCTCGGTACTCTCTGTGACAGAAAAGTTTAGATATAAAAAGTATATTAGTCTTCTATGTGACTTACATAATTATTTTCACCTAGTACCTCCCTTAGAATAATCTATGTAACCTATTATGTAGGTATGTATAAGTAGGTTGATTTTCAGAAGTATGTATAAGACTATATTTTATTTATTTTCTTAGAAAATTATCAAATTAAAACAAAAAAAATACACAAGAAAACAAAAATCAACAAATGAAGCAATCAAAAACGAAGAAACCAAACCTTAATACCTAATTAAAAAACGTTAATTACGAGCAAGTTTACTTAATAATTAAGTGAACGTGTCATTGGTAGGTAAATACTATTGTCTTAAGTATTTAGCACGAGCACAAGGCCGTAGTTTCGTAACTGCCTTCGTAAACTTACCTTCCACACTGAGCGACTTAGCATAACAAAACTTAGTAAAGGCGTTCGCATAGATAATCTGTTTAAGTCCACTTAATTTTATTGGACGTTTAAATGTAGATGTCCACTTTATTGTCTAGTGTGAATAATTTCTTAAATACTAGTGATTTTATTTTACTGTAGTGTTTTGACATGTAATAATCCATGGTTGTTTGTGTTGACAATAAATTTAAAATTAATCGTCTTTGTTTCTTTACTTAACACATAAAGTAACGATTAGAATATACATAGATACTTATGACTTCCAAAAATATATACTTATTACGTCAAAAAGCTTGAACTTTATTTGTCCAGGAGTCTTATCCTTACATACACCTACCTAGTGAATTCTGAAATATGTTTGCATAATTAAACATTTACATCCCTTACATCCACAATGATATATACACACACTGATATATTAAAATCATCAGATAGCTTTGGTAAATGCTAATCACCCCATACTGGCACATAATGTTAGGGTGACCATTTTTCCTTTGTAAACTGCCAGCAGCTGCAAGATTATTTTACCTTTGCCACCTAATCCTTCAAAGGCCACTGACACTGATACCCATTTTTTTAAAATAAAGATATAATAATAAAAATATAAATAAGTATTCCTGAAAAATAAGATGTAATAGTTGACACAAAAAATCTCATTCCCAATTATTTCAAGCTTAAAGTTACTTTCATTATAAGAGCGGTTGATTGTACTCATCCATTAGGTAAAAGTAACGAAAATATAATCTTAAAGTATTGAAACCGAAGTTAAAAGCACAAAACATGTTTTTCAAGAGACGTTACATAATACAAAAAACAAATCCAGTAAATAAGTACTATATTAAAGTCCCCGTTCTGAAACCAGACTATGGAATATTGAGTTCAATAACCGGACCTCATTTAAAGCCGAACTATGTAAAACATAAAACAAATGTACACAGACCCTTAATAAATGAGACAGGAAACAATGCAATAACGAAACGAACAGAAATCGCCGATTCATTAACACGACAGCCTTGAGTTGAGTTACCAACATTTTTAATTAAAAATCAACCAACGCTTCACCGCGTTTGCGGTTTACAAAACCCTTAATTTGTGGTTGGCCTGTTTGCACATTAATAGCTTTGAAGAGGTTACTCGGCTAACACTCGATTTGACGGTTGTAACTTACTATCTGATGACAGTTGTACTGTACTTTACTTTGAATGTTTGCTCTATTTAAAATATAAGCTGCAATAATTATAAAACACACCCTTTAAGTAAGTAGGTAACTAAGTTACGAATCCTCGTGTAAGGCAATATAATACCCACTGTGTACAGCAGCTTACTTATATCATAAGCTACATTTATTTAATGACATGATATCAGCAATAAAAGTTTTTTATCATTAAAGCTAAGCACAAACTTTCAAAAGGTTAAATAGTAAATGAACAAGAGAATCAGACAACCCAACAGGTGTTTATAACAACCCGAACTGCATTTAAAAGGCTGCAACATTTATGCGTCCAATGTGCCATTGTTGACATACATCAAACAATCTACAGCACGATCTCTCACAACACAAGTTCACACTAATAACTTACAGTCGCAATTAAACCTACAGTTGTCACTTCACGCGTTATTAACAATCTTCATACGAGAGTCGTCGCTTGCGCAGCGCACAAAAAAGGCGTGAAATGTGCTGAAATCGTTGCGCGTACGCTTCAGGGCCCATTGCGCGCCAAAGATGCCGCTGAAACTATGCGCTGATGGGCCGCACACGAAGCATGTTTAGTGTTTATTTTTAATTATTTTTTACTGCAAGAAAAAATCTTATTCAACGACCAAAATGTCTTCTTTCCATTTTCCAGTAAGATGGAAAACGAGACATCTAAATATGTAATTGTAAAACTGACACATTCAATTTCCGCAAAGATGACACCTATCATATTTTCAGTTACTAAATGTGTGAGAAATATATAACAAACAATTTTTCTAACAAGAGATCTTTTAATTATTTTAAAAGCTTCGCCATCTTGAGTTAATTGTTAGTTCCCGCATCGATGAATATTTTACGAGTAACTAACACTTTCCCATGAGTTTCCAACAAGCTGGCCTTACTTCCCAGCATTATCCACTTAGAGATATTTCCGAGGCGAACGAGAAACAAAAGTGATTAGATAAATGGCTTTTATACACATGAAATCAGAGATCATAAAGCACTAATTACAAATTGGTGTAACAAATCAGTCTTAGCTTATCAAAGCGGGAACACGTGCAGATAAATTATTTGGTTGGCTATTGTTTAGATGCGGCTTCAGTGTTTGATTCGCAGTGAGTCATAGGCCGCGCTGCGGTTAATAAAACTCGGCCAGTTTTTGCTCAGTTCGCTAATGAGGGGCGGGCGGTGGCCTGTAAGCGATAAATTAACAACACGGATGCGACGACGGCCACGCGACGATCTGATAATTGCACACAAAAAAGTGTTCCACGACACATTCTGAGGAAACACACTTGATTGACATTTCAGCGATACTTTCAACTTTGCCAAGTTATTATGAGACGCAATAACTAGGTGACAGCTCATAGACTACTATCACTTTTACTTGATAACTTATATAACCGTAATGAATAAAGCAATTATGCTTACATAAGTCACCCTTTGAAAAAGTTAACTATTTCCTTATAAAAAATAGTGGTACAAAATGAACGTGGGGCATTAATAAGTCGGAATGATATGTCGTATGTCGTAATATAGGCCACATGTCACAGCAGGTCCGTGGCCTGATGGTAATTAGTTCCATTCGACATGCCCTCCGCTGTTCCGGGGATATAATTCATAGACTTACGGTCTGGCTGTCAAGGAGCTGTCAAGGACATCAATATATATAATAAATAAATATTAATTTGAACCGCAAAACCTAGACTTATGCCGCAAATTGCTGCAGGAAACCTCAGCAATGAGAACACAAAAGTGAAATGTAAATAAATAAATCACCAAGAACAAGGTGATTACAAGAATAACGGCATAGTGCTCCACCTGTCATTCCTGTCATCTGCAATTAATTTTGCATAAAAAATTTTCAATTTCATCCAGTTATTCATATTTATATCCACGGATCTCTAAAAACATTCAACAGCTGCGCCACGATGCACGGCGCAGCGCGGCGGCGCCTCCGGTGGCGTCCTGTTGCGTCACCAGTGACACCAGGTGTCAAAAATGACTTTCAGTTTTTCTCAGTTTTTCTGTGTTTTATTAATTTACGTTTATTTCTAATTTAATAGAGTAAGTTTACTGTTTTTTTACATGTTATATAGTGACGCATGTAGTGATGGTGGAAGTCAGCCTGCCACATCGCTGGAAGGATCAGTGAGATGCCCCCACTGCTCACAAGCACGTTTTTTTAAAGGTGAACGGGGTTTGAAGGTGCACTGCGGCAAGGTTCATAAACCTCACGGTGTGCCTTCGGCCCCCATATCCTTACCTAGTACCCCATCTAATCCTGATCCCACCCCCATTTGGCAACAGCTATGTAAATTCAAAAATTCCATACCCGTTTTAAAAAGAGTTCCTCGAGGCGCGAGACCATCCGTGGCAGCGTGTTTGGCACGATGCGTCTCTCTCGTCGTCCGAGAGAACTCTGAACGTGCTTGGGAGCGGTTACTTACCTTTCCCTATAAGATACTACATGTCCAAAAAAATTTGGCCTCCAAAAAAACCCTAACAGCCCAAGTTAAAGAGAACTGTAATAGTCCTTCTACTTCTTTTGACCCAAAATTTACAGCACAGTTTTCCCACAAAGGACTCTTGCATCATGTAGAGTCAAAATTAGGGGAAGGTGACATAAGGGGTGCCGCTAGAATTCTTTTCAGTAGTGATGTGGTTGCGCCGTGCTCCCCAGAGACTGTTGCAGCTCTGGAGAGTAAACACCCGGAGGCATCGGATGACCTCTCCTTCCCCGACCCTCCTGCCCCAGACTCAGATAATCTATCAATTACAGCCAACCAATTGTGCGCTGCTGTCGGCTCCTTCCGGAGCGGCTCTGCCGGTGGCCTCGACGGCTTGACGCCGCAGCACCTTAAGGATCTGACGTGCTCAAGCGCCGGGGAAGCTGGTGAGTCGCTTTTGAAGGAGCTGACAGCCCTTATTAACCTAATGCTCTCCGGCAATGTGAACGGAGCCGTCATCGACGTTTTGTATGGCGCCAATTTATGTGCCCTGCGTAAAAAAGATGGCGGCATCCGTCCCATTGCCGTGGGATGCACATATCGCCGTATCGCAGCCAAGTTTGGCTGTGCCTACTATAAAGAAACCCTGGCCGCCAAATTTCAGCCCTTACAACTAGGTTTTGGCTCGAAGGGGGGTTGTGAGGCTGCGGTACACGCCCTTTCCACGTATGTAAATAGCGGGAAAGGCGAGGTCATCCTTAAGGTTGACATTAGGAACGCCTTTAACTCCGTAAATAGAGATACCTTGTTGACGGAAGTTAAAATGAAATTCAAAATTATATAAATTTCTTTGGCAGTGTTATAGACATTCAACTAAATTACTCTATAAAGACAAAGTTCTAGATTCGGCAGTCGGATGTCAACAAGGTGATCCTTTGGGGCCTGCCATTTTCAGCTTGGCTATTAACCCTATTATTCGACAGCTAAATTCTAAATTTAATGTGTGGTACCTCGATGATGGGATCCTAGGAGGCGACGCAGATACTGTAGCTGACGACTTTAGATTTTTAATACAAAAATTCGACTCCATTGGCTTACAACTAAATTTATCAAAATGTGAAATCTTCATCCCTGATAACAACCAACAAGTCTTTTCGAAATTCCAATCCATAGCTCCAAATTTGACAGTACTAGAAAAAAGTTCCCTTCGCCTCTTGGGATCACCTATTCTCGATGAGTCCTTCAACAGTTATATTAACGAGAAAATTCAAAATTTTAATGACGTTTCAGAGAGATTATACAAAATCAGTATACATTCGGCCTTCACTTTGATTCGGTACTGTTGTTTTGGACCAAAATTTACTTATATTCTTCGCTCCTCACATATATGGAAGCACCCACAAGTTTTGGACAAAGTTGACCAAATTATCAGAAGCACCCTCACCTCCATCCTCAATGTGGCCTTGGACGATCGAGCCTGGCAGCAAGCTGCACTCCCAATACGCATGGGAGGTCTCGGCGTCCGCAAAATTTCAAGTGTTAGTTTACCGGCATTCCTCTCCTCGGTTCACAGTACTGATACATTAACCAGAAAGATATTGTCGTCTTCTGCACTAGTTGATGTTGAAGTACCGTGTTTGACCGATGCGCTGGATGCCTGGAAAATGGCTACTCCCAATACGGATTTGCCCGGCAACCGCTGCTCTCAGAGACAATGGGACGGGCCGCTCTGTAGCACTATACGGAATAATCTATTAAATACGTGCAATAGTGCTGCTGAGCGTGCCCGTTTGTTGGCTGTGGGAGAGTGGGAGTCGGGCCTCTGGTTACAGGCGATCCCGTCATCTAGCATAGGCACTATGCTGGATGACACAACGTTCCGCATCGCTACATGCTTACGGTTAGGCGCTCCTGTGTTGCTCCGCATCGCTGCCATTGCGGTGAAGCCGTCGACAGCCTCGGGCACCATGGTCTGTCGTGCTGCAGAAGTGCTGGTCGTATTGCACGGCATGCCAGCATTAACGACATTATCCGTCGTGCTCTTTCCACCGCCGGCGTGCCAGCCGTGTTAGAGCCTAATGGACTGGTACGTGACGATGGAAAGAGGCCAGATGGTATGACGTTGTTGCCATGGAAGTTGGGTAGGCCCTTGGTGTGGGATGCAACGTGCGTCGACACCCTGGCGCCATCGCATCTTCCCTGCACGGCAGGTCATGCTGGTGCGGCTGCTGCTTCTGCAGAGACCAACAAGCGGCGCAAGTATAGTAACCTTATTGGGAACTATACTTTTGAGCCGTTTGGGGTCGAAACGCTCGGACCATGGGGCCCGAGTTCGCGATTACTTTATAAGGACATCGCGAAAAGGCTTGTCGACGCTTCGCGTGACCAGAGGGCTGGCTTATTCTTCGGACAAAGAATCAGCATTGCCATTCAACGTGGCAATGCAGCCAGTCTTCTGGGCACGTTTCCGGAGGACAGTGATGCGGAGGAATACTTCGACGCCTGATCGATGCTCTTTTATATTTTATGTTTTATGTTTATATATATTTTGTATATAGTATTTTATTTTTGAATAAAGATAAGTAGTTTAAGTTTGTATATATGTATAGTGTGTATATTTTAATTAAAAATATGACTTACAAATGTATTTCATATTAGACCACACTAATGATATCAATGTTGCTTCTAGAGAGGTATCAAATAAATTAAGGTATTATGTTTGAGTTAAATTGAATATCACTTAAATGTTTAAAGGCAAGAGGAATCTGACTAGAGTCGTGAAAGAGGAAGAAATAAACACTTTTTCAGTGACCATAATCTTTAATAATCCTCAAAACTCCTCTACCTGAAACATCAGTAAAACATTTCAGCTACATTATAAAGAAAGATCGTTAAATTGTAACACCAAACGACCTCACAAGAAACTAACTAGCAAACATTAAAAGTGTAAAAGATCGAAATCTACGTCACACTAAATGTAGTGAAACGTGTAGCGGCATTATAAACACACCGTGTGAAATGGGCCCGCCCCACGTGAAAAACAAACACTCGTAAAAATATGTCCAAATGACATGTTAAATTTTTCTACGTCACGATGAGATATTGTAATGGCCCGTTACGAAAACTGAAATAGTGTCTCATGCAACAGGGGCATTAGACCGCCCTTGACGACACATGCCGACGGATTAGACTCCATTATAGGAAGGAAAATCCAATTCACTCAGGGAGAATTGAATAAGCTAATGGGCCGAACACAGACACAAAATCGTAGAAGCGACATAAATGCTAATTTCAAGCTTACCTGTTCTCCATACATTTTGTCGACGCCTCTGCCTAATTGAATAATTGGCTAATGTCAATAAAAACTTACCAAAACCAATTAACGATTTTTAAACTGTAGGTATAATCTAAAAATGTGTTTTACGATGTAGTCACGTCGTTTTGTTATGCCAAACAGGTTATATCCTTAAGGTTTTGAATATATTAAATACGCAATGCTTCCTCATCTTTAGAACTTGAGTGTGACTTGGAATGTAATTCCAGAACTTTCTAATAAATTCCATATTTGGTTTGTTAATGAAGATCAAAACTTTGGCTCATGAAATAAGTTACAAAAGTTCAGTTGAGCGGATATGTATCTCAAACTCGGTGTCGCTTCTGGTATACCGCATGTGACAACAGTTCCGTGCATCTGAAGTTCCATATTTAACACATTTGACTTGTTTCCACAAACAGTCGGTCGGAGGCGTGCGCCGGCGCGATCACACATCTCTTAACATATTTTTTATTCGTCGGCATCCTCACAACTTGACTGAGGCTAATGACTAAAATTAACATTCACATATTTTATAAATTTTCTGTAAACCTGACATTTATCTAAGAAAGGTCGCGTGAGATGAACAATTAAACATGTTTTGACGGCTACACAGCACGATTAATTTCCTGATTGATGTATTTAATAAATAAGATGCAAAACTTAGAACATCATATTAGAATCCAGAAAAGGAAGAATGTTTACAACTTTAATGGTTTAACTACTTAAATTATTAAGTATTAAAATTAGATACGGCTATATCAATCACGTTAAACAGAAAACACCTAAGGTTTTGTGTAGATATTTAACACTTTTTGTACGTAACACCTCTTCAAGCGCATAGTTGCGTCCGTTCGACTTAATAGCTGTAATACAGGCAAAGTCCAGGCGATTTGCATGTGAGCCGGTGAAAGTGGTCCTCGGCTTTCAAGTGGCTTGACAAACGCACCACGTAGAAGAACAATGGGAACTGGTTGTTTGTCGAGAGCCCACCATAGCGCGCACCTACATACTAATGTTCCTATGTACAGTTAAGTTCATTGTAGCGGCTGATTCGATCTCTTTCTAAATGTCCAAGCATCTCTAAAGCGATCAGAGAATCTCTGAATACCCACTAACGTTTACTTGATTTACAAATTACAGCTAATTTAACGGGCATTGTCCGAAAATTTAAATTCTATCAGTTCAATCACATTGTCAAAGAATCAAAAAGAGACAATTTCTTTACATATTCAAAAGCAGAGTCTCTCATTGACTAAATTGACAATCAAATTCCGATAAAAATACTCGAGCTGAGACAGAATACTTACAAAAACTGTGTTAAGTAACAACTTCTTGCTTTTGTCCGACACAGTCGGTGATTCCGCGTTCCGAATAATCGAGTAATCCCTAGACGCCACTCGATTTTGTTTTGACACACTCGATGTTGTCACAAGGAGTCCTGCCACTGGAACTTCATAACGTCAAATACATCACTTCGGTAACAAAAACGGGATACAAGTCTTCATTCAAAATGTTTTTTGAACCTGAAGGGTGAATGAAAGCTCATAATAACTGAATATGAATCAGCAGTTTTAAGGTTTTGGTAAGTTATTTTAAATCATGTGAAGAATGTTGATGCCTTCTGGATATGAGGCTAACAAGAAGAGTTGATCATTTTGCATTGTTTCATAAGTGAAAGAATAAAAGACTGACCGAACTTTTATTTTCTCTATTCATGGCGTTTAGCGATCATCTTACCGCCTGTAATATTTACCGGCACCTTGTTATAATATAGAACACTTCCATACAGTATCCTACAGCTGCTTTTGGAAAACTGAGATTCCCCAAAAAACGAAACGCGAATCGAATCGCGCGCATCGTCCGCAGGACAGTCGTATGCGTTGAACGCTCATCATACAATACGACGATACAATACTCGATAATTTGCATGACGGCTTTTTATCGATACTATTGTCGACAATCCGCTGGCAGCTGCACGTTCACCGATCAGTTCACGACAGATTTTATTCCACAGAAGTTTATCGATAAAACTGAAAGTTTCAAGTAAACCCTATTAGAATAGTTGTAGGAATAAAGGGTACGCATGGTAAATGTTCTGAAAACACTATTTACCGTGATGCGTAACTGCTTTAGCTTCAAAGGTGCTCTTATTTTATTACCGTGAAAGTTGCTTCAAGCTTCTACTTTCAGTCTTTAACCAATTCCCGTAGAACATTGAAAATACATATTCTTATGTAGTAAAATATCGAACAGTTGACTTTTTAAGTTATTACTGTGCAATAAAGTTAAAAGATACCTAGCTGATTTAATACTTGAAGAATATTGGCCCTATTTGCAACTGTAACGAACACTATACTTACATACAATTGTCATTACCATAGCAGGACGACCATTTAATACATAAATTTACACCCTTTTTATGCGCGCCCTTTGACGCGGCAACACATACGCGACTGATCCTTGTGATTTACTATTATTACCAGTAAATAAAAAGTGGTAGGGGAGCAAAGAGGTGGAGCGAAATGCTATTGTAATACACGCCATGAGTAGGGTCCGAAAGATAATGCACACAACGCCATCGACTTTGTAATTGATTCGCTTATGTCGCACGCATCGAGCTTTCCTGCGTTCGCACAAATGTATATCAGTCGGTACCCCTCGTGCAATATACAAACATAGTCAGTGTTTAAAGTGTCCCATAAAAGTTTCAGTATTAAAATAAATAAGATCGTAAAGTGTTGTGTATATGAAAGTCACGTACAAGGATAAACTGTATAAGTATAGACATTGTGGTCGTAAAGTTAAATGATTTCATCGTGATATACCGCGTTCATAGAGGAACATGATAGTGAAGTGAAAGAACACAGTTCAGTAATTAAAAATATCAAAATGGATTACACAACAGGAACTACGTCTTCGATGAACAATATGAGACCAATTTTCGGCGCATACGCCTTTCAAGGTGAGCTTCGAATTATTATTGTCCGTAGACACGAAAGGATCCAGAAAGATGAGAAAAAAGGCCCGATATGGTTAATTACGATGTTCCCAGGTACCAATAAAACAAGCAATAATACGTCGGAATCAAAGACCCGAAATCAATATCGACTATTGCCTAAACAATAAAAAATTGGGCACAGCACATTACATTTATTTTCCATGAACGGTTCCGTAAAGAATTGTTATAACATTCCTATCGTGGACTCATGTGATTCATAAACGAATGTCTCTCTCGTTGTTGCCATGCCAAGTGTTGATTCTTTAATTCTGTTACTGGACATAGACGTTAACGCATGCAATACTAAAGCTATAAACATGACTCGAATTACAGCACTCAATTGATTAGAAAATTAATAGCAATACTTTTCGGGGATAATCATAATACTATAAACTCGCTTAACCCTAATAAAATCTCAACGACGATGCAGACACAGTCATATTTCTATTACCTACCTATTAACGCGGAACTCTAAAAAACGAAGATACCTTTCAAAGTGCCGCTTATTAACCTCTCATCGACTCCGACCGTAAAATGTAAACTCGATAAAGCCACCAATTAAAACTAAATATGAGAATCTCAACAATCAAAGCTCGAGCCGCTACATCTGACACCGAAAAACATTTCTCCAAAAAATAAATCGCGTTTTTTGTAACGAACGCAAGGTCGCAAACGCAGCATGATTTTCGCCTTTCGTCAGGCGCGATTACAAGCGGGCCGCGCCGATCGCATGCCGGCGACCAATCGATACCAACTCGATTCTGAACCTTAAATAGAATACTTAGCTCGAGAAGCGCATTTCTGATCGACAATACATTCTGGCAAGGACGGGGTAGGTGGTGATAATAACAATGCTTTATGAAAAGGTTTAGCCAACTAATTTGTTTTTTCTCGGCTACTGTCGATCTCGGTAGCGGTGCAACCTTTTTTTGTTGGAGGAGATCAATCAGTCAAAATAACAGTGTGATACCGCCTTTGATGCGATCCGGCCGGCCTGTTTTAATCTCCACTGATACATGATTAGATCACCGATGATGCAGCAAAGCCGAGTAACTGATCTGAAATTGGACGAATCCAACGCTTTACTCATAGATTAACTGATGAAATCTGTCTTATCTGCCGGTATGTATCGTAATACAATGTACTTCAATTAAAAACATTAAATGCGTATTCACTTCTATTACACTAAGCTCCCAGTATTAATTTGGGCTCAAAAAGTATTCCAATTTAAGTTTTCACAATTTTTCACAATGACTTTGTAAAAACTTTGCCAATCATTTGAAAGTAATTAAAAGCTTTTCACACCATATTTTTATACATCTTCATCTGTTATTATTGTGTTCCTTATTTACTTCAATAGACAAATCAACACTGTGATCCCATATCATTTGTGGCGACTGGCTCCAACAATAGCCTTGCGACTTTTAAAATCAAAATACAAAGTAAAAGGACTATGAAAAACAAATGATGTCAATGACATCATAACGACCGTCCATCATTTCACAACGCCGTCAAAACTGTCTCAGTGTCCGCGCACGTATATTACATGCGTATGTCGGTAATACCTTTTTCACCCAAAGTACTTTTTGCCGCATCTGATAAAATTCGCGTTGATGTGTTGTGCTCACGACAATGAGAAATGAGATATGAAATCAGTCCTCTTTTTAAAATGCGATATAAAGCAGTCTAATTAAGGAAGCATTCAGAATGAACTAAATTACGTAATGATAGTTACCTTGTGCAAAAAGCGATTTGAAACTTGATTACTCGGGTTTATTATGCTGGTTACTATACGCCGTCTCGATGAACTATTCAGTTCTCTCCATTAAACTAAAACATTCATTAAATCGGTCGTAATAAGAAAATAAAAGTAAGAAGGCAATGATTGTGATTCGAAATTAAATCGGGAGCTGTCTCATCACCACGCGTACTTCCATTGAGAGAAACACAATGGTAATCACAGAGAAATGCAGAAGCTCGTATGATTAATTACATTATGTTGTGTTCGCGTTGTTTATTTGTTGTGTGAGATTACTATAAAGAAGCTAGCGACATACCAGTTTCGTATTAAATTCCCTGCCTTTGAACGCACACGTATTCTTTATTTGTGCGCATGTTTTGCAATGTTTTGTAATAAATGCCGTTTGGTAAGCTCGTATCGGATTTTTGTCAAACGTTTTAGGAATGTTTGTAATGCAAATAAATCGGTAACATTCGGGACGTATATAATTGTATATTTTTTCGCTTTGTTAACAGTGAACACAATTCAGTTTCACATATATGTAGATACCCATAAATAGTAGCAATGGATATTGAAAAATCGATTCTCCACATTCTGAATTTGTCAATTTATGCCTTGCACACTCTTTATGTGCACAGAATATCTATCGTTCTAGTATATAAATCTATCCGCGTTAAGATGCATTTTCAATTGTAAGACAATTAGAGTCCATTTGTAATAATTTTCTCTGACAGAAATGTAATAATTTTATTCCTGTTTTTGTACTCTCATGATAAACAAATGTCGCAATCTTAATGCTATTAGAAATCTCATGTAAGAATGATCGGAATTTTCTTCATTGCGTTCAATTTTCTCTATATTTTCTAAAGCGCTCACTTGTCAAAGTGTCTGCTTGCCGGGCGACATATCTGTCGCGACAAGAATGCAGATAATGGATGAAAAAGTATAAAATTCCTATCGAGCCACAGCACCACAACGCCCCGTAGGACACAACTGATTGAGTTATAAGCTATAATGGCAATTCCATTCTGTTTTTGCACTGTTTTTCACTTGAATGCCATGTAGTAAGGCGTCTACTCATATTTAATATACATTAGGCACTGAATGTCGATCTCAGATTTGTGCTTCTTGCCCGCGGTGAACCGGAATGCGTGTCTTGTTTATTTTGATTTGTCACCTTTGATATATGGATAGGTACTTTTTGTTATTATCTGAATGCGTTATTATAGTTAACTGTGGACGATGAACTTTAGGTTTTTGCACATAATTTAAATTAGATGATTTCTGTGACATATTTACAAATGTGAACTTGTCAACAGAAGTCGGACGCGAAATTTTTAAGAGCTCCAAAAATGCTCGAGTATTTTTAGAAGGAAATTCTTCTTCTTACTGTTCATATGTCTAATGCCGCATTTTCGAACGTTGGAAAGCTTCTGTCGTCATACGTGAAGCTTATCCTTTTCACATGTTTGTAACAGCGAAATGAGAGCAACAAGATACTAATGGCTGCTGTCGTTTTCGATGACAATTTAAACAGTTCTCGTAAATACATACGTCAAGTTCATATTAGCAGGTAATGTGGTTTTGTCTCCTGTCAAATTACCTCCAACAAATAACAAGATATAAAGTACATAGGTGCATACTCAGAACTTAAATTGTTCTACTAATATGCAATTGAGACGTCGGCAGCCTATTATAAGATCATCATATCAAGTCGTTAAACGAACACTGTAAGCGACTGCAAATATTTTATTGGGCTAATTGTGCACATCCAACCATCTGTAATATTAAACAGCGGGAGGATGTAGGCACTTACCTGACAAACTACATTTTAACGTTTTACACATCCAAATCTGACTTTAATGATCATGCTCATACAACGAACTCCTAATATCCACATACAAAAAACAATATCAAAGTCGAGACATCCAGTCGCCAGTGGAACTGGAAATCTGTTCGGTTGACCTTATTACCGTGTAATAGAGTTATTTTTCGTTTGTTTTGATGAAATGTTATAATGCAGAGTTCAGTGGCAGGTAGGCACAGCGGGCACAAAGCCGAGTAGCCGCGTCTTATAATCGAGAGTGCCTCCGGTTTGATAGTTAATTAAAGAAGTGAATAACATGCGGCAATGCAAGTCAGCTGCAATCTTCGTCATTGTACGAGATGTCCTCAGAGCTGATAATACCCTCCAAACTTCCTGCGTCCACCCACGTCAACCCGAAGCAATTATTGCTATATCATTTGTGTTGAACATTTATTGCTAATCGTTTAGGTGTATAAGGAAATTGTGGGACTTGTTTTAATTAATATATTCTGAGGTAGAAATTCCGATGAAGCCATTAAAATTATTGTTTATGATGTACCCAGAATGATTGTACAAAAATTTTTGCATAGGTATTCTGAGAAATAAAGGTCAGATTTATTTGGATCTTGGTGCAGTGGTTCCTCGGTGGTGTTTAAATAACTTCAAAGTTGACTGTGGGGGTATGATCAGCTCTAAGTTTTACATCGACGCTTTGCACTACGTTGCCGATGCAGCCCCAGTGACTGCGAGATGGATCTATGTAGAGGACATTACAGTACGCTAGGAAACTAGCTCTACAAACTATATATTAAATTAATTCTGACGCGCCAAAATTACTCATAAGAACTTGACCTCATCGCTTATATTAGATGAATCACGTAACAAACTATTATAAAATTATGTTTTATGATTATTACCTTTATTGAATAATCTAAATCAGAAACGTGTTTATATTAATCAATTCAACTCGTGCTCATGAGTATAAATCAAAATAACAAATGGAGCAAAAAGTAATCGTAAATTTTCTTCGTCTTTCATTGTCACTATGATATTTTGAAAACAAAAAGCAACTTTAGATACGCAAATAGGTAATATTTTGAGGCAATAAAACCGTTATCGGTGAAGTTATCGCTGCGCAACGGAGCGCATTTTGCACGCTTCTAATGAACGCCTTATGAAACAGGCAATTTATCACATGTGGCCTTATCACAGAATGCACTGATAAATTTTATATGAGAAGAAACTTAAATAAACAATAGCTATTATTCCAGCAAACTACCTACACGTGCACGGGCAATCCATTTACATGAAACAATCAGTACTGGAATCCTAGAGAGCTATTTGTTTTCCAAATTTTTCTATCCCTTTGAACAATGTTCAGTTTCACTTTAGGTAGGCAGTACGTGACTCGTTATTTTGTAACGTTTCACACAAACTCTCATTACCAATTCGAGAAGTTGGTGTTTCAAAAGGACCGTCTTTGTCGGCGCCTTGTGTCCACATTCTGACCATGAATAAATCAATGAAAACAAATAGTATTCGGCTACTAGTGTTCCTAAAAGCATTTTTCAATGATGTATGATCTGCTATTGTCTCAACTCTGGTTTTGTTGCAGAGCCTCATGTATGTTAATTTATTCACAGTAGGATAATAGGTAGAGCATATTTCCCTGCCAAGATCCAATGTGCTGTACATATAGATAGGTTCGAGGCGTAATTTGGTAGACACCGAAACTAATTTATTTAACAAAGGACGGACCGACCGATAGAGCACTTTTTATGCGTGTACAAACATATTATTACGTCCAAACATATACACTACTATATGTACCTATCTACATTTATATTAAGTCCGTATCGCACTATGATCTTTTGCGGTTGCCAATACAAAGCACTGATATTGACTAATTATAATAATTATTTTCGAAGAGTATCAAAGGAAAATTAAAAAGAATAACTTTCCACGGTTTGTGGCTAAAATTAGGGTACACCCACTCTTGTCGTTTGTAAGCAAATATATTTTGGGAAAATCTTCCTATACTTATTTACTACGATAAAATTCCTTAAAGAGCGTTTATTCACTATTTTTGGTCAGCACATTTTCTGGTATTTCGTGTAAATCTCACAAAAGTAAAACATATAAAGGTGTGTCTATTTTTAGCCAAAGCGTTCTAGATAAATTCTGTCGTGGGTACTTCTAGATAAAAGGTTGTACTATACTTGATCTAGAAGCTTGAAGTAGATAATTACGAAAACTAAAATATAAGGATGCTTGTTTTTGCTACCTGACTGAAAATTGTTAGAAAACCCTTATATATGTAATGAATCTTCATTAAAAGACGTGACCAAAATCATTCTCAGAAACGTAACAATTAAATTTGACCGGAAATTAGAAATTCCTGAGATGGATGACGAAAAAACGCTATATTTTTTATGACAAATAATGTCACGAGGAGTTGAGAAGCATTCCTGAGCAGTTTACACCTTTATTGTTGACACAATTATATGTTTAATGGCTTATTTTAGAACGACACAAGTAATGTCAGATTAAAGCCAATAAAAGCTTGAAGTGTCAGATGGAACTATAAATTATAGCACTGTCTATTGTAGTTTTGTGATCTGCGGAAATGTTCGTGTATCGAGAAACATAGTTGAGTAATCGGATATAACGAATAAGTATTAGATTTAAGTAAACTGAGTTAATTTCTATGAGAGCAACCATTATCCAATACTTTAATTTTCAAGGGTATTCGAAGGAATTGTATGAGACGTATATTATATCTAGTAAACGAAATTGAGAAAAATAATATATCACACATACAAACATAATATATAGATTTTATAATACCTACATTCTATTTATTTATACAAAATAAATATATTGGATTGTTACTGAGAAAATTGCTGTAAATAAATGTTACAAAATAAAACAATATGAAAACCTAATTGGCTTACTCGTTATATTGCTGGAAATATGATTTATAAGAAAAACTTCTATAAAAATATAACCTTGTTTTATAATGTTCAGTGTTTTCCACGTATAATTTGTTCTCAATTCGCTCTTTCCAGAAATTAGTTAAAGGGCAATTTTTTATATTTTTATCAAATTATTTTCTGGTGAAAATGCAAGTATAATTGATTCCTAGAATTCGCAGTTTTCCCGATACATAATAAATACTTTCGTAGTACCTCTTTTCTATGAAATGAAAATGATTTTACGAGGAAGTACTTTAAAAGCATTACTCTTGCATTACCCAATCTGGATCAGTCAAATTGTCGATCAAATTTTAATCCAAGCTTCCTTATCTTTTGTTTAGTTTTTCAGCGAGTTTCAGTGTTACATTAATACAAAATATGAACGCTATATCTAATAACTGTCTGATCCCATTCAAAGAGGTACAATTGTATCACTATAATGGCTGAACATTATCTCTTATCGTTTTCCTGTACCTAAGTAATATTTGCTCGCTTTGATCGCTCAGTTGGTTGCTAAGCTCCCAGTTTCTTCTGCTCTCAATGCTTTATTGGTTTTTGCTTGTATTTGTTCATAGAGCTTTTAATCGTTTTGCTTTGTATTGTATTGTATCAGTTGTATGTTTACTCTTTATGTTAACACTATTCCGATCTGTTTCAAAGGCTTTGAGTCATATCTTATTTGTTGTTTGCTTAGCCTTTCGTGAGGTGTTATTTGTTGTACAGCAGACTTTGATTTTGTATTTTTTTTATATTGTAGAGATTGAGTAAAAAGAATAAAACTTGGTATGTTAAATGTACCTATTTCTTTTATCTCTTTCTATATTTGGTTTATTTTAGATACTTTGAATGTTTGATTGAATTTTAAAATTGTCTATCAAATATGGGAAAATGGACAATCGTTTTCAGCAGAAAAACATAGCTAAATAGGAGACCATAACTGCCATAACAACAGTGTAAACTAATAGGTAACAAAACACTACATACCTACAGAAACTAAACGTTTACATCGTAAAAAATAATTCGCTTAATTGCAGCATCCAAAACAGACTGTTTTGACCAACGTATAATTGGTTCCCAGCTGCCTTTTATCACCAAGTACTTAAATCTACGTTCAGTTTACTGTGAGAAATAAATGAAAGATTAAAAATTTGGGGGAAAAAAACTGAGGAAATGAGTCAGGAGTGGAATGAGGGACGGTAACGAGATCGCCCCGCTTCACTGATCATAGTGGGGCTTCCGGCGGCCGATGGAAATGGACTAGCGGGAACTACACCTGCTGCGCTGACCCTAATGGGCCTCCCAGAGGGAAATCACCTGAATAGAGGAATTATGTACGTCCTACGAAGAAATTCGTAGACGATCTGTCGGGATTTTATTAGGCATTTAATTAACTATCAAATAGCCTACCTCTATAAAATATAGGTACTCTTTTCTCAGTAATTACCCCACAGGTAGGATCAAATAACCTTGAACCCACGTCCAGCAAAATATTGCCCACATTATGTAAGTTACGACAAAAATATACCCATACAATCAACTCGCCAAACTTAATGATGACTAATGATTGCACGAACTAATCAAAACGAGGAAGCTAATAAAACGAAACAGGACACCTACCCAGGAACGCGGACCAAAAAACATCGGATCGGACATTTTTTATTTTCGTTTCCACATCCCAAAAAGAACGATTAAAAAATTCGGCGCTAAAAAGAATAACACCGTGAGTCTATTACTCGTATAGCATGTCATCGACGGTTCATTAAAATGCGATGACTTAACACAAACACCATAGTGGACTTCATTGATAGCCTCTGACGTAGGTTCGAGTGCATAAAAACTCCATCCGTCTGCCAATCAAACATAACCCTTAATGCAAAGCAGTAAGAGTGATAATTTTCTTTCAAAGCAAGAATTCACTGGTTCGTTTTGGAATGAAAGATCGCTTACAATAGCATTTCATTCCATGGAATCCATTGATAAGTCTGATGCTACCAGTGTTACAGGGCGGTTATCTCACGAGCGGCCACAGAATAGTGAGAAAATACTTTAACAACCAACACCAAAGCAAAAAAACTTATGATTAACACTGATAATGAAAGAATAGAATTGAGTATAAAAACATTGATGATACGAGTGTTCTTATAACACTAAAAATGTTAACGTCTTTGTAGGCCACATCTAGCTTAGAAATAAAGGAGAAAAACGTAGAGAGCAACTTGAGAAATGTAACAGGTCATAAGGAAAAGTAGCAGCGTAATCATGTAATAATGAAAGCGCAATAACGCGCTGCACAGACGGCTTTATTTCTCCATTGACAGATTTATTTACACTTGTAATCGGAATAAAGACAAATTAACGCAAAAAGAGATCGTAAATTGTACCAACAAAATATTATGTACCGTCTGATTCATTCGGAGCAATCGAAGCGGAAAATGCAAAAAGAGCACAGTCTGTACCTGCCTAACGCTATCAAAGAATTTTCTTAACTCTAAAAAAGAAAGCTAGATTAACTATTTACTTTCCCAAACCGTGAGAAAACGTTCTCCTCTGAACTTTCAGTGAGTACTTCGATCATAAGCAAAAAAAAACAGTAAAGCGAATGATACAGTTACAAATTATTGTGCCGTGAAAATTACAAATTCAATGCAAAATTGAATGCTTTGAAGGCACTTTGTGAGGCCGATTTTGTTTGGAATAAATTAATTATGGCAATTTAAGTCGATTTTCCATCGTTACTAGTGGCCGACACCGTTCAAATTACAATTTTGTAGCTCAGCTGCTCAGTATTGTTTAGTTTACAATAAGTGTTTTACTGTAGATGCATGTCAGGTACATTGTATCAATAGGCAAAAAGAAAACAGTAAGATGCCCCTTCTGTTCCCAGGCAAGATTTTTTAAAGGAGAAAGGGGCCTGAAGATACACTTAGGCAAAGTCCACAAGATGCAGAGTGTATCTCAGTGCCCCTTGACCCCTCAAGTTACTACACCTCCGACAAACCATCTCCTCTGGAACTCACTTTCAAAATTAAAAAGTAACACCCCCATACTCAAAAGAGTGCCCAGGGGTGCAAGGCGGACTGTTGCGTCAAGTCTGGCCCAATGCGTCCGCCTCGCAACCCTGGAAAATTCAGAAAGCGCCTGGGAACAGTTGCTCACCCTTCCCTACCGCATCCTACATGTTGACAAAACTCAGATAAATAAAAAATCATTAACCAAACAAATTAAACTAAATTGCCTTTCGACCTCTATTTTCGTCCCAGACACTTCAGTAAATTCCAAATTCACCTCCAAGGACTTGTGTCAACATGTAGAGGATAAATTAAGCGAGGGTGACATAAGGGGTGCTGCTAGGATCCTTTTCAGCAGCGATGTGGTGGCGCCGTACTCTCCAGAAACACTTGCCGCTCTGGAGAGTAAACACCCGGCTCCCTCGGATGACCTCACTTTCCCCGACCCTCCAGATCTAAATTCCGACCACCTCACCGTTACAGCCCAACAAGTAGCTGGAGCCGTGGCTTCTTTCAGGACCGGCTCTGCCGGCGGCCTCGACGGCCTGAGCCCTCAACATCTGAAGGATCTTGTAGGCTCGGGCGCTGGGGAAGCTGGTGAGTCGCTTCTGAGGGAACTTACGGCTCTAGTTAATCTTATGCTCTCCGGCGGTGTGAACAATGCCGTCGTGGACGTGCTTTACGGAGCGAACTTATGTGCGCTCCGTAAGAAGGACGGCGGCATTCGTCCCATTGCCGTAGGGTGTACATACAGGCGTATGGCAGCCAAAATTTGTTGCAAGCACTATCATGACGTGCTTGCTAACAAATTCAGCCCTACAACTCGGATTTGGTTCGAAAGGGGGCTGTGAGGCTGCTATACATGCTTTCTCCACATTTTTAGACTCAAAAATAGGTGAGGTCATCCTTAAGGTTGACATAAAGAACGCTTTTAATTCGGTTAACAGGGACACCTTGTTGGCCGAGGCCAAAAAAGAATTACCCGAAATTTATAGTTACCTTTGGCAATGTTACAGGCACCCTTCTAAATTACTATACAAGGACCATGTTTTGGAATCTGCAGTTGGATGCCAACAGGGTGACCCCCTTGGGCCGGTCATTTTCAGCTTGGCTATTCACCCCATAATAGAGAAACTAAATTCAAAATTTAACGCCTGGTATTTGGATGACGGGACCCTAGGAGGAGATAGTGAAACTGTTTACCAAGACCTCATATTCCTAAAAGAAAAATTTCATTCGATTGGACTGGATCTAAATTTATCAAAATGTGAAATTTTTGTTCCTGACATCCCGGACAGACAGACAATCATATCAAAATTTAATGTCATAGCACCTCAAATTAAAATTCTGGACGAAACATCATTGCACCTCCTAGGTTCACCTATTTTGGAAGAAAGTTTCACAACATTCATAGATAACAAAATTTCAAATTTTAATGACATTTCGGATAGACTTTTAAAAATTAATCTTCATTCGGCTTTTACCTTAGTAAAATACTGTTGTTTTGGCCCAAAATTTATATACAACCTTCGCTCCTCTCCCTTATGGAAGCAGCCACATCTTTTAGACAGAATTGACCAAATTATCCGTATTACTCTTACATCTGTTTTTAATTTGGCCTTGGACGACCGAGCGTGGCTTCAAGCCACCCTTCCGATCAGATTCGGTGGCCTCGGTGTCCGCAAAATTTCCAGTTTAAGTCTACCGGCGTTCCTATCCTCGGTCTGCGGCACTAAGGAGTTGACCAGAAAAATTTTAGCCCCTTCACTGGTCGATTCTGAGGTGCCGTGTCTGACTGATGGCATGAACGCCTGGAAAGTGGCATGCCCAAACACAGCCTTCCCTGAAAACCCGGCTTCCCAGAGACAGTGGGACGAACCGCTCTGCAGATTGACGAGAAATAAACTAATTGAAACATCTGTCAATACTGCTGAGCGTGCCCGCCTACTGGCTGTGGGAGAGTGGGAGTCAGGGCTATGGCTTCACGCACTGCCGTCACCCAGCGTTGGGACCATGCTGGGTGACACTACATTCCGGCTCGCTACATGCCTACGCCTCGGCGCTCCCACTGCGGCTCCGCATCGCTGCCAGTGCGGTGAATCTGTGGACCGCCTTGGGCACCATGGTCTTTCCTGTAGCAAAAGTGCTGGTCGCATGGCACGACACGCCAGCATAAATGACATTATCCGTCGTGCTCTTGTCACCGCCGGAGTGCCAGCCATTTTAGAACCCAGAGGCTTGGCACGCGACGATGGCAAGAGACCAGACGGGATGTCTATAATGCCTTGGAAGATGGGAAGGTCTTTGGTGTGGGACGCAACCTGCGTCGACACCCTTGCACCTTCCCACCTTCCCAGTACGGCGAGCTGTGTCGGTGCAGCTGCTGCGGCCGCGGAAAACCTCAAGCGGCACAAATATGTAAACCTCACCGGCAATTGCATTTTTGAGCCGTTTGGGGTTGAAACCCTGGGACCATGGGGCCCAAGTGCCCACAGACTATTTCGAGAAATTAGTAAGCGATTAGTGGAGTCCACTCGTGACCAAAGGGCTGGCCTATACTTCGGTCAAAGGATATGCATTGCCATCCTTCTCCATGTGAGAGGAGGCCTGTGCCCAGCAGTGGGACGATAAAAAGGCTGTAACAGTAACAGTAACAGTAACAGTGGCAATGCAGCCAGCCTTTTGGGCACGATCCCAGCTGACAGCGATGCGGATGAATATTTTGATACCTAGTTTTAATATTTCCCTATTATAGATTAATATTGATTATTATGAATAAATAAATATAGAATAGATAGTTTGAAATACCGCGTCTGCCAGACCATCTTGCAGAAAATTACAATCATATCAAAATAATCCGCTCAAAACTTAATCCCTTATTTATTCACTTTCTAAATCCACAAACATAGAATAAACATAAAACAATTACTCCATAACCTTGTTGATCACAAAGTGGCAGCTATTTATAACGCACATTCAATTCAATAAAAAACTCGAGCGGATTTTATATTTGTTTGCGAATAAAATAGATCGCGTAGTAGCGAATGGAAACAGACCGCGCATGCAAAAAAAGGCTTAGTTGGATTTCCATGCTTTTTCCACTAGTTATATAACCTAACCCAACAAAGTGAGTGAATCAATATTACTGTAATAACCATGTTTTTGTTGTCATTGAAAGGCAGGGATAAATGTAGTCATAATACTTATATCTTTCCATTTCGTTTTGCAGGAGTTTTCAATTCAGAAGAATACTCATAGCTGCATTCAAATACCTAAATATTTGATTTCAATTTTGCGTATTTATTTAATTTTAGGGCAAAAGATTTTCTAAAATGGAACTTTAGTAGGTCATCGAGTTAATGTATCTACTCGTATTTATCTAAGTTGATATACAATTTGACAACGGATTTTTATGCTATGATTTTACATTTCTATTGCGAGTTTTCCTGTGAGTTTTACATCTTTTTTACTGAAGTCGGTTACGCTTATAAATCAGTATTGTATCGAGGCTCTATAACAGTTACGTAAACCAAACAAGACTGAACTTTTGCTTCATTTTCCCTTTATTTATCTATGAATCGGATGCCACGAGTTGCACATCGTCATGAACGGATTTCCTTATTTGTATTCAACTTTGTTTAAATAGAAAATTGTAACACCTATTATTTTTGTTCTATTTTATCAATGTTTAGTTTTACACGAAGTTTGTAGGGATGCCTGTATCAGAGTATAGTTACACCCTTTTTTTTCTTTTAAATTAAAGTCTTATGATTATTATAATGTTATGTATATGAGTGTATTTTTATCTAAATTAGTACTGAAATAAAGTCTGGACATGTGAAACTTACTTTCACAAAACTTACACATTTATCTTCGTACCAAAGACTTTAATACCGAGGAAAAATGTTGAACGATTTCATGTCGAAAATTTTTATCCATCAGTTTTTTACCTTTATCATTTTCGTAGTAACTTTTTGAAAATCACGATTGAAATGGATATTCGATAAAGCAGCATGATTTAAATCCCCAGTAGTCGATCACCTACTGAAATAAAACACCGACCTACATTTCCGACAGCTGACGTTAACGACTCGCGCTAAATGATAAAGTACTATTTTTTAAGTTTTTATGAAGTCGCACTGGAAAAACCTTTTGCTACAATTTTGCACTAACATTGCAAAGAGGTTTTTTATTGTTGTTTATTCATTTGTTTGTACGTTTAAAACTCTGAAACTGCTGAAGTGATTTGGAAAATTCTTCCACTATTGGGGAGTTAAGCTATTCCCCGGTAATGAAGGCTATATTTTATCTGGGTGTGGGAAGAAATTCCTCCTAGACGCGGGAAACAGCTTAGTAATAATACTTTTCATAGTCGCTTTTGTTGTATTGTCTTTTAAGCTATATCTCAATGAAAACATTGTTTCATTCACAAACGACAGAAAAGCGAAGGAAAGTTATAGCACTTTGTTTTAAAAGGAAAACAACTTCGGCAGTTGTACTTTTCTGGATGTGAAAAATAGCAGCTGAAAAATATTTGAGAAAATGTGTCTATTTTCTATGAAACTGTGATTGATGGATATTGTATATAGGTTGTAATAGGTTGATGTATGTAGGTACTTATTATATCTGGAAAAAGATGCCTAGAATTCAGCCTCCTATAAATTCACAGTTTTATGTTTATGTATTTAATCTTGTTTTTCTTTTAATGTGCAATACAATGTAATGATAACTTATGCACAAAATAAAAATCCTATATGTATGTAGGTACTTTTCGCTGCCTGAATTAGATTTAATTCAATGTACACAAAAGAAAAAAAGTAAAAGTTCAAGAAGGCAAAAAAATCTATCGCGAGGTTTCAGGCGTCATCCTTCGCATAGGTAGCTGTCAATGTTTGCATACATGCTACGTATGAACCAGCTAAGCCGTGAGCAAAAACCGGGCGGAAAATCCACTAGTATGAAAGCTCTTACAGGCTAATAGATATCAGATTAATCAATCAGTTCATACCGTACCGTCAATGCTATACCTACCTACATAGTATAGGTTTATGTATCGGATGTTGGGTTTACTATCATTGGATAGTGGACATTGGTCCATGCTGACAGGATTATCTAGTTTAATCCGATCGCGAAGCGAAATGAACTTGGTCAAATTATGACGTACTGAAAAATACATTTTTTTTTATATCTTCTCATCTGCCTATGATGCTTTTGCAGTCTATTTATCATATACTACTATTTTTTTGAAAAGCTAAGATGTTTCTTCCTTCTCTATAGGTACCATCTGGAATCAGCAAATTAATTATGTTTAGCACTTAATAATAATTGACTTTGAGTTAAGATAAAGTAAACGTAGTATATAAATTATTCAGTGTATTGTAGTTAAATGTTTACTAAAGTATTTTCTAATTTTACAGTCATAGTTCTTGCACAGGTGATGCTTACATCATAGCGCCATCTATTGGCTCAATCATAATTCATGAAATATAGTTTCGATTATCCTCCTAAAATAAATAAACGACTTATTTCCTCATTAAAAATGTTTATTACATAATTATTTATTTGTCATGACTCGACTTTTATGGTTTTATTTTTAAAATCTATCGGTTGCTATAAAATTAATTTGTTGTAAATTGTACCTATTTTCAGTAAGTGAAGTTTGCAAAAGCTTGCAGATCATTAGAACTAAAACAATGGCATTATTTTATGTATGACAATTAATTTAAAACTGCATTAATTAAAAGCTTATTAATCCACATCAAACGTTTTTATGGTAGGTATGTTCTATTTGACAAGTCAGTGTCCAGCGATAATCCATCTGAAAGTATAACGCTCAAATATTCAATACTGAAATAAAAAACCTCTCAAATACCGAGCATAGTTCAATAGAAGGGGACAAGTATATTTCTGTTGCTCTGCGGTGAATGAGTGGGCAGAACTCAGCCCCTCCATCGGCGCAAGCGCCTGTTTTGGTACCGCACTCGGGTGACAAACATTTCAACTGAATTTAAAAACTGAATAAATATTATGTTAACACATTGTCGTAATAATTAGTATAGTGCCTAGTTGTGGACGGTACCATCATATTTTAAGGCGTAGAAATATATTTTTCTTTTTTAAGCTTTGTGTCTAGTGGAAGTTTAATCAGTGCGTGCTTTGTGCTTTTTGAATTATTCTGGTGAAATTTTTGAGATGTAGTTTTTCTGAAAACTGTCGCCCCCCACTGCATGGCTCCTCTACAGGCTCACACTGGCGTAGTGGGAGTGTACCATGCACTCACCCACACAGAGACAGCAGGCCCTCAACACAGCCTCCCGAGCATCACGCACACCACCACACCCTGCCGTGTCCGCACGAACACAGGCACTCTCAGTTCACTACACAACCTCCTCTACTGCACTCACGCGCACTAAAAAAAGATAACGCGATCTATCGATCTTTTTCCAAATCCAAAAAACGACGTCGCCAGATAGCCTTCATGAATATAGTTGGATACAACTGACGTCTAACACCGAACGCGTCGCTACGCCCGAGACATTTATTCCGATCACAATATTTATGACATCGTAATTAATTAAACATGTCGTTTTAATTATGTAAATACAAATGGGTGATAATCAATTTAAATTATGTGTTTTGATCTCGTCCGCTTAATTTAATGTAAACAGATATTTATCATTATTCGTGGCGTTTTTACGGTGTTAACGCTTAAATGATATAAAGCTCGGTGCGATGTTTTTTGTTGAAGCTAGCTGTTACTAGTGTGACGGTAACATGCATGGACTCAAACTATAGTGATTTAGTATTTGTGTTCGCGTTTGTTGATGGAAGCGTACTGAATCTCATACCATTATGGAAAGACACCAAAATGGTATGGATGTGTGGGTAGGTAAGGGTACATAAGTTTTTTTCATTTTTTTTATTAACAGAAATTAGCTTTTACTTTTGTCTATTGTTTTATTTTAATTCTTAACCTCTTTTTTGATAGTAAAACTAAATCAAAATTTATTTGTAAAAAAAATTAAACCTTCATCAAACTCAAACTCAAAAACTATTTCATGTATCAAGTTGACGAGCCGAATGTGTCAGCGGCGGAATTTACTTTAGGTTCGTGAGTACAATTCACATTACCTATAAGAAATATTTTCAAAATAACGTTCACCGTGAACCAATCTCTGTATAAAATACTATTGTCAACAGATAAAGAAACAGAAGACCAAAAACTTCTAAAAAGATTAACTAGTCGGCCTTAACTGAGAAAAACCATTACAATAAATTCTAATTAGAATTTTCTACAATTACAACCCTTTTCTTACCATTCCAACTATCATTCTATTATAATTTTCATTGTCTCCAACTAGACAACTAATCTTCGCACCCCTACTAAAGAACTTTAAGAAGAATAATGTCTACAAAAGAAGACGTCATAAAACCATCAAAGAAAAGTCTTTAACGATCCTCAGTTGCAGCAAACCACTTTTCCCAACAGCATATCTGTACCAAACTGGTCTATTTCCATAGGGCAAGGGCGAGTCAACCAATTGGGAGGGCTCTTCATCAACGGTCGTCCGCTGCCGAACCACATCCGACTGAAGATCGTGGAGATGGCGGCGGCGGGAGTGCGGCCCTGCGTCATCTCGCGCCAGCTGCGCGTCTCGCACGGCTGCGTCTCCAAGATACTCAACAGATACCAGGTGAGTGACAACTTACAACAAAAACATCCATTGTACTCCATTTCATACATTTCAGTCTGAAAAATTCAAGCCTGCTTTCAAAACAAATTGTGTAACAACCACCAATAATGATGTTCTAGACCGGCGCCTGAAATAACTGTACGAAAATAAAGTGAAATGTTAAATTTCGTTTGCCGCTCAGTCAAGTAAAAACTGTAAATAATTTTGTTAGGAATTGAAATATAACTTCAACTCGTTTTCAACAAAATATATTTTAAGTAAGTAAATTAAACTAAGTATTTTATTTGTAAACGCCGCCACATAAAATCATACCTAAACGTATTTATTTTAAAAGAGTAGACCGAAAAGCTATAAGTAGAAATTGTATGTAGCATTCGAAAACTCTTAAAATACTTTTATTGCAACTTAATAAATCGAGCTATACGTCGGCTCAAGAATATACATAAAACACATGAAAACAATAACTTACGATTGTGTCCGAAACACAACGTTCCCGATTTTATAGACATAAGAGTATTATGTGAATAGTGGTCGGGTCGCCGCCTACGCGTATCGACTGGTCAGGCGGCAAACAATCGCCATTGATCTGCTGGCCAGCCGAGCCTGAAGGTTCGTTTTCACCATCGCTCCTATAGGCGCTATAGCACCATCATAATAGCGATTGTTTCGCCCAGGAAGCGTTTCGCCACGCTCCGCGAGTATAGGGAACGACCTCTGCTACCTACTACCTGCTTACATACATCTAAAACAAAGTACTCCCACTTGTACAACGTTTGTTAACGTAATTTTATTACTACTTAAACTATTATAATTTCGCTTTAATAGCAATCGAGATTGAGCCATAATCGATGAGACAAATAAACGTCTAAAACCATTTGCATCGTCAAATAAAATAACCAATTTTGACGTTGTCGTTGAGTAAATATTGATAGCAATACTGTTTATACTTTATAATGAATTTTGTATTTAATGTGCTTACCGAATCTTCGAAGAAATCTATTGAATTTTATCTGTCTTTTTGGGTTACGAAGGCACTTGCGATGTTGCCAAACCGCGAGAGACTTTCCAATAAACAGCCCTATTTGAATATGAAAGAATGTTGCTTCTATTGGTAGAAGCAATATTTATTGGATTTTGTACAAAAAATATATTAAATTCAGAATATTTTAAGTATTTTCAAATCAACCCGAAAGGTATTTTGATAAAATCATATGGATCTTTAATAAAACAACGATCACTCTCGCCTAGGAGACGGGTTCTATAAGACCAGGGGTGATTGGCGGGTCAAAGCCGCGCGTCGCCACGCCTGAAGTCGAAGCCAGAATCGAAGAGCTCAAGAGACAGAACCCTGGTATCTTTTCTTGGGAAATAAGGGAGAAATTAATAAAGGTGAGTGCAATTTTATACACCCTTTTAAAACCGAATGCATAAAAATAATCCTTCTTTTGCTGTTGTTTATTTATAAATGAAGTCAAAAGCTATATTTTTGTAATATAAATGAAAAATATTCCTATGGATTTTATTTCAGTTATTTTATATCTAAATAAAGCTGCAATAAAAATACGATCGCTAATGAGGATTTGTTAAAAATGTCCTATGTAGGCGGTATCGTTTGGTAGAATTGGAAAATATTTATCGGATAAAGGATTATGTATATTTATGTGTATATTTTCACTACGAACTTTTCAGAATCATTTCATGACGAATTAAACTAGGTACCAGTATTGTACCTATTTATAATTCTGCCTGGTAATCCTACTTCATTAATTGATGGAGAAACCTTTTTACTGAACGCCGACTATCACTATTTCTGTCTATTCATTGCGCTTCTGTTTGAGATAAGTAAATGAAAAAAATAGTCTCATTAAAACTCACAATTAGATTAGATAATGAAAAGCAATATAAAAAATAAGATCCCTTTTCAAATAAATTGTCCAAAATGTTACACAACCCCAGTTTAAGCGTGTCCTTATTTCGCAACAAAATGGTCATCAAGGCAATACGTTAAACTGATAATAAGGCAGTGAGAGACAAACGCGTTCGGTTACAGGAGGGCGTGTCGGACCCACCCAGCATCTCGTCCATCTCGCGACTCCTGCGCGGCGGAGCGAGGGACCCGGACGGCAAAAAGGACTACAGCATCGACGGAATACTTGGAGGTCAGTATTTAATAAAATAACACTAACTTATGCTAAATCGTGACTTAAAAGATGTAGCGTAAAAACACCAATTCTTCATGGCATTTTTAACACAAAAAATATTCATGCAATAAACTCCTTTTCCACTCAAAAACTAACAATAATCGCAAACTTTTCTGTAACGCTCATCACAGCGCAAATCAATTTTACTTCCGATCATATAAAACTTTGTCGGCCCAACAAACATTGCACAACTTCCCACCGACAAAAGGTTATTCTGCGACTTTTATGCCGCAACCTGTCAAAGCTTTCTCACGGGTTGAGTTCAAAAAATCAATTTCCGCACACAAATCTTACGTCGTCATTGTTGCCATTTGAAATATTGAAGTTTGTTCTCGACGCCTCAAAGGGCGGCGTTTGCGAATGAGTGAAAAAGGCGAATGGGCGAAAAGGTGACCGACAAAGTGTACCGCGGTCGCCTGCCGCGCGTCTCGATAGTGCTGAAATACGAACAATCTACGTAACATGTTTTGGTTGTAGTGTCATTGTTGGTCTATTTTGTCACCAAGTTTAATTGTCCTTTGAATGTGCCGTATGTACCTGTTGCCTTAGCTTTGGAGCTTCCCGACCAAAGCAGAGCCGCCCACCTCGCCTCTTTGATCTTACGCAACTTTTTCTAACGAATCGATTTCCTTAACCGTATTTATTTTCATTGTAAATAGTATACACGTCTTTTAACTGGTTCTATTAAATTACCTATTAGAGCACTTGTATGTGCATCAGTTAGGTCAAAGAATCGATTTGATTGTGTAGCTGCAACAACTAAACGGTTTTGCATCACTTCATTTTATTGACAATGTGAAATTGATTGGATGAAAACTGTTATTTGTATGCTATTTGCCAGTACCGACTACTGATGGGCTAGACCACTGTTCACGGGATCTTGTCTGTTGGTACATCGGAGAACACATAAATGTCGTTCTTCCTGATCTCTCTCTCTGATCTTTGAGAGCTAGGACTAGAGAGTGCATTTGTGTCACTTGGACAAGACACTATAAATTAATGTCCTTCGCAGCAAGCTGATTTCCTTAGAAAAAATAGGTGCCTTGGCTAATAAATCGGTTTAGACGCCATTGTAAGTGCACACGTCATAAAAGTACGCTCTCCCTGTGAATGACGAAAATATCAAAGCAAATACAAAATAAAAAATATTCGACACGTGTATCGCATTTCTATAAAATTAAATTCTATAAAATTTTCACAATAGGAATTACCTGGAAACCAATTAATAAAATTCATGGATAAAAATGAAATCTGCTCTAAAGGATTACGTTCTGTCTAGCTAAATACATCCCACAGTCGTAATCCGATATTAAAAAGGTTTTGCCGGTGGGCAGTTTTAAATGTTGTTTTGTACAATGTTTTAATGGAGTTTCTTGTCAATGAATTCGATCTTGTGAAGAATACGACTTTTCACAAGAACCAGGACTGGTTATACTTAATAATAATAATTTAATGAGCTTTATTTTCCTTACACAGTTTACAAGACTTACATTTCTAAAAAATATTTGTAGTGTTAGTATTATATTTATTTTATGTTTATTTATGGTTTTACTTAGGTATATTATAATCTGTTAATATTAATACTTTACTTAAGTATTTTGTATTCAACAGTTCATTATCTTCGTAAAAGTACATAATTCAGTTCATATCATCATCTGCCTTAATACCTAAAAATATACAAATATTCGATACCATTCGATTATTGTGTGTTTAGGTATTTGATAAACTTTAACGGTTGAAGTATGCAATCAGAGCAATAATTACGCCTTCATAACAAATTTATGACCCATTGAAATGTAATCAACAACTCTAGGCTGCGCCTGCGCTCAGTACTTGTACTCGTACATAATACATATTTGCCACGATTACATTTCCCAATAATTTAGTTAAGATCGTATTTTAAGGCAATTTGTTGCAAGAGTCCGAATATTTACCAAGATATAACGTTAACAGAATTTCGTATCTTAAAGCTTTTCTTCTTAGTGAGTAAATAAAAGATGTTTCTTATTCAGATGAAAATTTTAACCAAGCTTAAATCATCACCCAACGTAGACATTTACCAATCGAATTTGTTGATAAGTTATAGACTAGATGAAAATAAAGGCACTGCTCGGATGATTTAGTTAAAGAAGCTTTAAGTATTAAAAAGCATCAACTTGTTCTTTTCCCACGAAATAGCAGTTAAATTATGATCACTATTATGAGGCATCACACAAAGACGACCTCACTTAATTTGCATCATCGCATAATTTATTGCAGCAATGCAAATCAACGAACTCAAAACTTTCACACGTAGTAAGGGACTGGTCGATTCAATTTTACTTTTTGGAGGTTATTTAAAAAATGAGAAAAGTTATTGTAATAGGCCGTAGAGATTAGACACGAAACATTTCTGCTGAAGTACTTTCGATATACAACATTATGAGCAAACGACTCGCTGTGCTTTCACAGCCGCACCGAAGCATCAAGGCAAAACAAAAGAGTGCGGGAGGGCGATAAAATCTCGCATTTGTTTAATAACATCGGTCGTTAGAATCAACTAATGTCGCCGCGGCCGCAGAGGCGATTATCGAACCACCAGTGAGACTAACGCAATCACTCTATATCTGAGTTGGATTAACACAGGGCTCTACGCGTCTTAGACTTTATGTCAATACTAACAAAGAGTATAAATCCACAATCGAAGCAAATAATTTTTAGTTCCAAAGCACTATGATACTTCACGATTTGAACAGCAGAATTTTAATACTAACAAATGCGTTTCTTATCGCAAATTTTAAAGCTCCTGAAAACCGCTTCCAGTTTATATCACTGTATGGATCTCTAATTGAATCACAACTTGCCAACTTTAAAAAATAATTGGTTAGGTACTTAGATTTGAACCTACATCTAGACTTGCCATCGAATGACATTCAAACGCCTGCCAAATAACAGTACAACAGTTTTCAATCTTGTCACATAAGTATAATGCAATTTGCGACAACATTGAGAAATGATGACATTCACCATTTCTATAGGCAATTCGGAGCATTAAATTAGTCTTATTCTGATCAGTGGACATGCACTTTCACTGGGTATGTCCATGTAAACCTGTCGCCTATCACGCGAGGCCTCACAATTATTTAGTGGGCATTTATTACCTCGCGTTGTATTCAAGACAATTTTGTCTCATCACATTATTCAATGAGCCCTCCCAGAAAGACACGAGGTTGTCCGGAAGTGGCCGAAGACGGCCGACAAAGAGGAGGCGGAGTACTTTTGAATGAGCATTAACAAGCTTACATCATAGCTTTATGGGGTCTCTTTACGACCTTACAGAATTTATTTTAATAAAACTATTGTACTTCTAAGTGGTGATAGACGTATCTTGTACTATCTTCATTACAAGTTAGTGCCTGAAGTGCGCGTCGTAATTAAACTACTCATCCATTTGTTCTGTTCAATTTTACTAAGAAGTATTAAAGAAAACCTATTGAAATCATTGTAAATTATGGACATTATTTAGATTGTTTGGACGTTCCCAGTTATTGATAGTTTTACATTTGTTTATTTCTAATTGTTAGTGCTAATAAATTAGCAAGAATGAAATTTATCTTGATTTAAAATTATTAAAGTGATACCCTATATCATGGACTAACATAAAAGTGACATAATTACTTATATCCAATACGGTAACTTCCAACGGTTCTCGAATATTTAAACACACAAGTTGTCAGATGTATTAATAGGCAAAAAAGATTTAGCAATATTATATTAAAAGCAAGAAGCTGGTGAGCGTGCGGTAAGAAACAAGCAACGCCGCCCACAATACGCAGACGTGCTAATCCGACCATCTGTTAACATCGAAACAACCCGCTGAAACAAAGGCCGACCCGACCGTTTTAATGAACCCAGATTATGAAGGTGTTAAACCCTCGCCGCCGCTCTTTCAACTCCCAAATTATGACTTTTGAGCGGAGCCGCGCGCGCACCTCTTCACGGGGTCACATTTCGGCAATCGCCAAAGTTCTCTCGCCCTCTCCCACGTACCACGCGTCCATAAACCTCTCGCCTTTCTTTGAACATAAAATCCCTCATAGTTTTGCTTTAGTGCTTCTCCACAATGAAAACAACTGGAGTGGACTTTACGACCTCCACATAAAGTTTTAAATCGCTCTTGATTCTTTCGTGTTTTTGATTTGTATTTAGCCTCATACGTTATGATCAGGACGTAACAAAAAAGACTAAATAAATCTGTCCCTGTCTCGGCCAGCCGGAGAATTTGAGCAATGTAAATCATTTTATTACAATGCGTTGTTTTTTATTTGTCGCAGCCTTTGTGCTTTAGATATGTTGCCTCGTGCGTTTAATTATGCCGATGCATCATTATGAGAAAACAAATTAGTAAAATAAAATAATTGATGTAGACCAAAAAGTGGCTTATAAAACTTTTGCAATAAAACAATTTTCTCAAAGCTTGTATTGTTTTCAAACTTAAACAGTTTTGGTAAGATAAAGCACTGAAAATATTGTTTTTATGGTCATACACAAATTATAAACTTTAAATGAGATGTGACAGTTTTTTCTAAAAAAATATTAATGCGCAATTTTTCTGTATTTTGCCTAGGGTAGCAGGTGTAATAAGTAGCCATCTAATATGATTCAATGGCAACGATAAATATGTTTATGTTTATTTTGTTTTAAAGAAAGCTTACAGATTAAATATGTAACTTCTTAAGTTTTACTTTAGTAAACTTGCGTACTTCAAACAGCCTACACAAATTGCTTGTTAGCTTGCATGTTTGCGCACCTACCAATTTAATTCTGTGGGTGTCGTATTAAACCCGTGCTTTCGCCTTACATGTCATAAATCCAGCTCGCGACACCAAAATATTGAATGGTGCCAAAATGTCACCCGAACAGCAAAGAGGCCGACAAAGGAGCCGCCTCGCTGGGTGTTCCTTATTCCGCGCCACGCTGAGCCCCTATTTTTTCATCTCATTCAATTTTGACTTCTTTCAAAAGGCTATTAATATAAGCCGCATTTTTTAAAATCAGTTTTAAGGCCAAAGCCGTGTATTGTTGCGGGTGTTTTTTAATAAGTTTCCGTAGGATACCGCTACCGATTTATAAATGAGATCGACCCGCGAGCCCCGCCGTTCTTGATTTAGGCGAATTAAAACATGATGTGGGTTTACACAAAAAATACTCCGTTAATAAATAACGCGTGTTTCAAAAAAAGAGATGAAGACAAATTGCTGTAATATAGCGTCAAATAAATTATAGGATCGCCTCAGGAAGGCGACAGTTTATCTTGTTCTATTTAATCATTAGAGACATCTGGAATCTTTATAGACAAAAGCCGGTCATTGGTAATCTTGATCATAATCGAGATCACTTTTAAGATAATTAATACTTTAATCCTTTTGATATTGATTCTAATTTGTTTCATGTTTGAATCCATTAATTAATTTCTCTTTGTGAAAATATCGAATATAAAATGAAATAACTAGCACCTAATTAAAAAAAAAACTTATTTATATTAATCTTTTCTATACTAGTAATCAAAATAATCAATCCTAAAATTCTTCAATATCTAATTCAAATTAAATATGTATTATATATTTATTTCTAACATATGCATTATTTCCAGGCCGTGGTTCCGACTCATCAGACATAGACTCGGAGCCAGGGTTGACGCTGAAGAGGAAGCAGCGTCGATCCCGCACCACGTTCACTGGAGAACAGCTGGATGCCTTAGAGCGAGCCTTCCATAGGACTCAGTACCCTGATGTGTATACCAGGGAGGAACTGGCTCTGCAGACTGGACTTACTGAAGCGAGGATACAAGTATGTATATTATATTTCCATTTATTAGTTCAGAAGCTAGTCTTTGCGTGGATGATAATAATATTCCTTGCCCATTGAATCACTCTGATTGTCTATTAGTGAAAACTATACGAAAATTCCTCCAGTAGTTTCTTATACCTTAGCCCAATACAAGTTATTTCTAATTCCTAACTCTAGTAAGCAAATCAACACATAGATAAGCTATCGAATTCCATCGTAACTCAATCGAGAAGTTAGACAAACGCGGTGGAAAAGCACTTATTATGAAGCTGTATAAGAAGATGTTGGCTAGAATATGCCTTACCGTTTCAGATTAGTTCATTATGGTAACTCTTGTCACGTGACGAAGGGCGACATGCTAATTGGAATACTTTACATAAACGTGAGCCCAAAACTTCTTTATCCAATAGTCACTCCGATAGTTATGTGCCAATTGGTTTAAGATGTATCAACCAATAAGTAATGTTTGTCCAATAAAAAGTAATCTGTGCTTATATGTTGATACATCTTACTTATTAGTTATAGATTAATAGGTTTAAGGATTCTGATTAGAAAAGTATGAGTGATTCTTGTTAGCAGCGTACACATATATTCTTTTTGATATGGTCCAATAAGTCTAGCTAGTCCTGTTAATATCGCCTAAAATTTTGAAAATATTTGAATGAAAAAATGTATTTTTGGCGATTGACGAATTTTAGTAAATTGTTGTGTTCTGTCAAAGCTTCTTTTTCTTTCTTGGGATTGTGGTTTCCAGGTTAATTGTCTCTAAAATACCTATTTGTGTCACTGCGCCATTACTATTTAGTTTGAAAGGCATATGAAAACTCATTGCATTAAATGATAAGATTGTAGGTAACGTTAAGATAATTACATAAACGTCTGTAATGAGATATCTCCCAAGAACACATTGTTTTTATCTATCATCAACATTTATATGCGCAACCACTGTCACTTTCAAAGTGTTTGCACATAGTTCTGTTTTCCCTTCCTTCCATCATCACAAATATTATTCACATAAAACAAACTTGTCATGATAGCAATTGCTTTTTGTTATTACAGTTCTTGTTATTTTGTAGCTCCTAAATCCATATAAAAAAACCTTCTTTTGTTTTCAGGTCTGGTTCTCCAACCGGCGTGCTCGTCTGCGAAAGCATACTGGATCGAATCCAAGTCCAGGAATCGGAGGTTATTCAGCGATACCCATGCCTCAAATACCATGTCCTTATCCTGCCGGGGAAATACCATCGTTATCTCAACACCATCCACAACACCCTGATGCTGCTTGGCACCACCAGAAATATGCTAACTATAACCAACTTATGGCGCAGTCTCAGCATTTGAACCAAGCATTCCAAAATGCTGCATTTCCTAGCACCTCTGGGTCAACTTTTGGCCATCTTGTACCTGGAGGCAACCCTCCACCCCACAGCCAACTACTGGACAGTGGTATACCAAGAAACGATTACGCTCGATACCCAAGTAGCGACATTTATAACAAACCAATAAACTATTTACCAAAAGAGGCTGAAGTGGAAGACAAAGTAAACAGTGATGAGGTGATAGAGCCCAGGGAAGACGCTTTCGAAAAACCTCCTGGAGACGAATACAGCAAAACGTTACCAAATAATGAATATCCAAAAGTTCCTGCTGATTACTCCAAAGTATCTGTGGATCCTTCTGCCCCCTCTAACTGGAGTCCCTCACACAATTCTTTGAACATGAGTCTTGCAGGGCTGTCTAGTGAATATAAGTACATGAACGATCCATATTCTTTCCCAAATGTGTCCGATCCCCTGTCACAACACAACTATCCAAATCCACCTAATGCAGCTAACAAGTACTGGATTTGACACAGCTACTTTAAAATTTATTTTAGTAAATATTATTTTAACTTTATTTAAATTATAATTTATAGTATAGTTGTAATTAGTAAGGAACGTTTGCGAGAAATTACCTCTATTTTGCATTCCATTTAATGATACCTATTGTAAAACCAAACATTTGTAAATTGTTACTAAGAGAGTCATTAGATAATAAAGGGTTAAATTTTATTAAATTGTTTTATTAATTATAAATAAAAAACATAGAGTAAAATGCCAGACCTTATTTAATTAAATAAACATGAAACATTGATTCTTATTATAACATTATACAAATATAATACAATTCCTCATTACTGTGTTGTTACTTCCAATAAAGACGCACCGGCTTCAAAGGGGACTGGATATAACTCCTCCCCATTTAATGATTTAGGTACAATAGGCGTGTTGGTATTTTCCTGTGCAACTTGAGGGGTAACTGTGTTTACGGCATCAACAGCTGGTTCAGAGTTAACATTGACTGCTGCCTCAGTGACAGGTGCCCCAGCAACGTCGGTGGGAACTGCATCAGTCACGGTTTCTACAGCAGGGACTGCATCAGTCGAAACTACAACAGCAGATGCGTCTACTGGGCCAACGACATCAGAAGGAACGGCTACCGAAGCATTAGCGTCAATGGGTACTGTGACAGATGAAGCGTCTACTGATACGCCGGCGGACGAGGCGTCAGTTGCTACGGCATCAGTGGGAACGGGCTCAAGAGGAACATCCAAGGAAGCGCTTGCATCAAGGGGTGCTGCGTCAGCAGCGGCGGGCTCAGATGCAACAACTACTGAGCTAGACGCATCAGCAGGGGCGGGCTCAGATACAACAGCTACTGAGCTCGATGCATCAGCAGCGGCGGGTTCAGATGCAACAACAACTGAGTTTGATACGTCAGCAGGGGCGGGTTCAGATGCCACAACAACCGAGTTTGATGCGTCAGCGGCGGCGGGTTCAGATGCAACAACTACTGAGCTCGATGCATCAGCAGTGGCGGGTTCAGATGCAACAACAACTGAGTTTGAACCATCAGCGGCAGCGGGTTCAGAAGCGACAGCTACTGAGCTCGATGCATCAGCAGGGGTGGGTTCAGATGCAACAACTACTGAGCTCGATGCGTCAGCGGCAGCGGGTTCAGAAGGGACAGCTACCGAGTTTGAACCATCAGCGGCAGCGGGTTCAGAAGCGACAGCTACTGAGCTCGATGCATCAGCAGCGGCGGGTTCAGATGCAACAACTACTGAGCTTGACGCATCAGCAGGGGCGGGTTCAGATGCAACAACTACTGAGCTTGACGCATCAGCAGGGGCGGGTTCAGATGCAACAACTACTGAGCTCGATGCATCAGCAGTGGCGGGTTCAGATGCAACAACAACTGAGTTTGAACCATCAGCGGCAGCGGGTTCAGAAGCGACAGCTACTGAGCTCGATGCATCAGCAGGGGTGGGTTCAGATGCAACAACTACTGAGCTCGATGCGTCAGCGGCAGCGGGTTCAGAAGGGACAGCTACCGAGTTTGAACCATCAGCGGCAGCGGGTTCAGAAGCGACAGCTACTGAGCTCGATGCGTCAGCAGCGGCGGGCTCAGATGCAACAACTACTGGGCTAGATGCATCAGCAGCAGCGGGTTCAGATGCAACAACTACTGAGTTTGAACCGTCAGCGGCAGCGGGTTCAGAAGCAACAGCAACTGAGCTCGATGCATCAGCAGCGGCGGGTTCAGATGCAACAACTACTGAGCTTGACGCATCAGCAGGGGTGGGTTCAGATGCAACAACTACTGAGCTTGACGCATCAGCAGCGGCGGGTTCAGATGCAACAACTACTGAGCTCGATGCGTCAGCAGCAGCAGGTTCAGATGCAACAACTACTGAGCTTGACGCATCAGCAGAGGCGGGTTCAGATGCAACAACTACTGAGTTTGAACCGTCAGCGGCAGCGGGTTCAGAAGCGACAGCAACTGAGCTCGATGCATCAGCAGGGGCGGGTTCAGATACAACAACTACTGAGTTGGATGCGTCAGCGGCGGCGGGTTCAGATACAACAACTACTGAGTTGGATGCTTCAGCGGCAGCGACAGCTACTGAGCTCGATGCATCAGCAGGGGCGGGTTCAGATGCAACAACTACTGAGTTTGAACCGTCAGCGGCGGCGGGTTCAGAAGCGACAGCTACTGAGCTCGGTGCGTCAGCAGCGGCGGGGTCAGATGCGACAGCTACTGAGCTCGATGCGTCAGCAGCAGCGGGTTCAGATGCAACAACTACTGAGTTGGATGCGTCAGCGGCAGCGGGTTCAGAAGCGACAGCTACTGAGCTCGATGCATCAGCAGGGGCGGGTTCAGATGCAACAACTACTGAGTTGGATGCGTCAGCGGCAGCGGGTTCAGAAGCGACAGCTACTGAGCTCGATGCATCAGCAGGGGCGGGTTCAGATGCAACAACTACTGAGCTTGACGCATCAGCAGGGGCGGGTTCAGATGCAACAACTACTGAGTTTGAACCGTCAGCGGCGGCGGGTTCAGAAGCGACAGCTACTGAGCTCGATGCATCAGCAGGGGCGGGTTCAGATGCAACAACTACTGAGTTTGAACTGTCAGCGGCGGCGGGTTCAGAAGCGACAGCTACTGAGCTCGATGCATCAGCAAGGGCGGGTTCAGATGCAACAACTACTGAGTTGGATGCGTCAGCGGCGGCGGGTTCAGATGCAACAACTACTGAGTTGGATGCGTCAGCAGCGGTGGGTTCAGATGGGACAGCTACTGAGCTCGAAGCATCAGCAGCGGCGGGCTCAGAAACAACAACTACTGAGCTCGAAGCATCAGTAGCAGCGGGCTCAGAAACAACAACTACTGAGCTCGAAGCATCAGCAGCGGCGGGCTCAGAAACAACAACTACTGAGCTCGAAGCATCAGCAGCGGCGGGCTCAGAAACAACAACTACTGAGCTCGAAGCATCAGCAGCGGCGGGCTCAGATGCAACAACTACTGAGCTCGAAGCATCAGCAGCGGCGGGCTCAGATGCAACAACTACTGAGCTCGAAGTATCAGCAGCGGCGGGCTCAGATGCAACAACTACTGAGTTGGATGCGTCAGCAGCGGCTGGAACAACTACTGCGTTGACAGCATCAGTGGAGGCTTGGGCTGACTGAGCATCTCCTGAGACGCTAGCATCTGCGGCGGCGGGTCCAGATGAAACAGATACAGAGTTGCTTACATCAGCGGCTGCAGGTACAGATGAGCCAGCTACTGAGGCGCTAGCGTCAGAGGCAGCGGGTCCAGATGAGCCAGATACTGAGGCGCTAGCGTCAGAGGCAGCGGGTCCAGATGAGCCAGCTACTGAGGCGCTAGCGTCAGAGGCAGAGGATCCAGATGAGCCAGCTACTGAGGCACTGGCATCAGAGGCAGCGGGGGCAGATGAGCCAGATACTGAAGCGCTAGCGTCAGAGGCAGCGGGTCCAGATGAGCCAGCTACTGAGGCGCTAGCGTCAGAGGCAGAGGATCCAGATGAGCCAGCTACTGAGGCACTGGCATCAGAGGCAGCGGGGGCAGATGAGCCAGCTACTGAGGCACTGGCATCAGAGGCAGCGGGTCCAGATGAGCCAGCTACTGAGGCGCTAGCGTCAGAGGCAGCGGGGGCAGATGAGCCAGATACTGAGGCGCTAGCGTCAGAGGCAGCGGGTCCAGATGAGCCAGCTACTGAGGCGCTAGCGTCAGAGGCAGAGGATCCAGATGAGCCAGCTACTGAGGCACTGGCATCAGAGGCAGCGGGTCCAGATGAGCCAGATACTGAAGCGCTAGCGTCAGAGGCAGCAGGTCCAGATGAGCCAGCTACTGGAGCGCAGATAGCACTGGCATCAGAGGCAGGGGAGGACTGGCAGAGGGGGGCAGATGAGCCAGCTACTGAGGCAGGCATGGAGAGCAGGGCCAGAGGCGCTGGCAGAGGCAGCGGGGCAGATGAGCCAGCTACTGAGGCGCTAGCGTCAGAGGCAGCGGGGCAGATGAGCCAGCTACTGAGGCACTAGCGTCAGAGGCAGCGGGTCCAGATGAGCCAGCTACTGAGGCGCTAGCGTCAGAGGCAGCGGATCCAGAAGAGCCAGCTACTGAGGCGCTAGCGTCAGAGGCAGCGGGGCAGATGAGCCAGCTACTGAGGCACTAGCATCAGAGGCAGCGGGGCAGATGAGCCAGTTGCTGAGGCGCTAGCGCAGCAGGGCAGATGAGCCAGCTACTGAGGCGCTTGCGTCAGAAGCAGAAGATCCAGATGAGCCAGCTACTGAGGCGCTAGCCTCAGAGGCAGCGGGGGCAGATGAGCCAGCTACTGAGGCACTGGCATCAGAGGCAGCGGGGGCAGATGAGCCAGCTACTGAGGCGCTTGCTTCAGAGGCAGAAGATCCAGATGAGCCAGCTACTGAGGCGCTTGCGTCAGAGGCAGCAGGGGCAGATGAGCCAGCTACTGAGGCGCTAGCGTCAGAGGCAGCGGGTCCAGATGAGCCAGCTACTGAGGCGCTAGCGTCAGAGGCAGCGGGTCCAGATGAGCCAGCTACTGAGGCGCTTGCGTCAGAGGCAGGGTCCAGATGAGCCAGCTACTGAGGCGCTAGCGTCAGAAGCAGCAGGGGCAGATGAGCCAGCTACTGAGGCGCTAGCGTCAGAGGCAGCGGGTCCAGATGAGCCAGCTACTGAGGCGCTAGCGTCAGAGGCAGCGGGTCCAGATGAGCCAGCTACTGAGGCACTGGCATCAGAGGCAGCGGGGGCAGATGAGCCAGCTACTGAGGCGCTTGCTTCAGAGGCAGAAGATCCAGATGAGCCAGCTACTGAGGCGCTAGCGTCAGAGGCAGCGGGGCAGATGAGCCAGCTACTGAGGCGCTAGCGTCAGAGGCAGAAGATCCAGATGAGCCGGCTACTGAGGCGCTGGCAGAGGCAGCGGGTCCAGATGAGCCAGCTACTGAGGCGCTAGCGTCAGAGGCAGCGGGTCCAGATGAGCCAGCTACTGAGGCGCTAGCGTCAGAGGCAGCGGGGGCAGATGAGCCAGCTACTGAGGCGCTTGCGTCAGAGGCAGAAGATCCAGATGAGCCAGCTACTGAGGCGCTAGCGTCAGAGGCAGCGGGTCCAGATGAGCCAGCTACTGAGGCGCTAGCGTCAGAGGCAGCGGGTCCAGATGAGCCAGCTACTGAGGCGCTAGCGTCAGAGGCAGCGGGTCCAGATGAGCCAGCTACTGAGGCGCTAGCGTCAGAGGCAGCGGGTCCAGATGAGCCAGCTACTGAGGCGCTAGCGTCAGAGGCAGCGGGTCCAGATGAGCCAGCTACTGAGGCGCTAGCGTCAGAGGCAGCGGGTCCAGATGAGCCAGCGGGTCCAGATGAGCCAGCTACTGAGGCGCTAGCGTCAGAGGCAGCAGGGTCAGATGAGCCAGCTACTGAGGCGCTAGCGTCAGAGGCAGCGGGTCCAGATGAGCCAGCTACTGAGGCGCTAGCGTCAGAGGCAGCAGGGGCAGATGAGCCAGCTACTGAGGCACTGGCATCAGAGGCAGCGGGTACGGAGGGAGCAGAAATATCATTTACCGAAACGCTGTTACCAGTTGAAGCACTTGTACCTAAAGCATTCCCGGATACATCATTAGTGGAAGTAGATCCTTGGGCAACACCAGTGGTAGAGGAAGATGAACCGGAAACGGCAGCAGCAGATGAGCCTGCATTTGGAACATTAGCACTAGGCGAAGAGGCTTGTCCTCCAGTTATCCAACTAGGTAAAACATTAGATAAAAATTGAACAACAGTTTGGAGAATTGTTCTCTTTTGTTCTATAGACTGCTTCGCCTGAGTTACCCAAGGTAAACTAATATTTTGCAGCAGTGCTGTATCATTATCTAATTCAGCTATCTTAGTTTCTAGTTCTGCACTTAGCCGCTGGATATATACAGCATTTACATGACTGACCAGGTAGCTATGGAAACTATCTTGTGAAGCCGAGTTATTTAATAATCTATTTTGTACCAGTTGTAAAACGGCTTGGCGGTATTCGGCTTTAGTACTATTAACATTAACACCAAGTTCGTTTACAATATATCTGTTGATTGCAGCATCTTTTTCCAATTCGCTGCTGTTAGCAGATAAACCGTACTTGGAATACACATAACTTTTCCAAATATCTTCCAAATCCATTTGGTCATTTTCTTCTGTCGACTCCACAGAGTTGTCAATCACCGGTTTAGTTTCTTCCTCAGCTTTCTTTTGAATATCTTCTAGCTGTTCTTGGACTTCTTGTTCACGTTCGCGTTCTTCTTCTGCAAGTTTTTCTTGTAACTTTAGCTCTTGTTCCTGTCGTTTACGCTCCTCTTTGGCTAGTTTTTCTTGTCTTTTTAATTCTTGCTCCTGACGCTTACGCTCTTCTTTTGCCAATTTTTCTTGTCTCTTTATTTCCTGTTCTTGGCGTTTAAGCTCTTCCTTTGCCAATTTTTCTTGTCTTTTAATTTCTTCTTCCTGTCGCTTAAGTTCTTCCTTTGCCAATTTTTCCTGAAGTTTACGTTGCTGCTCTTCTTGTTTTTCTTGCAGTTTCCGTTCTTTTTCTAGTCGTTTTCGTTCTGCTTTATCTCTTTTCTCTTGAAGTTTTAACTGCTCTTCGACTTGTTTGCGCTCCCATGAATCGTCATCGTTCTCGTTGGTGTTGTCTTCTTCAGTTTCTTCTGTCGAAGTATTTGATTCATCTGATGCAGATCTTGGCTGCCTTAACAAAATGCTTGAAGCATTTTCATCTGGCAAATATTTCGCGCTCACCAGACAAAACAAAGACACCTGAAAAATGGAAATACAAAAAAATTTAACAACTATGCAAAAACCCGGTAAAACCATACAATTCAACAAATAATTTATGTTATTCAACTTTTTGACACGTGTTGGTTAAAAAATAAAATCGTCTTACAAAATAAATAAATATTTTACTCTCCAAAACGACACAAGTCACTACATGAGAACAATAATAAAAAGTAATTTATATAGAAACATCAAGATCGTCTATAACTGCATATTGAGAGTTATATTCATTTAAGACATTCAAACAATTTGGGCTCATCCTTTATAAAAATCTATATCTAATACTCACAAGGAGAAGTAAATAAATGATCCTCATTTTGAACAGGTGTTGTTTATTTTTGTGTTATATTATTAACTTTCATTTAACGCGAAATTCGTTCGTTTCACACTTCAACGTATGTGTAACTTGTGTTTCGTATGAGCTCGTTCGTTAAAATTTGTTTAGATGTCTTAGTCCTCTCCTTTTATACTTAGCAGAGTAATTAGCGAAGATAACGTAAGATAATGGCTCCTGCTGATATAACTGGTACGTAGCTAAGACTTGGGCAAACACAATGTTTTCGCAAAGTCTGACTCAGAACCAACATCTCTTGTAATTTAATTATTTAAGATAATTGTCTAATCTCACCAATGCTGTAAAGAAAGTCTTAATTAAATGTTGTAATCAAACAAGCGGATGTTTGTTAATAAAAACGTAACAATCAGAACGGAAATAGGCTTAGAAATAATCAGGTATGTCAAATATACGACGTATGCGTATTTATTTATACTTCAAATTACTAGGTACGCACTGGGTTTTCCACCTACAAAATCCCAATGCTAAGACGTATCTACCTCTATAGGCTTCTGATGTTGTCCTCTGCACGAAAACCGCCTTCTTTACTGAGATTAAGCTAAGTTATAAACAAATACCTCTAGCTTCCTTATATGATTATATTTGGTGATTAGGAACTACCTATATCCAAGCACAAAGGCTCACTAGATAGATGCGGTATCACTACTTCTAAAGACGTTTAGAAAAAAGTTTTTCCAAAGGAACTATTTGATAAAGCTTCTGGATAAAAATAGTCTATATTTATCCTATCCAGGTTCCGACCTACATTCTTGAGAAACGACTTTCTTTCATATTTATGAAAGGGCAATAATCTAATACAGTGGTAGAGTTAGGAATATACTCGAGGAAGGAAATCAAGAAAAGAAAATAGAAAATAATGTCTTTGAGATGAAACCACTATTTAATCTTTTTTACCATTATGTTTCGCAATTTGTTTTGATACTCGTCATGGCATTAACAACAAATTGATTTTAGATATAATTTCAAGGAAGGCTCTTTTGATACCTTCATAATTATTAGTGAGCACTTTCGCTGCGCCACTTGTGCTCCGGCCCTTAACGTAAATGATAGCATTTCAGAGCTTAATACTATTTACTTTAAGCTTACACGATTTATTGAATCCCAGTCCTAAATCTCAGTAGCATTTTAAAACCCTCATTGTCAGGGTCAGTTAGGACGAAAATTACGTAACGAGGCGAGCTCACGTGCATTTGCCAGTGTCTTCAAACTTATCTCAGAGATTACATTGTTTGCATGCCTCGCCTATTGTATGCCAAATGACTCTCGGAAATTGGGTATTAAAATTCTAAAAAACTAGCGTAGAATTCTTCGTAAACTACGCTCGTATCGGTATCAATGTTCTGATGCCAAGGTTCAAACAGATTCAAATAACAATGATATCAGAATTTACAATTGTTTATAATTTCTAGATATGTTATATAACGAAATAACAGTATCTTCAATAATCTTTAATATTTATTATTCATACATAAGCTTTTCTTTTCAATCTATGTATGTAAATAATTCAATATATGAAATCCGAAACCCTATTGAATTTGTCAATATTACTGAATTGAATCTTACAATAATATTTCTGAATATTGGCCAAGTTTTTGTGAAAGATAATTTATAATTCATTATTTGCATGGTTGGCTTCCAAAAAAAGCTGTTTAAATACAAGTAGTACAATACTAATAAAAGATAGAATGGTATCTTGCACATTTTATGATAACAATAAAATGCTCTTTTCTGTCTACAGTTATTAGAAAAACCAGACGATGATATATCTTGTTACTGTGCTGTAATTTTAATATACTAAATGCAATTTATAATGACAACGGGAAAATATAAATGCATAAGTACAAAAAGCAGTACCTATTACAATGTCAATAAGTATTAAGTAAACCAACACTTATTCTTCTCATTTAGGTATTTCATTTTGACCTTAGAATTTAATATTATTACTGAGTATAAAAGAGTTTTTTAGTGGGAACTTCTTATTTCACTTCCATGTATTCCCTTCACTAATATCTGATGAAGTTCCTACGACAAAAAATATGACGCCAGAATGCGCATCGGACTTTGTGTGCTCTTCAAAACCAAGTAGGCGCTTAATAACTGCAACAGTGTAGAGAGGTTCCAATGCAAATTGAATTGAATTTTATCGCAGTATGAAGTTTTTCTATCATGCTAGGTTAAAAGGTAGGCAGCGGCTTTGTCTGAAAGTTTATCATAAATGTGGACCTATCAAAAACATTTCAAATGGTACTACGTAAGCAATCTTCAGCACATAATGTATAAACAACATGCGTTTTTATCACGTGTTTAGGCCAATAGTGAATAAGTTCGGATTTTAGAGTTCCTTTTAGTGAATTCACTTTGTCAAAATTCACTTGTGATATTTAAGCTAACTGTTCATAGCTGAGTACAATCGTGTTACCTGAGTCCAATAATTCACTTAATGACCGTAAGGAACTGCTAGACTCCATAAACTGGATGTTCCTAGTAAAATTAAAATAAAAGATTTCTCATAGGTCTAGCTAGGTGTATAGGGTAGGCGATCATATTATATTCTGCTGTGTGTGGAGCAAAAGGGACTGTTAGACTCTTACTGACTCTAGCTAGAGCCCTTCGAGTTCTAAGGTAGCCATAACTCACATCGTAAACAAACTTGTAACCCCGCCCGCAGGCTATATTTTTAGAGGACAGAAAAGGTGATTAACATATTTTGCCCGGAACATTCATTAGAATATTTGAATTTACAAACATTGGTAATAACTTTTATTACAAAAGTATACCTATGATTAATGTTCCGAACTCTTTTCCTCACTTTCCATTCACACTTGATTTCCCATCACCATTTTTCCACGAGTACATGCAGTCTCATTATGCCTCAACAAACAAAGCAACACGAATATGCTTGGGCTAAATATACACTATTATCAAACAGTATTTATTTAACGAAACACGAGTGTAATGCGTATGTAAATTATTGTGTTCTTAAAGTGCCTATCATGAAATACAGCATTCTCTTGTGACGTTCGTTTTTTGAATATTTGTTTTTATTAAGACTCACGACAGATTCCGAAAGCATTCCTTTTTCAAACCGAAATTCTAAAATGCCTCATAACTCCAAAGAGGTTTATCGATGTCATGTTATGTATGCAAACCTACATGAAGGAAAGTACTTTATCACAGAAGGCATAGAGACCTGGTATTAGCTTTTCACCAGAATTCTATTTTGGGAAACTACACTAACAATCTACAAATCCTTCAAAGTGCTATCAGGTTCGTTTGGAATGATCCCCCATTGCATGCAATATGCTGTTGCTTTAAGTCCCTTTGCTTCAGCGCTGTTACTAAGTAATTGCTTCCTATCAAATTTCAATGTATAGATAAGACTTGTCGGCTCCAGATTTTGCTCATACGATAATTTACCTCAATCATTTTTTACTATCCTTACCAATAAAAATTACAAATGTGAAAATAGTTTCTTTTTGTAATGGACCATGAACCAATTTTAATGGAGTTTGCTACAAATCGCTTATAAGCCACTATTTATCTCTGTTTTTGGAGATATACTCGGGACCCGAGGTGTTTTGAAATAAAAATAAAATGTATTTATTGAAATAACTGAGATCCATTTTAAACTAAAGATAAATGCTACCATTTCTGTTCAAAACTAATGAATAGATAAATCATGCAGTCATTACACTTCATACCTTTTACATACTTATTTCCTCTACAAACATAGCACATTACTCGTTGCTTAACTTAACTAGCTTTTATCCTCTGGCTTCTAGGTAAAACCCTATGAGATCAAAATCTGACTAATAACATCAATTTCCCACGTAACAAAAACAGTGCTACAAATAAAATTAGCTATGAAAAAGTCCTGGAAATCCTCGACACACGCTGTCCTAACGAAGCAATTCAATTAGCCGCTCCATTTCCACTGTACTGCAATCAAAATTGTATTTTACTTCGAATTTTGTAACTGCAGTATACTCTGGGTACACACGTGCAAAGCATACAAAACAGATACGGGAATTTGGCCTCTCTATGAATGATATTCCATTTGATATTCCTAGAAACAGTTATATTCAGAGAGGCTTTTGAATAGCTCGTTTCAGAAGTACTTATGGTCATCATTTTCAATACCAGGTAGGTATTTACTTCAGAATTAGACTGGCAGTAGGTAGAACAAAGATTTAATCTACCACCTACCTGGTATTCCTAACAGTATACAGCAATGAATGAATAGTGTTTTAAGAGTTGTAAAGACCTAAAAGACTTATATTTAATTACGCCTATTCGACAGGAACCCCAGGAAATAGCTAGTATGTTTAATCCTACAACCGTATTAGCACTAAAACTAGTTAGACTCAAAATCAAGTTGCATCCAGTTTTAATCCAACCAAATTGAAAGCTAGAGAAATTCGCAGCTAGCTAAATTCCGAGTAACGGCAAAACGAATCAGCCAGTTGATCATGTGAATACAACTATTTGATTTAGCAGTTGCGACAGAGAAAATTTCAACAAAACATGTCAGCCACTACATAAAGTGATTACATGTAATCCTAGTTATTTTCCACTGACAAATATATAGCATTTCAGTTGACATTATGAACTAACTGCTTGACTTTCGGCGTCGCTACCCAGTCTGATATTACAAGTGGATTGTGTCAATTTTAAGTATTTGTTCAGTTAATCTGGGAAATATCTTATCTCGCCTAATATTTGTAGAACGCATTGATTGTTGGGAAAGAGCGTAAAGTTAACTTTTTTGAAAACAACACTGGGAATTTACGGTTACCTAATGCTTAGTGCTTATCTCCTATCAATGTTTACTTATGTATTAGAATGTTACTACATGATAATTATGAATTACTTCGGAAGCATGGTCAATAAACTAAATTGAACACTTCACATGTTTTAGATACGTATGGATTTTCTTCAAAC